>NC_047581.1:38817586-39131982 GCF_011004845.1 Esox lucius | reverse complement strand
CAAAACGCATGCATGGATGCGTACTATGAAAATCCACCAGAAACTGTTTTACTTCAGGCTCACTATAATGTAGGTTTAGACAGCTAAGTTTTCGTCTATAAAGAATAATTAATAATGCGTACTTATGTTTGCCTGTGAGGAGATACGAACGGGGGACCTATGGTTTACAGGTCCGCTTCTCTAACCACTACGCTATTTAACAAAGTGTAGTCAGACAGCCATTCAGTCAGACAGGCAGCCAGTCACTCACTCAGTAAGAGACATTCGGGCTTCTTGGCCGGATCTGCACCTAAGCAGTTCTGCTTATGCAGTCCGGCAAAATAATTTCTGTGAGGCCAATTTAATGATGATCAGAAGATGTCTGATCCATGCACATTTCTGACCAACTCTGTTAGCTGCTAAACACAACCATATGTAAAAGGGATTACCATTATTTAGTCACCATCTTTGGAAAGAGAGAGCACAATGGCTGTGTTACAAACTCTAGATTGTAACCAAAGATAACTTTCAAGCAGAAAGTAGGCCTTGGCTGTGATCCAAATTCTGCCAGATCTTTTGTGTGGGGCCAAGAAATACAGAGCTTCTTAAAGCTTCTGCTTAGGTGCAAATCATGTCCTGTTTGTACTCTACACAGTCTCTGCTTTACTCAGATAACAGGCTACTCTGTTAAGAGAGAGACAGACAAACACACATTGTAGCTCAGTGGTTTTCAAACCTCTCCAGGGACCCTCGGTGGTCACACAGTTGTGTTGTAGCCATGAACTCTCTCATGTAAATTAAGCAGCAAAGTGCTTGATAATTAGTAGACAGGTTGATTCAGGTGTCCTGACCCTGAGGGATTGTCTGGGGATCCCCAAGAGATATCTGAACCTGCTGTAAAGTTCAGCAAATATTTTATCCCCATTAGCTAAAACAGCTGGTCGTCCTGGGGTTGACGGAGAGTTGTAGATGAATTTGTATGAAATAACTGTTCCTCACCACTTCTCTACTGGTTAAGGCCTTGCCATCATTCAGGTGGTTCTTCAGAAGATTACAGGCTGCCAACATCTTCTCACTTAACTCATACCTGGAGAGACAGGTATCAGGATGGTTCAACAATCAGAAACTCACAGCAAATCTGAGACACTGCATAAACCTCAAATCAACCCGTTTAGGGAATCCAAAAATCTGAAATACTTCTGCACCATCCTGAAGAGACAAAACCCAACCCACCTCTCTCTCCTCTCCTCCCGCTCTTTTCCTCCCTCCTCTTCATTCCTTCCCACTTCTACTGTTCCATCCTTCTGCATCGCCTCAGTGGTCTTCCTCTCTTCATCTTTTCCTCCCCCAAAACTCTCCCCTTCCTCCTCCTCCTCCTCCTCTGTCCCGGAGGAGCTGCTTTCGTCTGACGTGGAGTCATCGCTGGATGTCGTCTCATACCTGTCAGCAGACCAACCCCATGGGGAGCCAATGAGTCACAAAAAACACAAATCCTATTTCAGGAAATCCAGCTTTTTTTTTAAGACTGTCCCTGGTGTTGGTTGTAACATGTCAGACTCTCTCTGGTGTCAGTTGTAACATGTTACACTGTCACTGGTGTTAGTTGTAACATGTCCGACTGTCACTGGTGTTAGTTGTAACATGTCAGACTGTCACTGGTGTTAGTTGTAACATGTCAGACTGTCACTGGTGTTAGTTGTAACATGTCAGACTGTCCCTGGTGTTAGTTGTAACATGTCAGACTGTCCCTGGTGTTAGTTGTAACATGTTAGACTGTCTCTGGTGTTAGTTGTAACATGTTAGACTGTCCCTGGTGTTAGTTGTAACATGTCAGACTGTCCCTGGTGTTAGTTGTAACATGTTAGACTGTCCCTGGTGTTAGTTGTAACATGTTAGACTGTCCCTGGTGTTAGTTGTAACATGTTAGACTGTCCCTGGTGTTAGTTGTAACATGTCAGACTGTCACTGGTGTTAGTTGTAATATGTCAGATTGCTTTAGATCAAGCGATTCTATCTATATGTACATATATCAATATCTGCCAATCAGCATAGACCATATAGTAACCTCCATCAACAACCCCATTTCCAAAAAAGATGGGACGCTGCATAAAATGCAAATAAAAAAAGAATGCAATTTTGTGCAAATCATTTATCCCTTTATTTAATTGAAAATATGACAAAGACTGCATATCAAATGTAGAAACTGAGAAATGTGATTGTTTTGGGAATAATACATGCCCATTTTGAATTTGATGCCAGCAACACCTTTCAAAAAAGTTGTGACAGGGGCATGTTCACCACTGTGTTTCATCACCTCTTCTTTACACCACTCTGTAATCGTTTGTGAACTGAAGAGACCGATTGCTGTAGTTTTGAAAGTGAAATGTATTCCCATTCTTGCTTAATACAGTATTTACATTGCTCAACAGTTCCAAGTTTTCTTTTGTAATATTTTTCATTTCATAATGCGTCAAATGTTTTCATTGGGTGACAGGTCTGGACTGCAGGCAGGCCAGTTGAGCGCCTAAACTTTTACTATGGAGCCATGCTGTTGTAATATGTGCAGAATGTGGTTTGGCATTGTCTTGCTGAAATAAGCAAGGCTTTCCCTGACAAAACATTTGTCTGCATGGCAGCATATGTTGCTCCAAAACCTGTATATATTGTTCATTATTAATGGTGCCTTCACAGATGTGCAAGTCACCCAAAACATGTGCATTAATGCACCCCCATACCATCACAGATGCTGGCTTTTGAACATTGCACTGATAAGAAGCCAGATGGTCCCTCTCCTCTTTAGTCTGGAGGACACAGTGTCCATGATTACCAAAAATAATTTTGATTTGTCAGACCACAAGACAGCTTTGCACTTGCATGGTAGAGTTTTAACTTGCATTTGTGGATGCAGCGACGTACTGTGTTCACAGACAATGGTTTTCGGAGGTGTTCCTAAGCCCATGCTGTGATGTCCACTACAGAATCATGTCTGTTTTTAATGCAGTGCCATCTGAGGGCCGAAGATCACAGCCATCCAATATTGGTTTTCGCCCTTCTCCCTTGCATACAGAGATTTCTCCGGAGTCTCTCAATTGACCTAATTAGTTTAGTGATATTCCGCCAGGTTTAGTTTTTTAGCATTACACAACTTTTCCAGTCTTTTGTTGCCTATGTTACAACCTTTTTGAATCGTGTTGCTGGCATAAAATTCTAAGTGGGCATATATTTTTCAAGAAACATTTCATATGTTGTCTTTGTCCTATTTTCTAATGAATATAGTGTTTTAAAGATTTGCACATCATTGCATTGTTTTTATTTACATTTTCCTCAGCATCACAACTTTTGAAAATAGGGTTGAATATCTACATATTGATCTATCAATACAACAACCTGTGTCACAACGACCTCTATTCATTTTAATATCCGTGTCTCTCACCCTCCATTGACACCAACAAACTGCAGGTTTTTTTTGGCACCCGGGCGGCCATCTTTCTTCTTCATGATGGACTTCAGTGTGCTCTGACCACCTGTGAAAACAGTTACTAATCAGTATCAACATATTAAAGTAATATTATATTAATGTAATAACATGTAAGCCCATGTCAATGTCCAGAAACCCAGCTAGCCTATACCGACAAACCAAGCCATCTATTTGGGGATCCTACACATAACAATTGCTTATGTAGTGCACAGCTTTCTTCTATTTAGTGTGCTACGAAGGAATATGGTGCCATTTGTGACCCAGCCAGTGTTTGTGTGGCTGTTTGGTAACATGGGAACACGCCCAAAGCCCCAACTATCCCAAACATTATAAATACAGGACTGTCTGAGTCAAATACCAGCCAGACCTCAACCTCTGCTCCCTGAGACGAAACCAGCCTTGATACACCGCCAGAACATCCCCGAATTTAGGGGCCACTCTGCTTCAGGGCGTCTAGGCCATGACTCAGCATACTGGAGGCTCTGTGCCTTGTGTTCAGCTAGTTAATTATTATGCATTGATAATTCCAACCATATTAATAATTCCAGCCATACTCTAGACACTGTATTATGTAGTAATAATTCCAGCCATACTCTAGACACTGTATTGTGTAGTAATAATTCCAGCCATACTCTAGGCACTGTATCATGTAGTAATAATTCCAGCCATACTCTAGACACTGTATTATGTAGTAATAATTCCAGCCATACTCTAGGCACTGTATTAAGTAGTAATAATTCCAGCCATACTCTAGACACTGTATTAAGTAGTAATAATTCCAGCCATACTCTAGACCAGGGGTTCTCAACCTTTTGCAAGCTGGGCCCCCCCAAAGCTGGTTCATTGCAATTGGGGCCCCCCTTCCCGGCGCCACCCCCACTACACCACCTTGCATAGATAGATAGATAGCCCCCTAGGCTATTATTATTAGGCCCACACGTTATTATTATTATTATTATATTCATCAGTAGCGGTAGGTAGGCCTATTATCATTACTAGGCTATTGTTATAATTGGCACTAGCACCAGACTTCTAATGTGAGCTTGCAGACATTATTATTATTAGTATTATTATTTTTTACAGAAGGTTGCAGGTCGGCGATGTTAATGTGAGACCTGAGCCTGCTTTGCCTTGCAAAGATCCTCCATTCTTGGCGCAATGTCTGATAAACATAGTCTCAAATCATCCTCGATTTGTGCCGATTGCGGTATTTCGTTTTGAATGCAGTCATTTTTGAGAATCCTGCCACAAATATGTTGACGCGAAAGGGAGGAGAATCTTCAAGGCGACATCACAGAGTTGAGGGTTTTCCTGCATCATTGCTGCACAGAATGACGAAAGAGGGCAGGAGGTAAAGAGTTCCTTCAGCCAACTGTCACTCTTCAGCTCAATAAGCTGTTCCTGCATATCATATGACAGCTTGTTTGCTGTGCACACAAATGGATCTCGAACCCACGCAAAAGAGCGATAATCCTCTTTTGGACGTCGCAAATTGTTCTCTCATTGCTGACAGGTGCTCAGACGCTGACTGAAATAGAGAGGAGAATCGTGTGACGTGCCTGCATCAGTGATAAAGTCTGCAAGGCTGGGGAACATGTCGCAGTTCCCTCGACTGATGCGGCCATGCCAGAGGTCAAGTTTTTGTGTGAAGGAGTCCACTCTGTCTGCAAGGAGCAAAATATGAGTTTTCCGGCCTTGCAAAGGCAGGTTGAGGCCATTCAAGCGGTCAAATATATCAACCAAATAGGACAGAGACACAAGCCACATAGTGTCATCCAGATGCTTCACCAGATCTGATTTGATTTCTGTCAAAAAACACTTCACCTCCTCTCGCAGCTCATACAACCGCTGTAACACCCGCCCCCTGGAGAGCCAGCGAACTTCAGTGTGCAGAAGCAGCTGTTCGTGCCCTGACCCCATCTCCTGGCAAGAGGACCCCAAAGAAGCGAGAGTTGATGTGATGAGATTTATAATTTTCACGGATTGGTTCAGCACGGAGTCAAAGAGAACCTGGCATTTTTGTAGCAGCTAGTGCTTCGTGATGGACCATGCAATGTGTCCATTTCACAAGTGGAGCTACTTGCTGAACGCGAGCAGCTAGGCCACGCTCATGGCCCGTCATTGCCCGCACACCATCCGTGCATAAGCCAACACATCGGTCCCAAGTCAAACCATTTTCACTGAGAAAAATACCAAGGACATTGAAGATGGCTTCTCCTGTAGTGTGCTACTGAAGAGGCCGGCAAAACAGGACATCCTCCTCAATCGCCTTGTCCCGCAGATACCTGACATAGGTGAGGAGCTGTGCCTGCCCAGCAATATCAGTGGATTCGTCCAGCTGCAGCGCGTAGTAAGGACTCTATTTTATGAACTCTATCAGTTGCTCTCTGATATCATTAGACATGTCTGAAATTCTCCTAGCGACTGTGTCATTGGACAGTGGTACTGCACCGAGCCTGGCTGCTGCACTATCTCTATCATTATTCTGCACATGTCTTGCGCGGCCGGGAAAATGAGAGTCTCTGCAATTGTATGCAGTTTACCCAGTTTAGCTATTCTTTTGGCCACTACATACGATGCCTCCAAACACTGTTTAGACACAGTGCTGTGAACTGAAATTGTTGCCTGTTGCTGATGGAGGCCATCAAGCTTTCGTTTAAAATATTCAGCCGATTTATCCTAAATCCTTAGCCAGCATGCTTTGTTTCGAGGTGCCTTTTTAGTTTGCCGGGCTTCATGCTGTCGTTTGCCAGCACCTCGGCACACACGACACAATGAGGTCTCAGATCAGCCGTGACTGTAAACCCAAACTGCAGGTATGCTTCATCGTACCTTCAAAGCTTTTTTGCAGCTGGTGGTGCGTTGGTTGCCTTGTTGGTACTCACTAGAAATCTCTCCATTTTTGTTTGGTTTTAATTTAATTTGGTTTTGACACAAAAGTCGCCAGGAGGATGATGTGTGTGTTATAATAGTCCAACCACTTGCATTTTTCTCCCATCCTGTAGCCTACTCGCGCCCCCTTGGGAAAGTGTCCGCGCCCACCCAGTTGAGAACCACTGCTCTAGACAATGTATTACATAGTAATAATTCCAGCCATACTCTAGACACTGTATTACATAGTAATAATTCCAGCCATACTCTAGACACTGTATTACATAGTAATAATTCCAGCCATGCTCTAGACACTGTATTACATAGTAATAACTGCAGCCATGCTCTAGACAATGTATTACATAGTAATAATTCCAGCCATACTCTAGACACTGTATTACATAGTAATAATTCCAGCCATACTCTAGACACTGTATTACAATCACCTAGACCAGAGGTGTCAAACCGGTTCCATGGAGGGCCGAGTGTCTGTAGGTTTTCACTCTCACCTTATACTTGATTGACTAATTAGGTTACTAATTGGTTAGTTTCTATTTTCACCTGGTTGTTTAGGTCTGAACTGGAAACCAGATTTTTGGAAAAAATTAAAACCTGCAGACACCTCCATGGAACTGGTTTGACACCCCTGATCTAGGGAAACATAATGTAATGTGATCCTGGTTTGAGGAGCTAATGAATCACCATTCATAATGAATAGTCTGTGTGTGTGTGTGTGTGTGCGTGCGTGCATGGTCTGATTGACGGTAATTCCGTACCGTGTAGGGCGCTGGACATCTGCTGGTCCATGCGGTGCTTCAGTGTTGCCGGGCTGGGCGGAGCCTTAAGGTCATGTGACACTGTATCAGTCTGGCTGACCGCTGAACTCTGGACGATCTCACTGGACACCTTCAGCTTAAACCCATCTGGACCAATCCAAGAGCAGAGGATTCAGACAAGGACTTTTACACACACACACCCACACCCTAGCATTACAGCAAGGCCTCAACATCTGTATGCCTGGCTGTGGGTTTCAGAAATGTCAGGTTCTAAACCCGGAATGGAATGTTCTGCAGAAAACATGCTAGTTCATGCATGAGAGACAGATATGAAATACTGCAAAGCTCTTCAAGAATGTAATGAAAGATGGCTGTGGCACCACAAAACATTTCAGACAATAAAAACACTTTCCCTTCCAGCTAACCAACCAACCCACTAGAGCTGGGCTCACTTCCAACTGAAGGCAGGCAGGTCAGGAGATGAAATTCCAATTCAAAGAAAAGAAAAGCATTTTATGTCAACTGTGGACTGACTGACCAACCAAAGCATTTTGACCAGCTGACTAGACCGTATTTAGATTATAAATGTATCCTTATTTTACCAGGTAAATTGACCGTCACAGCACAGTAGATCAACAGTCTAAATAGAAAACCATCACAGTGGACCAACAGTCTCAATAGAAAAGCATCACAGTGGACCAACAGTCTAAATAGTAGACCATCACAGTTGACCAACAGTCTAAATAGAAAACCATCACAGTGGATCAACAGTCTAAATAGTAGACCATCACAGTGGACCAACAATCTAAATAGAAAACCATCACAGTGGACCAACAGTCTAAATAGAAAAGCATCACAGTGGACCAACAGTCTAAATAGTAGACCATCACAGTGGACCAACAGTCTAAATAGAAAACCATCACAGTGGATCAACAGTCTAAATAGTAGACCATCACAGTTGACCAACAATCTAAATAGAAAACCATCACAGTGGATCAACAGTCTAAATAGTAGACCATCACAGTTGACTAACAGTCTAAATAGAAGACCATCACTGTGGACCAACAGTCTAAATTAAAAACCATCACAGTTGACCAACAGTCTAAATAGTAGACCATCACAGTTGACCAACAGTCTAAATTAAAAACCATCACAGTGGACCAACAATCTAAATAGAAAACCATCACAGTGGATCAACAGTCTAAATAGTAGACCATCACAGTTGACTAACAGTCTAAATAGTAGACCATCACAGTTGACCAACAGTCTAAATTAAAAACCATCACAGTTGACCAACAGTCTAAATAGTAGACCATCACAGTTGACCAACAGTCTAAATTAAAAACCATCACAGTGGATCAACAGTCTAAATAGTAGACCATCACAGTTGACCAACAGTCTAAATAGTAGACCATCACAGTGGATCAACAGTCTAAATAGTAGACCATCACAGTTGACCAACAGTCTAAATATAAGACCATCACAGTGGATCAACAGTCTAAATAGAAGACCATCACAGTGGACCAACAGTCTAAATAGTAGACCATCACAGTTGACCAACAGTCTAAATTAAAAACCATCACAGTGGACCAACAATCTAAATAGAAAACCATCACAGTGGATCAACAGTCTAAATAGTAGACCATCACAGTTGACTAACAGTCTAAATAGTAGACCATCACAGTTGACCAACAGTCTAAATTAAAAACCATCACAGTTGACCAACAGTCTAAATAGTAGACCATCACAGTTGACCAACAGTCTAAATTAAAAACCATCACAGTGGATCAACAGTCTAAATAGTAGACCATCACAGTTGACCAACAGTCTAAATAGTAGACCATCACAGTGGATCAACAGTCTAAATAGTAGACCATCACAGTTGACCAACAGTCTAAATATAAGACCATCACAGTGGATCAACAGTCTAAATAGAAGACCATCACAGTGGACCAACAGTCTAAATAGAAGACCATCACATTAGATCAACAGTCTAAATAGAAGACCATCACAGTGGACCAACTGGATGAATAGGATTCAGTGTAAATCATGAGTTCAGAATGGAGTATGTGACCCAGCCAGGTGCAGTTAGGGATGTTGAAGTAAATGAGGATTTAATTAAAGTAGAATAAAGTGGAATCAAGTGGAGTAGAGTAGAACCAGAAATCTGTGAAGGAGTATTGAGGACAACACCATAGTAATTCTAAAACAGCAGGTTGTTGTTCCACTTAAAGTCCAGAGCACCTGACTGGTTCATTTCTATGATCTGGTGCCAGAGACTTCTACCAGCTTCTGTAAAGCTCCTGATCAGAGAACAGAAACAACCTTTTCCCTCGCATAACCAGCACTGGAATGTCCAGCCTCATGTCAGAATCCTCCTGCTTGTTGAGTGATCCAGCAGTCTGAAAGGCCAAAGCCACCACCATTATGCATGGCCAAAAATGTAAAGGAGTCTAACCAAAGCATTGGTCCCAACCCAAATGTTATGCTGTTTAACTAACTGTAAACCTTCACATCTGTCTCCTTGGCCATTCACACCAGATTCCATTATAATTCATGATCAAAAATACACACAGTAAACCAGAAAAGGAATCAAGCAGTCCTAGTTCAGCCGGCCCGCAATTAAGTGATAAATGTTGATGCCCTCACTGGATTTGAACCAGAGTCTCCCATGTGAGAGGCTGCATTTTTAACCAGTACGCCACAGTGATATACATTCACCCAGTCACTAGACACCATTAAGCGTTGGGTTAAACTGACTAACGGATCTTTTTAAGTTTACAACAAATAGCATCTATGAACTATGGCTTTTGCCACTGGCTGTTTTAGCAGCTTATTATCCAATAATAGGCCTACTAGTATCTACTAACTTACCACTTGGAATAGTCATAATTAAGCAATTGCTAGCAAGACTGAAGATAAACTTTTCCCTGCCAAAGCTATTATAACATTAGTTAAAATAACTATCAATATAGGTGACGATATCTGACTTTCTCACCAAGTGAAAAGACGAGAAAATTGTGGAATCCCCTACTCTTTTACAGCCCAAGGGGTTTTGATAAAGCCTATATTACCCCCAAAAGCATGCATGGATACGTACTTTGAAAATCCACCAGAAATAGTTGCAATGCTGTATAACTGTAAAGAGTTTTAATTTAAGCTTACTATAACGTAGCGCAGTACGTTATAGTGGGTATTCGCTCTTCTTGGCCGGCTCCGCTTATGTGGTCCGGCAAATATGTTGGTGGATCTTTATGCCGTGATCCTTCCACTGGTCCTTGGGAACTTGGCTGAATTATAAATGATGTGGAGCTTACCAAGTCGGCTTTGTAAGAAATGCTGATGCAAAGACCTCTGCAAGTCAATGAATAGTAAATGACCACAAAATAACCAACTCAGTCTCTGCACTTTAATCCCATTGAAAAATGGTGGTTTGTCTTGAAGAGAGCACTCCATAACTGAAGGCCAAAAGATCTCAAGGATCTGGAAAGATTCTGTATGGAAGAATGGTTTAACGTCCCATCCAAAGTGTTTTCTAATCTCTTAAACACATTTAGAAAAGGCTCAGTGCCTTCCTACCTGCCAGTGGGGGGTGAATAATGTACATTGCCTCAAGAATCCGCACAGTTCCACCGAATGATCAATCAGCACAAAAGTTGATATGCTGAATATATTGACAAAGATCCTGAACTCAAATCGTTTCTTATTAAATGGTCTACTGACCAGTCAACATTCATGTGGGCATGGTCTACCAGACAAAGGCATTAATGTGGACGTAGCCTACTGCACAAAATAATGCATTAGAGTAGGCATGGTCTGTTATGCGAATAAATTAATGTGGGCGTGGTCTGCTACACAAATGCATGATTGTGGGCGTGGTCTGTTACACAAACGCATTAATGTGAGCATGGTCTGCTACATGAATGCATATAAATTAGGTTATTAATATTGTCACAACATTCAGTATTAGGGATGTAACTGTACACTTATCCGTACCATACAGTTCGGTACAGGACGTTTGGTTCGGTACGCGTTGTGATCCGAATTAATATAGTCTAGTTTTAATTACACACGTTACTTTTTGGTGTGCGAAACTAATATTCTAAACGAGTATCGCCCCGGAGATGGATCTTAGAGCTATAACTTAGCAGCTGAAGTAGTCTAGAACATAACTTCACTTGCCGACCATGGCCAACAACCAATCAGAAAAGGCTGGTTCGCTTTATAACAGTTCCTAGCGTACCTTTCCTATAGCAAAATTTATGAAAATTTAATCATTCGTGTCATTGGTTGGGAATACTACTAATAAGCGGGAAGGCATTTCATTTGGTATTATAAAGCTAAGTCGTCATCAAATACACAAACATTAGCTACATAGCCAGCTTATACGACACTCAACAGCTGCTATATCTTCTATAAATGGAGCAATTCCAATTTTCATTAACCTAATTACCAGGTATCCTACCTGGGGGGATTGGCATCTTACTACTAGTATGTAGCTGTAATAGCTAGCTAGCTACAGGAGCAAGTAAACGTGAACTTCCAGCATTTATAAAGTGTATAAAACCACAAGCGGCTAGCGATGAGCAAATCAAGCCAAAGGCCAAAAATCTGATTGACATCCCCAGGTAGACTAGCTCTCTATAGCTAGCAACCAGGAACCCAAAGCAAACGTTAGCAAGAAAAGGAATAATGTCGAACACTGAGTTAGCTCTTTTTTGAAACAGGTAATTCTATTTTTCATATTATTATTCGGAACACCATTCTCTATCGGACATTGGCACGGAACCGCTTTCTGACCGGTGAGTAATTGCAAAATGCTGTTATTGTTTTCCGAAAACAATGGGTTTTCGGTACGTACCGAACCGTGACTTATGCGTACCGTTACACCCATTTCAACATAAATGTTGCAAACCCTTTCGAGACTCACCATATAGAAATACAGGTGCTGGTCATATAATTACAATATCATCAAAAAGTTGATTTATTTCAGTAATTCCATTCAAAAAGTGAAACTTGAATAATGTATACATTCATTCCACACAGACTGATATATTTCGAGTGTTTATTTATTTTAATTTTGATGATTATAACTGACAACTAATGAAAATCCCAAATTCAGTATTTCAGAAAATGTGAATAGGTTCAATTTTGAAGACACCTGGTGCCACACTCTAATCAGCTAATTAACCCAAAACACCTGCACAGGCCATTAAATGGTCTCTCAGTCTAGTTCTGTAGGCAACACAATCATGTGGAAGATTGCTGACTTGACAGCTGTCCAAACGACGACCATTGACACCTTGCACAAGGAAGGAAAGACACAAAAGGTCATTGCTAAAGAGCCTGGCTGTTCACAGAGCTCTGTGTCCAAGCACATTAATAGAGAGGCAAAGGGAAGGAAAAGATGTGGTAGAAAAAAGTGTACAAGCAATAGGGATAACCGCACCCTGGAGAGGATTGTGAAACAAAACCCATTCAAAAATGTGGGGGACATTCACAAAGAGTGGACTGCAGCTGGAATCAGTGCTTCAAGAACCACCAAAAACAGACGTATGCATGACATGGGTTTCAGCTGTCGCATTCCTTGTGTCAAGCAACTCTTGAAAAAGACACAGCATCAGAAGCGTCTCACCTGGGCTAAAGACAAAAAGGACTGCTGCTGAGTTATGTTCTCTGATGAAAGTAAATTTTGCTTTTCCTTTGGAAATCAAGGTCCCAGAGTCTGGAGGAAGAGAGGAGAGTCACAGAATCCACGTTGCTTGAAGTCCAGTGTAAAGTTTCCACAGTCAGTGATGGTTTGGGTTGCCATGTCATCTGCTGGTGTTGGTCCACTGTGTTTTCTGAGGTCCAAGGTCAACGCAGTCGTCTACCAGGAAGTTTTAGAGCACTTCATGCTTCCTGCTGCTGACCAACTTTATGGAGATGCAGCTTTCATTTTCCAACAGGACTTGGCACCTGCACATAGTGCCAAAGCTATCAGTACCTGGTTTAAGGACCATGGTATCCCTGTTCTTAATTGGCCAGCAAACTCGCCTGACCTTAACCCTATAGAAAATCTATGGGGTATTGTGAATAGGAAGCCAGACACAACAATGCAGAAGAGCTGAAGGCCACTATCAGAGCAAGCTGGGCTCTCATAACACCTGAGCAGTGCCACAGACTGATTGACTCCATGCCACATGGTGTGAAGAAATCAACTGTGGGAGCAATTATAAGAAAATGGAAGACATACAAGACCTGTGGGGTCAAAATGATCACAAGAACGGTGAGCAAAAATCCTAGAACCACACGGGGGGACCTAGTGAATGACCTGCAGAGAGCTGGGACCAAAGTAACAAAGGCTACCATCAGTAACACATTACGCCACCAGGGACTCAAATCCTGCAGTGCCAGACATGTCCCCCTGCCGCCAGGGACTCAAATCCTGCAGTGCCAGACGTGTCCCCCTGCTTAAGCCAGTACATATCCAGGCCCGTCTGAGGTTTGCTAGAGAGCATTTGGATGGTCCAGAAGAGGATTGGGAGAATGTCATATGGTCAGATGAAACCAAAAATTTTGTTGAAAATTCAACTCGTTGTGTTTGGAGGGCAAAGAATGCTGAGTTGCATCCAAAGAACACCAAACCTACTGTGAAGCATGGGGGTGGAAACATCATGCTTTGGGGCTGTTTTTCTGCAAAGGGACAAGGACGACTGATCCGTGTAATGGAAAGAATGAATGGGGCCATGTATCGTGAGATTTTGAGTGAAAACCTCCTTCCATCAGCAAGGGCATTGAAGATGAAACATGGCTGGGTCTTTCAGCATGACAATGATCCCAAACACACCGCCCAGGCAATGAAGGAGTGGCTTCGTAAGAAGCATTTCGAGGTCCTGGAGTGGCCTAGCCAGTCACCAGATCTCAACCCCATAGAAAATCTTTGGAGGGAGTTGAAAGTCCGTGTTGCCCAGTGACAGCCCCAAAACATCACTGCTCTAGAGGAGATCTGCATGGAGGAATGGGCCAAAATACCAGCAACAGTGTGTGAAAACCTTGTGAAGACTTATAGAAAACGTTTGACCTCTGTCATTGCCAACAAAGGGTATATAACAAAGTATTGAGATTAACTTTTGTTATTGACCAAATACTTATTTTCCACCATCATTTACCAATAAAATCATAAAAAATCCTACAATGTGATTTTCTGGATTTCTTTTCCTCATTTTGTCTCTCATAGTTGAAGTGTACCTATGATGAAAATTACAGGCCTCTCTCATCTTTTTGAGTGGGAGAACTTGCACAATTGGTGGCTGACTAAATACTTTTTTGCCCCACTGTAGTTCTTTCCCAAAGTACCGTAACTTTGGGGGATGGGTCTTGCAGTGCTGAACGTTTCTGATTTGGAGGTACACAACGGCAAGGAGACACAGCCCACGGGTTAGTTGCATTGAGCAATCTGTTTTCATTACAGTTTTATAATAAATATCAGGGGACATTTATATGCAATAGTTTGTGGTAACCATAAAGGTTGCAACCTTGGTCAGGAATTAATGTCCTAGTTAGAGTTGTGCTCATAAGTTAGCATACCCTGGCAGAAATTGTAAAATGTTGGCATTGATTTTGAAAATATGACTGATCATGCAAAAAAAACATGTCTTTTATTTAAGGATCGTGATCACATGAAGCCATTTATTATCATATAGTTGTTTGGCTCCTTTTTAAATCATAATTATAACAGAAGACACCCAAATGGCCCTGATCAAAAGTTTACTTCAATGTTGAATTACCTTGAATGTTTGGCCTTGTTACAGACACACAAGGTGACACACACAGGTGAAAATGTAAATTAAAGGGTGAATTTCCCACACTTGTGGCTTTTTAAATTGCAATTAGTGTCTGTGTATCAATAGTCAATTGAGTTTGTTAGCTCTCACGTGGATGCACTGAGCAGGCTAGATGCTGAGCCATGGGGAGCAGAAAAGAACTGTCAAAAGACCTGCGTAACAAGGCAATGACCAGCAACAAGGAACAAAAGACTGCGTAACAAGGAACTTTATAAAGATGGAAAAGGTTATAAAGCCTTGCAAATGCCAGTCAGTACTGTACAATCACTTATTAAGAAGGGGAAAATTCTGGAATCTCTTGATACCAAGCCAAGCCAATTTGCATTCTTCTGCACAGAATCTGCGCATGGGACGCTCTTGGACTTACCAGCACGACAATGACCCTAAGCACAAGGCCAAGTTGACCCTCCAGTGGTTACAGCAGAAAAAGGTGAAGGTTCTGGAGTGGCCATCACAGTCTCCTGAATTTAATATCATTGAGCCACTCTGGGGAGATCTCGAACATGTGGTTCATGCAAGATGACCAAAGACTTTCCATGACCTGGAGGCATTTTGCCAAGACAAATGGGCAGCTATACCACCTGCAAGAATTCAGGGTCTCATGGACAACCATTACAAAATACTGCATGCTGTCATTGATGCTTAAGGGGGCAATACACAGTATTAAGAAATAAGGGTATGCAGACTTTTGAACAGGGGTCAGTTCATTCTTTTCTTTGTTGCCATGTTTTGTTTTATGATTGTGCCATTCTGTTATGAACTACAGTTGAATGTGAATCCCATAAGAAATTAAAGACCTGTGTTTTGCCTGCTCACTCATGTTTTCTTTACAAATGGTACATACAGCTCTGGGAAGAATTGAGACCACTGCACCTTTTTTCCCCTTTCCAAAAAAAGTCAAAAAGGAAGGTTTTGAGAGAGCAACAGAAGGGTTAAAATTAAGAGACCACTGCAAATTGAATGCTTCTGTTCCTCACTCGAAAAGTTCCTTTTTTTTTTCTTTCGGTAAAGTCCAGGATGCGATTAACATGTGATATTTGAAACTTTTTTTGAAAGGAAAGAAAAAGGTGCAGTGGTGTTTTATTTTATTCCGGAACTGGCTATATATATATATTTATTTATATATATTTATTTATATATATATTTATATATATGTATACACAATGTGTGTGTGTGTGCGTGTATGTGTATATCAGTCCTACCTGTGGTAGTGGTAGTCCTACCTGTGGTAGTGGTAGTTCTATCCTGCTCTAGCCTCCGTAGCTCCAGAGCGCTCAGGTCCTCAGCGCTGCTGTACTTCATAACAGAGTTGATGGAGGTCAGTGTGTTGACCAGCTGGCTGTTGATGGACCCCATCTGTGAGAAGGAGGACGGCTGACCGAAGGCATCTGCTAACTCGCTGTAGTTCTCAGCTAATAACATCTGTTGTTCTTGAAGTAGCTTCTGGACCCTCTCTATGTAATGGTCCAGTCCAGGTCCACCCCCATCCGACACTGAAACAATCTGGGCTGGGACTGCTGGCATGGCAGCAGTCGTCATGGCGGGCATCGTCACGGCAGCGGCCTCAGTAACAGTGGTTCCCTCTTGGTGGGAGGGGCCACAGGCAATGTTCCTGGTTTTCAGGCCGACCAGGAAGTTGGTGTGGATGCTGACAGGGCCGACGCCCACCTCTTTGGTTTGAGACGTAACAACCTTCTCTGCACTACAGTCTCCCTCCACAGTGGTTCCCACGGCGACCGACCTGGACAACAATGGATACACAGAAGTGTTTTAGCAAAATCAGGACTTCAGATGAATGGTGCTTGAACTGTGTTTTGAAATGTAACAACAAACCTGGTTTTGGGCATGGCCAGTGGGTCTTTCACTAGCCCCTCCCCCACAGCAATGGTCCTAGTTTGGTTGGTCAGGGTGTTGGTGTATTTCTCCACTGTGTGGAGCAGGTCAGTGTTGGTGTGTTGGGATGCTGTGGCTGGGGTTACCATGACGGCAGAGTCTAACGTGTGGACCAGGACAGGGTCAGTCCCCGTGGTAACCAGCTTTTTAATGGGAGAGACCGTGACATCAATGGAACAGTCCCCGATGCCCACTGACCGGCTCTCCACGATGCCCACTGAACGGCTCTCCTTGAGGACCACAGCCTCCTGGGCTTTGCGCAGTTCTACGCTGTCAAACGTCTCTTCCGTGTTTACCCCCACCTCACACACACACACACCGCCTCCAACCGTCTGGTCACACACCTCCACCTGCGTTCCAACACACTGGTCCTGCCAGCGGGCCATGGGCAGATCAGGCCCAGCTGCACGTTGGGTCAGGCTGGGCAGACATGTCACCCCCACCTCCACCATGTGGACTCCCTCCCCGGTGGAGGCGTGGCGGGTCTCTAGGTGGTTGCCCACCCCCTGGCTGTGGGTTAGGGCCCTCCCGGTGTCGGAGGCAGTGCTCTGGGTGTTGGGGCGTGCCTCGCAGGCCGTGCTGTAGGTGTCGGGCCGAGCCTGGCATCCTTTATCAGCCTTTTTCTTATTGGCTCCCCCGGCTGCCTGAAGCTCCAGTTTCAGCTTGGACATCTCCAACAGGTGGGTGGTCTCCTTCAGCTCCACCTCCAGCTGGTAGATCTTCTCCTTCAGGGCCTCGATTGTGGTCTCCTTCAGCTCCAACTCCGCCTCCACCTCGCTGGTCATGCCCAACATGACTTCTGTCACACTTGACCCAGTGCTACGTGTCTCACACCGCTCTGTAATCATGCCAACGTCCCGGCAGCTGCGTCGTCTCTGTACAGGAGTTGTCACGAGTGACTTTCTCCGGGCAACCACAGGGACTGGTGTGGCTTCGTTCATGTTCTGGTCTGGGACGGGTATTGAGGAGGACCTTGTCTGGTTGTTGTTACTGTGGGGGAGCTGCTGGTCCTGGTTGAGCCTCTCCAGGGCCCGGACCTCGGCAGCCAGCCTCTGGAACTCCTCTAACTCCTGAGCACTCTGACCCTCCGTTTCCACAATGTGAAGTTCTCCCTGGATCTGGGGTTCCAGCTGGTCAGCCACCTGGTCAGCACAGCCCACACTGTAAGACCTCTTCCGGAAAACTCCAGATCCTCCTCCCATCCCTGGCCTCTGGCTCTTCTGACCCGCCAGCTGTCTCTTCTCCTCCTGCAACACTGCGATCTTCACCTGCAGGACAGGTATGGTCTTCACCTGCTCCTCTAGCTCCTTGAGACGGCGCAAGGCTACCACCATCTGCTCCCGGATGTGTTGCAGG
This sequence comes from Esox lucius, assembly GCF_011004845.1. Lineage (NCBI taxonomy): Eukaryota > Metazoa > Chordata > Actinopteri > Esociformes > Esocidae > Esox > Esox lucius. The sequence continues at coordinate 39,113,803 of NC_047581.1, read as the reverse complement.
TGGAGCGGAGACACGTTGGTGATGGGAGTGGTCATGCCCGAGGACAAGGGGCTGTGGCGGATGGAGGAGCCCATGGAGGAGGTGTAGTAGGAGGTATAGTCTCCACTACTTCCGCCCCCATTTGGGAGGTGTAGGTTGGGCGGCAGGGACAGGGAGGAGTTGGACCCCCCCATCGTTCCTAACGACGCCAGGCGCCGGCGAGGAGCTGGGGGGTCAGAGGGTGTGGGGGGCTGCATGAGGAGGCGCTCCTGTTCCAACCTCCTCCTAGTCTCCATCAAGGTCTGCTCCACCTGGAGGTTGTGGCGGGGCGTCACCCGTGGGGAGGGGGGTGGGAGGTGGGTGCGTTTTGGTTGATCGGGGGGGGCACTCAGGAGCGTAGGGGGAGGGAGGGTAGAGGGGGGCTCATAGGGTGGGGCGGAGGCGTGGCGGATCAGGATGGGGGTGTGAGGGGAGGAGTAAAACACAGGGCTCTGCTGGATCTCTTCACTGCTATTAGACGAGGTCAGGGAATCAGTTGAGGTCCACTGAGCCGGCCCACCGCCCCCACCGCCCCCACCACCCCCACCCACACTCCCTCCCCTGGACACAGGATCCACCGCCACACAGGCCGGCCTCACTCTACGCTGAAGGTTCAGCCTCTTGATGGTGTTGCCACGCTCGATGTCCTCCACATACTTCAGGAAGTCCAGGTCCAGCTGGTAGCCATACGGGGTTTCCAGGAAGTACGGGGGCGTGGCCACAGGCTCCTTGTCATCCTCAGCACTGCTGCTGACCAACCTCTCCCCTTGCTCTGGTGGACAGGAGAACAGGAGACAGTTAACACTCCTCTCTGGTGGACAGGAGAACAGGAAAAAAAGAACACTCCTCTCTGGTGGACAGGAGAACAGGAGACAGTTGACACTCCTCTCTGGTGGACAGGAGAACAGGAGACAGTTGACACTCCTCTCTGGTGGATAGGAGAGATCCTAATCACGCTGTACAGTGAATCACATTTAACACTGTCTTTTCCATCCTGTCTTAAATAGCACCAACATTTCAACCATACTTTACATTCCTATGGGCTGGAGGTTGAAGATTCATTCTAGCTGCCATTCCTGTGATTATTCAGATGTATGGATCAGATGTATAAAATCAATTCCTTGGACCATCCACACGTAAAATGTAAGTACGCATGACTACGTTGCTTTGGATAGGCGTCGCCTCAATGGAATATCAAGTAATACTATATCACCATTATTATCGGCAAATTAGACAAAGTCAAAATGTAGATAATTATCGTTTCTGGAAAGGTTCTTGTTTTGTTAGTAATTTTCCAGTGCAGGTGTAAGGCAATGGTGTAATCCACAACACACAATTACACTCACTTACTACTACAAGTTCAAACAGGACAACGGTTTTACATACCTCTAACCCTCAGGCAGCAAGAGTCAGAGAGAACTAATCATTTTAGTTAGGAGAGGTTGTGTCAGCATGAAACTATGTAGCTGTACAGAGAAAGTGTATTATGATGCAACAAACACACACACACCCACACCCACACCCGGTTGGTTGAACCGTCTAAAACAATAACACGCTATGTGATCAGTAGTAAAGCATGCAGTCAGTGACGTTAGTTCATGCTGTTTCAAAACTCCTTTAGTTTCTAGTGACAGGGAGCGAACAGAAACATATCACATGTTAATCTCATCCTGGACTTTACAGAAACATATTACACATTAATTACATACTGGACTTTACAGAACTCCAACGAACCTGTCATTGAACTAACTAACCATCTGGAATATGTGAAATGAACTAATCAGGAATACACAATGTTAACTAACTAACCAGGAATACACAAAATTAACTAATCCATCAAGAATATATTAAACTAACAGATCAAAAATACAATAACTAACCCATCAAGAATATGTATAACTAGCTAGGCCATCAAGAATAGATTAAACTAACCCATCAGGAATGGGAAGGGAGCCCACGGCACCAGTCAGTACTAATGTCTAAGCAGCCTAGCTGGAGGGAGGGCTGTGGGGGGTCAGAGAGGGCTGTTAACACCACAGTCCAAATTCCACACCTCCAACTGAAAATGCCTTTCCTCTGTCAGAAGTCAACAGTCAAACAACTTTTAGAATGGTACAAAACAGACCTGTCAAGACACTATGCAGACAGGACAGCTGAGTTGGAAGTCCAGTGTCACAATGGCCTTTGTAAGTGCTGAACATGGGAAAATGGCTCAGAGCTCCTCATCACACTGAACCCCCTCCACACTGTTCAGTTAAAACAGAATTACCTATCTACATCTGCTGTTAAAACCTCCACTCTGACACACATTGTTCAGGCTTCACTTACCTCTGCTAAATAGCCAGCGCTCTGGTCTCACTCCCCCTCTGCTTCTCTCTTGTGTTTCCACTCTGTTCCGTCTCGTTCCCTTTCTTAGGCTGGAGTGATGGACTGTTTTCTCTCTCTTTCTAACGGTTGTCAATTTCTTTCTCGGTTTTCAGTCTCTCTAACTCTCTTAATTCTTTCTCAATCTTCACTCCATAAGGGAACAAATTCCACTATTGATGTGAAGTCAGCCAAGCCCAGCTCTCACTGCCATTGGCTAAAGGGATCCACCAATCACAGACCACAGTCCCTCTTCATGTTCTCCACCCAACACAAGAGCCCCTTATTCAGCCACAGGTAACTCCTCTAGCCCTGTTCTACTGCTCTGCTCTGATGACTACCACACTGTTCCTATAAGTAGAAATGTAACAGTACACACAAAGTTATTCTAAAACCCATGGCTTCATTCAAAACTATCTGTGGAAATACTAACATCCATGGAGGTGGAGGTGAGGGTGGGGTGGAGGTTGGAGTAGGATGGAGGTGGTGTCTAAGTCAACTAAAGCAAGACACATAAAGTGAACCAAATATAATGTTAATGTCATGTCAACAACCCAGAATAGAATCCTGCAGTGAGACTGACTGGAGGCCAACATTCCATCTGCTCCGGGGTCTCTCAACGCAGACTGAGCATGTGCAGAACACAGACAGGGGGCTACTCTGAGCATGTGCAGAACACAGAGAGGGGACTACACTGAGCATGTGCAGAACACAGAGAGGGGACTACACTGAGCATGTGCAGAACACAGACAGACCACTCAATGCTCTGATCTTCTCTAAATCTTAAACTCCAATGCTCCTGTGCTACAAAGTAAAATATATATATAATTCTGTTTTGTTCTTTTGTAAAAGATACGCCTTTCATGTACACATTATTATTATTATTATTATTATTATTTAACATAAATGGAATAATAATAATAGTATTATTAATAATAATAGTAATAGAAGCAGGGTCATGGTTGAACAGCTAGCAGTTGTAGGTCAAAGGACAGTAGTCATAGAATCAGGATTAAGTCATCTTAGTACAAAGGCTTTATCCAAACCTTTTACACGCTACTGTTCCTCACAGTGAGGAACACAGAAGAGCAACTTCCAGGTTGCTTTCCCAGGTGACTGAGAATGTCAATTCAAGATGTGATCAGATTGAGTCAGCAAGGCCAGTCTGTTGACCACTACACAGAGAGGGATATTATAGTATAACTACACAGAGAGGGATATTATAGTAGAACTACACACAGATATATATTATAGTAGAACTACACAGAGGGATATTATAATATAACTACACAGAGAGATATATTATAGTAGAACTACACAGAGAGATATATTATAGTAGAACTACACAGAGGGATATTATAGTAGAACTACACAGAGAGATATATTATAGTAGAACTACACACAGAGATATATTATAGTAGAACTACACACAGAAGGATATTATACATTATACTACAGGGATATTACAGTGGGGTTGGAGTGCATAAATCTATAAAGGTTATTCCTGTAATTTGTCACCCATCTGTAGATATACTAAAAATACTAAATAGCAGTTAAAACCGATACTAACCACCTGTAACAACAGTTTCCCGTGGATAGGAATCTTCTCTATAACAGTTTAACCAATACTAACCACCTCAAAGTGATGGGTGAAGATCCATTCTAGGACTCACTCTATATGATGGGCGAAGATCCATTCTAGTTAGTTAGTTAGTTAGTTAAGCTTTATTATTCCCCATGGGGCAATTTTGTTTACAGCCAGCAGACACATACAACGTAAAATGAACACAAAACAATAGAACACATAAAATAATACATTAAAAATACTCATTCATTTAAAAGACTAATCGCTCTAGGGACCATGGATTTTTTGAACCTGTTGGTGTTAGCCTGTGGAACATTATAACGACGCCCAGAAGGAAGCGATAAAAACTCTTGGCACAAGGGGTGAGAAGGGTCAGTAATGATAGCCTTAGCCTTCCTCACACATCTGACCCTGTACACCTTGCTAAGGTCACTCTATATGATGGGCGAAGATCCATTCTAGGACTCACTCTATATGATGGGCGAAGATCCATTCTAGGACTCACTCTGAAGGTCCTTAGTAGGCAGAATGAACCACAGGAGTGTGTGTGCGTGTAACAGTGTGTGTTTGCTCTGACATTCTGCTCCGAAGCACACAGCTCACACACTTGCAAACAGAGGCCTTTTCTCTCCCTCTGGCATGGTATTTCCTGCTGGGGCCGGTGGAACCCACGTCAGCCTGCCAACATTCAGGCAACATCTAATCAACCCTCCCCCACCCTGCCTCAACACACCACAGACATACATCCTCTGGATAAAACTAAAGGAAGCACAACAGAACAATAAGAACACCGACCCATTGGCAGTTCCTGAAGAACCAGACATTCCAACAACACTCGACTTTGTCAACTGGAATAACTATGGAGGGAGGGATAAAGGAGGGAGGGAGAGTGTGAAAAGGGAGGGAGGAAGAGCATGAGAGAGCGAGGGAGGGGGAGGGAGGGAGAGAGAGAAGGAGAGCAACAGACTCTCACACGAGTTAGTTAAGTAACGATGTTAGCATGGCTCCTTTAGAATACCTTTTCAATGGTGTAGGATCTAGGTCCTCACCCTAACCATCTAGTGTCCTAGGTCCTCACCCTAACCATCTAGTGTCCTAGGTCCTCACCCTAACCATCTAGTGTCCTAGGTCCTAGGCCTAGCTAACAATGTGGTGTCCTAGGTCCTAGACCTAGCTAACTGTGTGGTTTTCTAGGTCCTAGGCCTAGTTAACCATGTGGTTACCTACAGAAGGTCATACACGTGTTGGTGTAGGATTCTTCTATTACAGAACTTTCTCCTTCTCAGGATTCTGGCTCAAAGTACAACCCTGACTGGGACCCACTAGTCAATCTACAAACCCTAGAAAACATAGCAGGACCAAAACTGCCCGGGATCAATTACAGAGCGTCTTCAAGGGTTAATGTGCGGTTAGCAACATGAGTGTTGGATTTAACAGCAGTCGTTTAGAAAGGGAGACCAGCAGGGCTCAGACATGTATTCAGATGAAAACACCATATAATATAAAAGACTGACAGATGTTGGTTACAGGCATCAACACCCTAGAAGGATGTGTATCAGTCTGGAATGTGAGCAGAATGCAGGTGTTTGAAAATGGTCCGAGCTGACAGGACTGTATTTCACAGAGCCCCGGTGGAATTCCTACCTACACATGAATTCTGTTTAGTTTCAGTTCTGTTTAAAACCAGGTCAGTAGGTCACATTGATTTGGTTTAAATTATAACTACATACTGCGCATGTTTAAATCAGATATCTACCTTCCCATCATGCTTAATCTTTGACCTGGGGTCAAGACTGTTGGGGGCAGAGTTTTGTTTTATCCACATGTGAAGACATGCACCGCAAATGGAGCAAGACTTTTTAACTATATTTGAGGAGATATTTGCTTGAAATAAGTGAAATAATCTGCCAATGGAACAAGAAAAATTACACAATATTCAAGGCATATTTTCTAAAAACAAGCAGTATAATCTACACCACACTGGAAGGATGGTAGGGTTTCTGACATGTAAAATCGACTTGATATTTTTGCAGTGTGCTAAATTAATAACATTTTAAAATTTCGACTCATCTGGAGTCTAGACAAGAGCTTTCAGATGGTTCTGGAAATCCTGTGTTGACCTTTTGAACAATATGTGTCTGGTTATGCCTGGTTAAAAAAACAAAAACAGTATTGTCCCATTTCCATGTGGAAGCATAGTGGTGGAAGTGTTATTAAGAGGCATTGCTGCGTGTGGACCTGGACAACTTGCCGTCAAAAAGGAAACCTTGAGTTCTGCTCAGCGTCAGGTCACCTGTCCGTGAGAAAAAGCTCAAGTGCACCTGGGTCATGGAACAAAACAAACATCCAAAATACACACGCAACTCAACATCAGAATGTCTGAAAAGCAGAGAGAGAAAGAAAGAAGGAGGGAATAAGAGTGAGAGAGGGTAAAGGGGGGAGTGAGAGGGTATGACTGAGAGACAGTCTGAAAGAGAGAGTAAGAGTGAGATGGAGAGAGAGGCTAGGAAAGAGAGGGTATAAAAGACAGGGGAGAGAGATGAGTTAAGGGAGAGAGAGGGAATAAAAGACAGGGGAGAGATAAGTTAAAGGAAAGAGAGGGTATAAAAGACAGGGGAGAGAGATAAGTTAAGGGAGAGAGAGGGTATAAAAGACAGGGGAGAGAGATAAGTTAAGGGAGAGAGAGGGTATAAAAGACAGGGGGGAGAGAGAAGTTAAGGGAGAGACATGGAGGGAGTGTTTACCTGCTGTGTTGCCATTGATGATGTGTATGGAGGCCTGAGACATGATTGGTTGATTTCAGCTCTTCTTAGTCCCACACCAAGACAGAATGGGGTCATGCAAACACCATGCATCAAGTACTGCTTACCATGCACCCTGCAGCCTATAAGACACAACACATCATGACTGTTATAACCTGTTATAAATGACATATGTACATCATGCCCTGTAGGCCATAACACAGCATTACAGTTATAACCTGTTATAATGATATATACATCACACCTTACAGCCTATAGGACATGAAACAGCATTACTGTTATAACCTTTTATGATGACAAGTAAACATCACACCCAGCAGCATATTTATATGACTGAGTCTAACATGGGACTATCCAGTTATATGACTATGAGCCAGCCATTTAAGCTGAACTCCGTCCAGATGACGCCCCCTCAGAATATCCACCACAGAAGTGTCGTCTGCACTGAGCAGGGTGAATGCAGGCAGGGCTGCTGGTCCTGATGGCATCTCCGGGCGGGTGCTCAGAACATGTGCTGGGCAGCTGGCCGAGGTCTTTACTGATATTTTCAACCTGTCACTGGCCCAGGTGGTTGTCCCTACGTGCATGAAGATCACAACCATAGTGGCAGTGTCGAAGCAGTTGACTGCATCCAACCTTAATGACTTCCGATCTGTCGCAGTCACCCCCATGATCATGAAGTTCTTCAAAAGACTAGTTCTGGCCCACCTTAAGTCCCGCCTCCCTCAACACTGGATCCCTACCAGTTTGCCTAACAGTTGAACAGGTCTACAGAGGACGCCATCTCCACAGCTCTACACTCTATCCTGACTCACCTGGACAAAACCAACACCAATGTGAGAATGCTGTTCAGAGATTTTAGCTCAGCATTCAACACAGTCATCCTCTCTAGGCTGGTCAACAAACTCCCAGACCTATGGATCAGCCCTTCTCTCTGCAACTGGATTTTGGACTTCCTAACCAACAGACCCCAGTCTGTCAGGTTAGACAACCTTTCCTCCACCACCCTGATCCTGAACACTGGTGTTCCACAAGGCTGCATGCTGAGCCCCCTCCTGTACTCCCTCTTCACAGTTCCAACACCATCGCCAAGTTCGCAGACGACACCACTGATCAGGTGGTGGGCCTGATCAGTGACAATGATAAGTCAGCTTACAGGGAGGAGGTCAAGTGCCAGGCGGCATGGTGTGCTGGCAACAACGTGGCCCTCAATGCAAAGAAAACCAAGGAGCTCATTGTAGATTACAGGAAGTCTAAAGGCTGCAGTCACACCCCAATTCTCATTGATGGCACTGAGGTGGAGCGTGTGTCCAGTTTCAAATTCCAGGGTGTCCACATCTCCAAGGACCTCTCCTGGACCCTCAACAGCAGCAGCTGTACTTTTTGAGGTAGCTAAAGAAGGCCCACCTGTCTTCCAAGATCCTTGTGAACTTCTACCGCTGCACAATCGAGAGCATTTTAACTAACTGCACCACAGCATGGTTTGGTCAACCGGAAGGCCCTGCAACAGTTGTTGAAAAGTGCCCAGCACATCACTGGTGCCCAGCTCCCAACCATCGTAGACATGCATGCAGCATCGTCAGAGACTCTTCACATCCATGCCTCAAACTGTCTGCCTTCAATCATCAGGCAGGCGGTGCAGGTCTCTTCGTTGCTGCAACAACAGTTTCTTTCCATCTACCGTAACCCTGCTGAACTCTGTGACCCGAAACAACTTAGTACCGCCTCTCAGGGACCTTGTTGCACTACTGCCTTGTACTACTGGACTCTGACACTGCCTTGTACTACTGGACTCTGACACTGCCTTGTACTACTGGACTCTGACACTGCCTTGTACTACTGGACTCTGACACTGCCTTGCAAAGTCAGATAAATAATTTTTTTGTTGTTACATGTACGTGTCTACCTCGGGAACCTCATTGCTGCTATCTCTGCATTTTAGTTGCACAGACTCCCTTAAACCTCCAACTTGTTCGATTGCACAGTCAGAATTGCCATTTGTACTTGCATTTGCCTCATCGCACAACTATTTATTCACACTTGCACATACATGTACTTAATACTTGTAAATGTTCTGCCCTCCTCTATTTTCCTTCATTGAAAATGTTGAATTGCCATTTGTACTGTATTTGCCTTGTACATCTACAGTAAACATTCTACTTGTAATGTATACTATACTTAATACTGCCCTCTATTTGCACTTCTGGTTAGATGCTAACTGCATTTTGTTTTTTTGTACTGTGTTTTTGTACTCGTACCTTTTATTGACAATACAGTGTAATCTAATCTAATATTAGCATAGGACTATCCGGTTATATGACTACGAGGCTAGCACTGGACTATCCAGTTATATGACTATGAGGCTAGCATGGGACTATCCAGTGCAGACCGTACTTCTTCACGTGTGGTCCTTACATCTGACATTATCAACATAGAACACTGTGTACTGGGCCAGGCTACTCATATCAATTGACACTTTATAACCTTATAACCAGGGACAAAGAGCCATTCTGTTCTGAAAGTCCAGCTTGAACAAGGCTCAGTTTCAGAACTACATAGACAGAAAGGTCCAGAAGTCAAGAACAGTAGAGTGTTGACAGAAAGTTATTCATGTGTGGTCAAGCAGAGTTGACTGGTCCTCATGGGAGCTTTAGGGGGTCTGGCTCACCCTGCTGTACCTTCTTATCTGTCCAAATATTTACATATTGACTGTTTATCTGCCAAATACGCATGCAAGACACATCAATCGCAGATTAAGCATCCATGCGAGTGAAACTGTGCCTCTCTTTCTCAGTATGGCGGCCTCAACGGGCCTGTACCTCACAAATCACAAGTCATATCAATGCCCCCCTAAGAAACAGTTGGCACCTTCTGGAAGATTCCAGTCAGCCCCACCCCTGCACACCTGCCTCCCCTTGAGACCTTGTCAGAGGAGTCATTTTAGGGCTCCCTAGGAGCAGCTTGGGATAGAGGCCAGCAGAACGTGGAACCAGGTAAGGCTGCATGATGGAGAAGGAAGACCAGGTAAGGCTGCATGACGGAGAAGGAAGACCATCCACTACAAGAAAATCCACCAGAAATAGTCGCAGATAATATATAAAGCGTATCACAGAGTGTATCCAGATAATATATAAAGTAAATCACAGAGGGGTGTCTGGTAGAGTGCTATGAAGCAGGGGTTGGGGAACCACCTTTTCCAAATTTTGAGACAAGAAAAACCCTGTGTACTACAGTACCTCAGCAGTACAACACCACAGTCCAACAGTACTACAAACAGTACTACAGTACAACAACACAGTCTAACAGTACTACAAACAGGACTGCTTTCCTGCCTGTTTGTCGCATAACGCAACTCTCCTTCCTTCTTGCCTTTTGCCAGCCTTTCTTTCTTTTCTTACTTTTCAATAATGTGTCCAAGCAGCGAAGCTGTGGGAACCCTATTGTAATTGTTAGTTTTTTTATTATTATTATTATTATTATAATTATTCTGTTTCTTCCTCCGTTTTTGAAAGTTTACCAACTTCTACTGGCTAACTGTTTTTGAAACTTGGCACATCCATAGAGGGCTCTGCCAAACTCACAAAAACGGATTTTGGTGTCCATCGGGTCAAAGTCGCAATTTTCAAACACTTATAACTCAAGCTGTGATTGGCCTAGAGACATCAGTGTCATAATCAGTGTCATATGATGCATGACCACGTGCTGAACAACCTTCCTAGAGGCCGCTTTAATTTGCGCCTAACTTTATTTTCCGCCATTTTGGATTTTGTGAAAAACCTCAATTTTCACAGGTCGCAAATATTGTCCAATCTTCCCGAAACTTGGCAGAGATGATCTACAGGCGAAACGTAACAAAGGATACTTGGTGGATTTTTTATTTGGAAAATTGTTTGCCCGTTGCAGCCAATCAGAAATGGCGGCGAATCCAATTAGCATTAAACTTGCTACGCATGTTCGGTAGGAGAACCAGAGGAGGCCTGCCGTGTTTGGCACTAATCGGCCATATGGGGGCGCTATACCAAAAAGCCACTTTTAAGGCTCATTACTCCGAACAGATATTTCCATCAAACTTGGTGAGTTGCATGAGTGCAAAAGGTTCTTGTACTATAACAAATAGGGAGTCCACATTCCAAACCATGTGACCGCCATGGGCCAATCAAATTCAAGCTATCAATTAAAGCTTTTAGAAATGCTTGACCGCCATGAAACTTGATGAAAAGAAAGTCTTATAGGCCCCCAACAACCAAATAGCAATATATTTGTGTTCCTTGGAGCTGAAATCACCGAACCTATCTCACAATGTGACTGGCATTATGCTAAACAACATTTCCTCTTGGAACATCAAGCTCCAATATCTTGTATTTCCTCCATATTAAACATTTCACAGGTCAAAATTGTTGTCCCATCTTCCCGAAACTTGGCAGAGATGATCTACAGGCGAAGCATAACAAAAGATACTTTGTCCCTATTGCAGCCGATGAAAAATGGTGGCAATGTCGCCTATCAGGAAGTGAGTGAGTTTCACATCAACCGTTTGTCCGATTGTCACCATACTTGGTATTCGTGGTCGGAATGGAGTGCATGGGAGGTCTGCACACGTCATGTGCCAACAACTTCCTGTGTCCGAGAATTCCACAGGAAGTGAGGGCGTTACTCAGCAACCGTTTCTCCGATTGTCACCAAACTTGGTGTCTGTGGTCGGAACGAGATGCGAAAAAGGCCCGTGGTGTGTGGCGCTGATCAGACATCTGGGGGAGCTGTTTCAGAATATCTGTTTAAACGCACATTACCGCCTAACGCAAAAACTAATTGCTGGGCCTACTCTCTGGCTTGCGTGGCCAATCCTTGTCTTGCGCTCTGTTTGTTTGGACCTTTTACCTTATTAAAAAATGTTATGAGGATTTTAAGAGGACCTCAGCAAAGATATTTTGTATTTTTGAGTGATTTTTTATGATTGAGCTAAGTATGAGGAATGGATCAACCGCTTAGAAGATTTAGTCACCAGAGCGCTACTCCGGTTGGACTGTGGGTCCTGTCCAGTAGGTGAATTATCAAATGCTAATGCCAACATAGCACAACAGGCTAACCTAAGGCTAGAGAACTCCAGTCAAAACTGGATGCAGTCAAAACTGGTGAACAGATTAGACAAATATCAGAGCGAACAGCTGAATGAGACTATAACACAGCTTGAAATGCATGAGAGTGAACAATTCATAGACTCTGTAGCAGCTACTCTAGGGGTTGAGCTACCAAATGCTTACAGGCAGACACAGATTGGTATACAAGGGATTACATCAAACCTAGACCACTCTATCACGGACCTGGCTGACACTCTCCCCTTGACATGTGCAAATGCCACCCCAATTACACATCTTACTGGCACAGCACCGGGGCTAGACCGAAGGCATCAACTCCAGCGGGGACTTGGTCTGACGTTGTGCGCCGCAGAGGCAAATCCAACAAGAAATCAATTAAGAAAGCACCAACCCTCAATCCACCACCTAAACTCAAACTGCAAAACAGGTACGAACCACTGACTTGGAACGAAATGTGTGTAAATGAACCTAGGGAAGCTAACCAAAACACTAGCATTAAGGCTAACCAAAATCCAAGAAATAGCCCTAAAACCACTGGTAGGACGAGGGAAAGAAGAAACTTTGCTAACTCCACATCTGATAATCCAGATACTACCTTGACTGTGGACGACATAACCAAGCATATCAGAATAGCGAAGAATGAAAACCTAACCATCGCTGACACATCGGTCAGAGAGCTAACATGTTGCCAGTTATTCTCTCTACACATCCAAGCAACATGTAGATTATTATCCACAATGGGTCTTTTGACATTCTACAAAGGAAAACTGGCTCTGAGATCCTGATTTTATGCTACTGGAGAAAATAAACAACTTTCAACAATCTCAGGCCCCATTCCAACCTTGGGGAAATGAATTGAATCTTTTAGCAGACTCCTTGGGCTGAATACATGGCTGACATTGGCATGCCTCAACCACAGAATAAGGTTTATTGACAAGTTACATTTTTTTTTTAACTGTAAAGACCGCTTTAGACCTGATGGGGTTCATCCAAACATCATGGGATGCTGGCTGCTTGGTGCCAACATACGTCATGCTCTTGGAATGCCATTCCCACACATCCCCCTTTTGATCTCACTCAACATGTGAAAGGGCATACACACACTCAAGGCCACATTCTAGATCTGGTTATCTCTAAAGGTCTCGATATTTCCTCTGTCATGGTTAAAGACTTGGCCCTGTCTTAGCATTTCTGGGTCTTTTTTGAATCACTTATCATCCCAAATGTTCCTGTAAACTCTGTTTCTGTTAAGAAAAGGTACATTAATGAGAGTACCAATGCTCAGTTTATGGAAGCCATAGCTATCTCTCACACAATAAATGCTGAGTCAGTTGATTTTAATGCCAAAAGAGTGAATGCCATGGATCGTGTTTCACCGGTAAAGGTAAAGAAAACTATGAGCAAACAGAAAACACCATGGAGAACCACCATGATTATAAGCGCCCTGAAAAGAATGTAGGAAAACTAAACTTCAAATTCACTAAGACATCTATAAACAAAGCCTTGGTAGCTTCAACAATGAGTTACGCAGGGCCAGACAGCAACATTTATCAGGAATGATCAACAAGAATATAAACAATACCCGCACTCTATTTGTCATGGTCGACAAGCTTACAAACCCAATAAAGCAGATAGCATCAGAACTCGTGTCCACTGTGAAATGTAATGAATTTGCGTGTTTCTTTAGTGAAAAAAAAGTATTGACAGACCATCAGAACTACACAGTCTAACAAGGACTCTGTACCGTCACCACGACCACCAAGACATAACTTGGTTATTATGTCGCATTTAAATACAATTGATAAAAAATCCCTAGAAGAAACAGTTCGACATCTTAAAACTTCCACTTGTTGTCTCAACACACTGCCATCAGACTTTTTTTAAACAATTTTTAACTCTATAACAACGGACCTACAGCAAATAGTTAATAGCACTCTGCAATCAGGCATTTTCCCAACGTCTCTAAAAACAGCTGCCATTAAGCCCCTATTAAAAAAGAGAACACTGGATGCATCTATAATGAACAACTATAGACCTGTATCAAATCTCCCTTTTATAGCCAAGATCATTGAAAAGATTGTCTTCAATCAACTCAGCAATTTTGCGAACTCAAGCGGCCTCTGAAACGGCCCTGATTAAAGTTTTAAATGATATACGTCTGAATACTGATTCTGATAAAATAACAGTTCTGGTTCTATTAGATCTCAGTGCAGCATTTGACACTGTAGATAACAGAACACTATAGATGGAAAATTGGGTAGGACTCCGGGACAGTCCTTGATTGGTTCAGCTCTTATCTAGATGGCCGGAGTTACTTTGTCACCATTGGTAAACGTGAATCTGATAGGGTGGCTATGACATGCGGAGTTCCACAGGGATCAGTTCTCGGACCGCTTCTGTTCAATCTCTATATGCTACCTCTGGGCCAAATTCTACAGAACAACAACATTAACTACCACAGATATGCCGAAGATACTCAAATATATATGGCTCTCAAACCCTATGACAACAGCTCAATAGACTGAGATGATTGTGTTTGGCAACAAAAATAAAAGAACAAGTATTAGTAAAGAGCTTGAAAGAGCGCTTAAAAACAGGGATCAAGTGCATAATCTTGGTGTTCTGATAGACTCAGACCTCACATTTAAAAGTTATATCAAAGCAGTCACCAAAACAGCATTCCGTCATCAAAAAATATAGCCAGAATCAAAGGCTTGGTGTCCCAAAAAGACCAAGAGAAGCTCATCCATGCTTTTATCTCTAGTAGGGTTGACTACTGTAATGGCCTCTTAACTGGACTCCCCAAAAAGACTGTAAAAAGACTGTACCCCAGCAGAACAAAAGCACAGTACAACATTACTGTATCACTAACAGTACAGAATAGTACAACAGTATCCCCAACAGTACAGTACTACAGATGCCTCAGAAACACAGTAAGTACTAGGGATGCAACAATAAATCTGTCAATTATAGGCTTTACATTTAGAATTTATTTTCAGGGCTTTTGCCTGAATAGCCATCTAATATGCTACAGTCACTTTATCAAATGGAGTCAAATACTTTATTACCTGTATAACCCTTTATTTATAAATGTTCCATTAATTATCTTTTCTTAGTCATACTCACCTGATAAAATAATGGGGGGAAAATCTTGAATGTTTTATTCATAATAAGACAGTTACCTTTCTTTCATTGAAAGATGACGGGTGCACAATGTCCTGTTCAGTTGCTTGAGTAGTTCTGGAGGAACGAATATAGGTAACCAACTATTTACAGTCGTATGTAAGACTGGTCAGGTAACGACTGGTCATGTAAACAGGACATTCAAAAGTTATAAACAAATATTTTGTCCATAATTCCATTAGATCCAGTTGCATCTACAGCACTGGTTTCTACCCTCTGAATGCACTTGCTGTCACATCAGACTGACCAACCAGACTGAGCAACTGAGACACTACAGTCATCTCAACACATCATAGGACTGGTTAGTCCGACCACATAAAGGGCTAAACAGTTTATTCTTCATTAGTTAGTAGGTATGGGGTGAGGACTACAACTATAAAGAGATGGGAGGCTTCAGAGAACAACCCTGGGCTGATTGAGTAATCACAAAGCAGCCATTTTGAATTGACTTGCAACAAAAAGGTACACCAGCTCACTTTAGTTAATCTTGGACATTTGTAGACTTCAGTCAGTTATATAGACCTCAAATACCCAAACATAATAAAGTAATCAAATGTAGCTGAAGTAATTCAATGTTATAGCTGCAGCATTCATGTGACTTCGGTCAAAACTAACATCCACTTCAAAGTAGACTCAAATTCAGAGTACTGGGTAAATATACCAGCTGGGCAGGTTACATGTTGCAGCTAATTATAATATTCCAGTTGCCCTATTCTGTGCTCCAGAAAAAGACAGTATGAACTAGTCTATGGTGTTAGAAACAAAAGGATTACATAAACGTTCACAATCTATCTTCAGATTTATTGGCACCATGAACAAACAATGTTGGGTCACTGATGCTCCGAAAGCCCCACAACAATAGAACAGATCACTAAGTCTATTCATTTAAATATTCACCAAGAAATGTTCACAAAATATTGGACAGAAACACTGAAAACTATCAGAATGCTTACCTGTTACTTTCATTCTACTGCTCTCCTTTCCAGCAGGGTATTAGACAGCGTGCAGGTGGCAGGAGGTAGGGGCTCCTAATAGACCCCCCATCCCCAACCCAGGCCCGAGGGGGAAGGGTTACAGCTAAGATTAGACAACTACTTCCTCAGATGACAGCTAAACGATCCTCGCCCTTCCTATTAGAGGAAAAAGGCCGCTGGTTCGGGACGCAGTGACCCGACCTCCGCCAGGTCTCTACAAGGCTCTGGCTAAGGGAGGAGAAAAACACCTCCTTTCTCCTCTGGAGTCTGACCGGCAACTGTTGGCTGCAGAGCAGCTACGTGAACCAGATAATATAGGACAGAAGCGCTTGCTCTTTGTTAATGAGTTAAACATTAACTTCACTATTAGCTACACACTCCTCCAACTCCTCCACTCTGCCACTTGCTCATGGTGAACACAGCTAATGCAAAATGAGATATCTAACCTACAACTAGTAACCTGTAGCAACTCCATTTTAGAGGACAGTCAGCATGGTACTACATTGTTGGGGACAATGTAGGCCTGTATTAACTACTAGTATTTACAGACAGAGGTAAGCCTGTATTAACTACTAGTATTTACAGACACAGGTAGGCCTGTATTAACTACTAGTATTAACTGATACAGGTAGGCCTTTATTAACTACTAGTATTAACTGATACAGGTAGGCCTCTATTAACTACTAGTATTAACTGATACAAGTAGGCTTTTATTAACTACTAGTATTTACAGACACAGGTAGGCCTGTATTAACTACTAGTATTAACTGATACAGGTAGGCCTTTATTAACTACTAGTATTAACTGATACAGGTAGGCCTTTATTAACTACTAGTATTTACAGACACAGGTAGGCCTGTATTAACTACTAGTATTAACTGATACAGGTAGGCCTTTATTAACTACTAGTATTAACTGATACAGGTAGGCCTGTATTAACTACTAGTATTAACTGATACAGGTAGACCTTTATTAACTACTAGTATTAACTGATACAGGTAGACCTTTATTAACTACTAGTATTAACTGATACAGGTAGGCCTGTATTAACTACTAGTATTAACTGATACAAGTAGGCTTTTATTAACTACTAGTATTTACAGACACAGGTAGGCCTGTATTAACTACTAGTATTAACTGATACAGGTAGGCCTTTATTAACTACTAGTATTAACTGATACAGGTAGGCCTTTATTAACTACTAGTATTTACAGACACAGGTAGGCCTGTATTAACTACTAGTATTAACTGATACAGGTAGGCCTTTATTAACTACTAGTATTAACTGATACAGGTAGGCCTGTATTAACTACTAGTATTAACTGATACAGGTAGACCTTTATTAACTACTAGTATTAACTGATACAGGTAGACCTTTATTAACTACTAGTATTAACTGATACAGGTAGGCCTGTATTAACTACTAGTATTAACTGATACAGGTAGGCCTGTATTAACTACTAGTATTAACTGATACAGGTAGGCCTTTACTAACTACTAGTATTAACTGATACAGGTAGGCCTTTATTAACTACTAGTATTAACTGATACAGGTAGGCCTGTATTAACTACTAGTATTAACTGATACAGGTAGGCCTCTATTAACTACTAGTATTAACTGATACAAGTAGGCTTTATTAACTACTAGTATTAACTGATACAGGTAGGCCTTTATTAACTACTAGTATTAACTGATACAGGTAGGCCTGTATTAACTACTAGTATTAACTGATACAGGTAGGCCTTTATTAACTACTAGTATTAACTGATACAGGTAGGCCTGTATTAACTACTAGTATTAACTGATACAAGTAGGCCTTTATTAACTACTAGTATTAACTGATACAGGTAGGCCTTTATTAACTACTAGTAATAACTGATACAGGTAGGCCTTTATTAACTACTAGTATTAACTGATACAGGTAGGCCTTTATTAACTACTAGTAATAACTGATACAGGTAGGCCTTTATTAACTACTAGTATTAACTGATACAGGTAGGCCTGTATTAACTACTAGTATTAACTGATACAGGTAGGCCTTTATTAACTACTAGTATTAACTGATACAGGTAGGCCTTTATTAACTACTAGTAATAACTGATACAGGTAGGCCTTTATTAACTACTAATATTAACTGATATGATTGCAATAATTTTTTACATAGAGTCAGTCTTAGTCATCTAATTATAAAGAGGCGTGGCAGACAGGTGTAGTCACATGAGACAGACAAGTAAATCTTGTATTAAATGGCATTCATACACCGCAGAGACGGTGTGGAAAAACCCTTGCGATTCAGCGCCTCATTAATTTTAATGGGCTGCATTGAGTTGTCCTGCTTTGACATTTCAACTTGTGTGACGATGTACAACAGGGGATATGGTTGTCTCTAGGTCCTACAATCTAGGTTTGGATCATTTTAAAATGACTACCCTGGACAATTCCCGGGTTTTATTGCTGCAACACAGGACACAACTGAAAGACGTCTTACGCTGCTATACTATTGTGCTGGGGGATTGGGTCAGTTCTCCTCCACTAAGTTCTCCTTCTCCGCTATAAATCCTTGATATGAGGAATGCATTTTCAGAATTTTCCCAGTCTCCTCCCGTTTTAAACTTTAGGAGGACATGAGGTCCTTGTCCACACCTGCAGAGTACCTGGTTCGGGGGGCCCGTTGCTGTCCCTGTCCTTGTCCATCTGGTCATGCTTCTGACCTAGTCTAAATTTAAATAGGCTGGTTTTAGCCCACATGCATTTATTCATTTTTCCAATTGGACTCTTAATATCTCACCCGGCACAGCCAGAAGAGGACTGGGCACCCCTCTGAGCCTGGATCCTCTCTAGGTTTCTTCCTAAATTTTGGCCTTCTTAGGGAGTTTTTCCTAGCCACTGAAATTCAACACTACTGTTGTTTGCTCCTTGGGGTTTAAGGCCGGGTGTCTCTGTAAAAGCACTTTGTGACAACTGCTGTTGTAAAAAGGGCTTTATAAATAAATTTTATTGAAAGAGGCCCTGGTCTCAGCTTGATTCTTGCTGTATGAATAAAATCAACAGGTACAAGAACAGGAAGTTATGAAACCACATAATAAGATTAAAAACAAAATATTTTTCAATGATAGGTGATAGGATATAACAAACCCGAATACATCCTTAATTTCCATGAGTGAAAAAAATGAATAAATAAATAAAACTGAAATAACTGCAAGCAAATAAGTTGTATCCCTATCACAATATAGGAATCGGAAATCCATGTGACTTTATCACGATTTTATGATTTTATTTGTCACGTTCCATCAGCTGGGCACAAAGGTCAACCTGGCATTGCAGTTTGTTGCGGCATGTGAGCATCAGTACAGGACCACAGAGCAATGGAAGAAGGTGGCCTGGTCTGATGAATCACGGTTCTCTTTACATCACGGGGATGGCCGGGTGAGTGTCTCGCTTACCTGGAGAACACATGGCACCAGGATGCACTATGGGAGAAGGCAAGCTGGCGGAGGCAGTGTGATTCATGTGGATGTTACTTTGGCGGTTGGTGGTTGTCCCTTTGGTTGATGCTTGGCAATGTGGGTGGATTGATTTCCTGCCTGTTGGGCCCTGTCCGGGGCCTCCCCCAGATAGGGCCACAGTGTCGCCGGACCCTCCTGTCTCAGTCCCAAGATCTTACGCTGCTATATTGTTGTACTGGGGGAGTAGGGTCAGTTCTCCTTCTCCACTAAGTTCTCCTTCTCCACTATAAATCCTTGTTGATATGAGGAATGCATTTTCTGAATTTTCCCAGTCTCCTCCCGTTATGAACTTAGGAGGCCATGAGGTCTTGGCCCACATCTGTGGAGTACCTGGCTTGAAAGACCTGTTGCTGTCCCTGTCCAAAGTCCTCCTGGTTGTGTTGCAGATCGAGACGATGCCTGACGATTTCAGCTGTCACTGTGCTGACACCTCCCCCCCCCCCCTTGATGTTTGGTAGAGGTCTTATTCCTGAAACTGATGTCTGGTAGAGGTCTTAGTGCTGAAACTGTATGATGTCTGGTAGAGGTCTTAGTGCTGAAACTGTATGATGTCTGGTAGAGGTCTTAGTGCTGAAACTGTATGATGTCTGGTAGAGGTCTTAGTGCTGAAACTGTCTGATATCAGGTTACACCCTGAGGACCGGTAAAACAGCAGGTGTTGTTTGTCCTACATTGAAAGAGTGACAGCACAGCAGCCTTCCTGGAGTGTGTTGTATAAGTGTAATAGTGTGTTTTAATGGAAGCCATTTACAGTCCTGCTGTTTTTGTAGTGGAAAATGCCTCCAGGACTCACGCTATTTTCCTTAACAACAGCAGGGATCCCAGATTGTTGTTATTCTTTATTTTAAGTTGAGCGTGTGGTGGGGGTGAGACTATGCAATCTATCAGGGTGACACACCTGAAGATTGGCACGGCACTAACACTAACAAGTGACAGCCGAGGCCACATTCTGATCCCGTCAGCCCGGCCCAGCTGGCTGGAGACTTTCACCCTCAAACCCCCACTGCCACTCATGTAGAGAGAGCTGCTTCAAAGACCAGTAATTATCCTGACTAAAAAGGAAAAACTAGATTTTCTTTTCTTTTACATATTTAGAATAAAACCACATCTCATTAAAGAAGTCAGGAATAAAAACAAGTATAATATCACTACTAAGCTACTTTCAGCTGTGGGTTTGGCTGGAACTGAAGCTGTCAGAAAGCTGAGGGGTAGTTTAACAGTTAAAACAAGTCTATATATAAACTGGTAAAACAGAACCACCAAATCCATGTCTTTTAAATTAAACATCACAACAATAGGTGCTTATAAAATCTGTTAATCTATTTAAATCTGTTATTTTTTTAAAGACTGTATTTCCATTGTAAAAAAGGGAAATCCACTGTAAATAATTTCTGTTCAGTCTCCCTAGACAATTACGAGTTATTGGAAGTGATTCAGACATAATTATGTATCACAGCAGTATTTCATGATATTTGCACCCGGAAAGTTCAACCAATGTTTGTTTTGAGGATTGCTCAATCGCTCGTGGTGGGTGTACATGGCTGTCCTGGTTCAATAGAGCCATAGAAATTGTCTCTTGCTAACTCATCTTTTTGAGATTGTTAACTTCTTGTGATGGATTCCTCATTACAAGAAGAGATGGATGTCACAACGAATTCTGGATATAGTTTGCTTACAACCAGAAAATGTGGAGGGCCCATTTCTACCAATGAAATGCAGAAACGCTTGGATTTACGTAGAGTGAGAAAATGCCCAGTGCCCAAGACGTTACAGGCAACTTTGATGTTTTTGTAAGTCTACAACAGTGAAAAAACCACATCAGGATACCGCTTCTGAGGTCTGAAAAAAAAAAAAAATAAGATTTCTGAATGTTTAATTCCACTGTGCACCTTTCAAGTGGTCTTGTTTAAAAAAGATTGTGTAGCACAGAGGATGGTGTTTTAAAAACCAACACTGGACTGACAAAACAATCATGATCCCATTCTACCAGATACACACAGGAATGTTATCTGGCATAGACTTCTTCCATGATAACATGTAGCACTGCATTCTTCAATCAAGCTTCATTGATTGCATCTGTGTATAAAATGTGCTGAAAGGAAAAATAAATGTGCTGGTCGATCACTGTCTTGGGAGAGCCGATGATGCTGGAAATGGTGTCAGAGAGCCAATAGAGGGCATTCTTTCCTCAGGTTTCAAAAACAAATCCCCGCACCCCAGAGCAGTCAAACCTCTGATACGTGCATCATTTAAATGTAATGCCTGTTTATAAGGTACTTTTTTATTATAATAATAATTATAATAATGCATTTTAAGCACCTTTGAAAAAACCCTGGGACACTGTACATCAATCACAATAATAAGAACGAATAAGAAAAAATACAAAATAAAAAAATAGCAGGAGAAATTGGGTGTAGCATATTGTGGACCAAGCTATGAGGGGAAAGCCATGGTGAAGAGGTGGGTTTTAACCTGTTCTTGAAGGTGTGAATGGAGTCAGAGTAGCATGTTGCAGGTGGAAGTGCATTCCACAATCTGGGAGCCACAACACTGAAGGCCCGGTCCCCCTTGGTACACAGTCTGGATATAGTGAGAAGGCCCGGTCCCCCTTGGTACACAGTCTGGATATAGTGAGAAGGCCCGGTCCCCCTTGGTACACAGTCTGGATATAGTGAGAAGGCCCGGTCCCCCTTGGTCCACAGTCTGGATATAGTAAGGAGGCCCGGTCCCACTTGGTACACAGTCTGGATATAGTGAGAAGGCCCGGTCCCCCTTGGTACACAGTCTGGATATAGTGAGAAGGCCCGGTCCCCCTTGGTACACAGTCTGGATATAGTAAGAAGGCCCGGTCCCCCTTGGTACACAGTCTGGATATAGTGAGAAGGCCCGGTCCCCCTTGGTACACAGTCTGGATATAGTGAGAAGGCCCGGTCCCCCTTGGTACACAGTCTGGATATAGTGAGAAGGCCCGGTCCCCCTTGGTACACAGTCTGGATATAGTGAGAAGGCCCGGTCCCCCTTGGTACACAGTCTGGATATAGTAAGATGGCCCGGTCCCCCTTGGTACACAGTCTGGATATAGTAAGATGGCCAGCGTCTGAGGAGCGAGACTACGTGAGGGAGTGTGGAGGTCATCTGGTAGGTAAATGGGGTCCATGGAGGGCCTTGGGAGGAGCAGGATCTTGCAGCTGATTCTGTATTTATAAACTGACTACATAGTAAATCAACTGTGTTCATCCTAGAGAGACCATGATCCTAACACAGGCATCCACTCACATGGTTCCAGAACCACCACTGGATTTCAGAGAAAACAAGGCAGTAATGTGTTTAATATGTTATGCCACATTCAGCCTGGCTGGCTCCTCCTCTCATGTTCATTACACATACAGGTAGGTCCGGAAATAACTGGACACTGACACAAGTTTCGTTATTTTGGCTGTCTAACTAAATATATTCAAGTTACAGTTAAATAATGAATATGGGCTTAAAGTGTTTTCACATCCAAATTGGAGGAAGGGTTTAGCTCTTTAATATGTAGCCCCCTCTTTTTCAAGGGAACAAAAGTAATTGGACAATTGACTCAAAAGCTGTTTCATGGAAAGGTGTGGGCAATTCTTTTGTTATTTCTTCATCAATTAAGCAGGTAAAAGGTCTGGAGTTGATTCCAGGTGTGGCATTCGCATTTGGAAGCTGTTGCCACAACATGCTATCAAAGGAGCTCTCAGTTCAAGTGAAACAGGACATCCTTAGGCTGCAAAAATAAAAATCCATCAGATAGATAGCAGTATCATCAGGAGTGGCCAAATAGACAGTTTGGTACATTCTGAGAAAAATAAAGCACTGGTGAGCTCTGCAACACAAAAAGGCCTGGACGTCCATGGAAGACAACAGTGGTGGATGATCACAGGATCCTTTCCATGGTAAAGAAAAACCCCTTCACAACATCCAGCCAAGTGAAGAACACTCTCCAGGAGGTAGGCATATCATTATCCAAGTCTACCATAAAGAGAAGACTTCATGAGAACAAATACAGAGGGTTCACCACAAGGTGCAAACCATTCATAAGCCTCAAGAATAGAAAGGCCAGATTTGCCCAAAGAAAATCATAAAAAAACACCCAGTTATGGAACAGCATTCTTTGGACAGATGAAACTAAGATCAACCTGTACCAGAATGATGGGAAGAAAAAAGTATAATACGAAGCATACCACATCATCTGTAAAATGGTGGCAATTTCTCAACATTTCATATACGATATTTCTGTTCAACCCCTTTAATTAAAGCTGAATGTCTGCACTTCAATTATATCTTGCTTATTTCATTTTAAATCCATTGTGGTGGGGTACAGAGCCAAAATTATGAAAATTGTGTCAGTGTCCAAATATTTCCGGATCTAACTGTATTAATCTGGTAAATATAGATTACATTTTTGGGTCATCCTCCAAACATGTTCCTATTCATTTCAGGCCAAGGCAGCAGAATTCCGGAAGAAAAATATGGACTCAACCCTGAAAATTACAGAGCATGATCATAGTACCCTAAGTACCCATCTGCAAGGCACCTGTGAATTGCTCTCAAATGTTATTTTTTAAATTTATTTTGGTGTATGGTAAAAATTGTGAATCGGACTGATTCAATGTTTGGTTCTATATTTACTTGTTCTTAGAAGGTTGACTTCAGAAGGTAACAGAAGGTCAAAGTTAGAGAATAATTATTCTGAATTTTCTGTGCAGTAGAAATGAGGCCAGACAATGTGGAGGTTACATCAAAAGAGACACTGAAAACTGCATCACTTCAGATGTTTAGCTCAGCAAGGCAAACAGTACAGTCCTAAACATATCTTGTCTGAAGTCCTGAGGGGACATGGCCCACTAGTATTCAGTAGGTCAGACTGTGACGCCACAGTGTTCAGAAAGTAGTTCTGACCATGACGCCACAGTGTTCAGTAAGTTGTTCTGGCCGTGACGCCACAGTGTTCAGAAAGTAGTTCTGGCCGTGACGCCACAGTGTTCAGTAAGTAGTTCTGGCCGTGATGCCACAGTGTTCAGTAAGTTGTTCTGGCCGTGACGCCACAGTGTTCAGAAAGTAGTTCTGGCCGTGACGCCACAGTGTTCAGAAAGTAGTTCTGGCCGTGACGCCAGTGTTCTGATGTCTCCATATCAACATACAGGTTAAAATGTCAAATGTGTGGTGCTTACATTCTGGTTCCAAACACACATTTTACAAGTATGCTGGTAAGAAATGGATGTGTGTTTAAATATACATATTTTTCACAGTAAATTGGTAAAGACAGGGAAGAGTTTTTGCTGAAAGAGCAGGTAGGATTCAAACCCTCAACACCACCAGCAATTTAGACCACTGGACCATGGAAATGTGTTTTTGCAACTTATCCAATTCCCCATTTATTCACCCCTGGAGAACAGACTCCCACCCACGGATTAGCAATGATTGACAAATTCGGGTTACGTGCCTTGCTCAAGGGCAGATTGTTTCTGCAACCAATTTGAACTTGCACTGGACTGTGAGTTCAAGAATAATTTGGGAGATTGTAGGTCTCCAATTTAAACACGACATCTGTATTTCGGTGTCACATGCAACACCACTCCTCTAAAAATACCACTGCTCCAGGTTTAGAACATGGAGACCCACTGCAGATAATTATTTCCTCTTTTCTATTGTTTTGAACTTCAAAATTCTATGTGGAAACTATATACCAGATATCAAACAGAGATTTGATATCGCTACAAAGTAATGTTAATTATTGACCAGCTAGATGACAAAACATGGGGGCAAGTAAGGCTGGTGATATGAAAATCTGCTTTTCATTCCTGCCCTTCTTCTGACAACACAGCAACACTGCCATCTAGAGGACAACACTGCCTCAACAACGAGATCACTAGGAAAAAGCCTCAACAACATGAGATCACTAGGAAGAAGCCTCAACAACGAGATCACTAGGAAGAAGCCCAGGCCAGGACACTGTGACCGGGGCCACATTAATAACCCAGGCCAGGACCCTGCGACCGGGGCCACATTAATAACCCAGGCCAGGACCCTGCGATTGGGGCCACATTAATAACCCAGGCCAGGACCCTGCGAACGGGGCCACATTAATAACCCAGGCCAGGACCCTGCGACCGGGGCCACATTAATAACCCAGGCTAGGACCCTGCGACCGGGGCCATATTAATAACCCAGGCCAGGACCCTGCGACCGGGGCCACATTAATAACCCAGGCCAGGACCCTGCGACCGGGGCCACATTAATAACCCAGGCCAGGACCCTGCGACCAGGGCCACATTAATAACCCAGGCCAGGACCCTGCGACCGAGGCCAAATTAATAACCCAGGCCAGGACCCTGCGACCGGGCCAAATTAATAACCCAGGCCAGGACCCTGCTATCCATGTCCCCCTGTCAGAGAGCATCATGCTGGGTCAGGACGGCCCAAAGTTTGGACTTCTGCCATTTTTGCTTTGGTTCCAAGTGACTGACCTCTGAAGCGACAGACCAATTGGACTAGCAGCTTGTCTTCTGAGAGCTTAGAGGGACAGACAATGAGGAAAAGCTAATTAAAATATGAAGGGGGGTTGAGCATTGAAAGAGAAGGTTGACCCCATCCAGAGGACTGAGGAGTCTGCTTTTCACTGAGCTCTTTGAGTCTGATTGGCTGACTGATGGGGATTAGCTCTGGGGTTCCGCATGACACTGTTCTCTGGGGTTGCAGGGAGGGAGGGAGGGAGGGAGGGAGGGAGGGAGGCCGAAGACAAACCTCAAAGCACTAAGTTAACCTCACCCAGAAACAGAGCTGAAAAACATCTTGACATCTCATTCACCCTGGCCTCACCAAATACCCCCTAGCCTCACACATTCACCCTGGCCTCACCAAATACCCCCTAGCCTCACAAATTCACCCTGGCCTCACCAAATACCCCCTAGCCTCACAAATTCACCCTGGCCTCACCAAATACCCCCTAGCCTCACAAATTCACCCTGGCCTCACCAAATACCCCCTAGCCTCACAAATTCACCCTGGCCTCACCAAATACCCCCTAGCCTCACAAATTCACCCTGGCCTCACCAAATACCCCCTAGCCTCACAAATTCACCCTGGCCTCACCAAATACCCCCTAGCCTCACGCATTCACCCTGGCATCCACCACGTACCCACCGGCGCCACCACGCACCCCCTGGCGCCACCACGTACCCCCCGGCGCCACCATGTACCCTGGCTCATTAGACCAAGCATCCTAGTAGCCCATTGTTTGTCTGAGCCCCTCCAACCATCGGTCAATAATGAGGTTAATGACAGAGGGGCCTTTCAGGTCCCAACAGCAGAAAAGGCCCTTCTTAGCTGATGATGGGGAAACTCTGCACGGATGACGGGGAAACTCTGCACGGATGACGGGGAAACTCTGCACGGATGACGGGGAAACTCTGCACGGATGACGGGGAAACTCTGCACGGATGACGGGGAAACTCTGCACGGATGACGGGGAAACTCTGCACGGATGACGGGGAAACTCTGCGTGTAGATGTCATGTCTAGGCACCATGGGTCGTCATAGTGTTTGTGTGATAAAGATGCTAAGTAGAACAGAGGGTTGGTCTCATGCTACAATCTGATTGGTCAGTGGTCACATTCCAACACTCAATCACTTCCTTTGTATCATGTCTCATCATTAATCAACACAGAAACAACAACTGGTATAAATAAGGATGGGTGGGCAGCAACTGGGAGGTGTAGTCACCTGTAAGATGCTTGGACTGGTTATCCCATAAGGTGCTTGACTGGTTATCCTTGATGCTCAGTTACCTGAGGCCACATGCTCAAAGAAGTCATCCCATCCCAAATGTGCACATTTCCCTAAGAACTGGAGCACCTCATGGATACATTCCCTCTCTCCTCTACTCAATAACAACTCTATCTCCACCAATGAATCTGTCAAGCTACTCAACTTTGCAGAATTTGTGCTGGTCTCATCACTCCAGCCTCTCGACTTCTCTGCAGGACCTGGTGTCCTACTGTGGTCTAAATAGCCTGGAGCTGTTGTTGGACTTCAAGAAAACCTTTCCTGTACAGACACAGTGAATGGGACCTTGTTATGGAGAGAGGCCACCATAGACCTGTACAGACACAGTGAATGGGACCTTGTTATGGAGAGAGGCCACCATAGACCTGTACAGACACAGTGAATGGGACCTTGTTATGGAGAGAGGCCACCATAGACCTGTACAGACACAGTGAATGGGACCTTGTTATGGAGAGAGGCCACCATAGACCTGTACAGACACAGGTCTCCAACTGAGTCCTTGTCAGGGCCTGTTGCAGTGTCCTGGGTCCTAACCTGTTATATAAAATTTTTAATTCCCTAATGTTTACAACTATTTAATATTTCTCACTTACTTTGGCAATGTAAATAGATAATAAATAAAGTCTTTAATGTTCAGGAAAGAGAGACAACACGCATGGGTGAGAACATGCGAGAGAATCCTGACATGCCAAATATATGTGCTGGAATTCTTCACAGACCCAAACAAGTCAGCACTGCACTTAATGAAAAACACAAACGTTCTTCCACCTCTCACCTCCCTCCCCCACCCCCACCCCCTTCAGACAAACAGTAATGCTGATCTAAATAATCAGATTACCAGGGTGTCAACAGACTGCCTCCAGCTCCCAGCTAGCAGCAACACATCCATACTAAACCAGCAACAACCGCAGAATGTACACTTGCTGTCCAAAACGGAACCCTATTCCCCCAGTGGGACGGGGTCAAAGTATTCCTATATAGGGAAGTGTACTATATAGGGAATAGGGTGGTCTAAAATAGCTTATTATATAGGTATAATGTAGTCTAAAGCACTGTACTACATAGGGAACATTCCCATTTGGGACACATCCAGGGCAACATACAGTCTAGAACCATGGGTAATGTGTGTGTGTGTGCATGCGTGCGTGTTACCTGGTTCAGTTCTAGGAGCTCCAGTGGATGGAGACTTGAGGACTTTTTTTCAGGTCAAAGGTCAACATCAGGTCAACACTGCTGCTGGAGAGAAGGATGAAAAAATAAAGAGGTATGGCATCATTCTTTCATCCATTCACAGTTTCTGATTTCATAGGTATTGTTCACCATATGAGTATCAAGGGTTGTGATGCTGTTGAAGTCCTGCTAGAGGAACTCATCCCTGTAGGAGGAACAGATCTACTAACCTACTAGAGGAACCCACCCCCACAGGAAGAACATGTCTACTAGAGGAGCAGACCTACTATAGGAACTCATCCCCGTAGGAAGAACAGACATTCTAGAAGAACTCATCCCCGTAGGAAGAACAGACCTACTAGAGGAACTCATCCCCATAGAAAGAACAGACCTTCTAGAGGAACAGACCTACTAGAGGAACTCATCCCCTGTAGGAAGAACAGACCTACTAGAGGAACTCATCCCCAGTAGGAAGAACAGACCTACTAGTGGAACAGACCTACTAGAGGAACTCACCCCGACAGGAGGAACACACCCACTACAGGAACCCATTAAGTTATTGACTGCAATACAGAATAAAATACAGTAAGTGTCACCTATCAGTATTACAGAGTAAACAGTCTTATTATCTGGAACGCTTTCCCAGTCATTATCTTCCTGTGAGCTGGTTCAGCTGCAATCCCTAAGGTTGGAATTGAGAGAGTAGTAGAGAAGGAAAATGGGTCTCTGTCCTAGCACTCAACTCCCACTACCATATAATGTTTACTCATCAAATCCACTACATCACCCAGACTGGGGCTCAGATACCATATCAATACCAGAGACAAGGTGAGCAGAAGGAAAGAGTTGGAAGAAATGGAAATGTGGCTGCAGTGTTGGAAAGTCATTATTTGCATGAAGGCAAAGTAAAGAGCATCAGAAAAATATTGATATTAAAAGGATGTTTGTGTTTTTTGCTAAGTAACTGACTGACTGACTGAGTGAGTGACTGTTTGACTTTTGTTAAAAAGCCTTTGTTGGTAGTGGTTAGAGAAGCCACATTCAAATCTTCTCACAGTCAAAACAAGCCTGAAATAAAACAGTTACGGTTATATTGCAACTGTTTCTGGTGCTCAATTCTCATGACTATTCCTAGGAAGTTAGTAGATACTAGTAAGCCTATTACTGGCTAAAAAAATCTGTTAAAATGGCCAGTGGTAAAAGCCATACAGTTCATAGACGCCATTTGTGGTGGAGGTAAACTAAATAAGAAACGTTAGTCAGTTTAACCCAATGCTCAAGGGTGTCTAACCACTGGGTGAGTATGTAGTGCTGTGGTGTAGTGGTTAAAGACAGTGCCTCTCACGTGGGAAATCTTTTTATAAGGCCCCTTTTTAAAATAGTGGTATGATATTTCCTAATGATACATTGTATTTCCTAATCCTTTTATTTTCATCATAATGTGTATTTTATAAAATCATGGCCTTTTTCATAATATCATGACCTATTTCATAATTTATGGCATATTCTATCATTTAATGCCATATTTCAAAGGGTATTTCACAATCACAAGGGATGTGTCAATCAATGCATGTGGGTGGTCTTTACCCGCTTATAGGCTCATCCAGCGACACTAGCTTCACCAACAGTTGCTCATTTCTGGGCTTTCAAACAGGATTTTGAAATAATGAAAAAAGACTGGGAGATACAATGTATTAATATAAAATATCATACCATTATTTTTAAAGGGGCATTATAAAAAAGATTTCATAATAATGTGCCATTTAAAATGATAACTTGTAACTAACTTCATGTTTGGAATCATGCAACTCATTAATAAAACTCATAAAAATCACGCATGAGTTTTGTTAATAACATTTTGCTAGACCTGTATGGAATCCCAGGAGCAACAAATGCCATAAAAGGTTATGAGTAAATTATTTAAAAGGATAGTGAAATATAAGTGTTTAATCATTCCCTTGGCCTACCATAAGCCAACAAAATAAATGTATTTCACTCCTACATATATCATTTACTCACCTTTTATATTTTTCAACACCTCACTTATGCCATTTTCTATTTTCTTTCTATTTTTATCTATTTCCCATTTTCCTCATGTAAGACATCCCATTTTCCTCAAGTCATGTCATAATTGGAATTAATTAGAATTTGAGAATTCTGAAAGGTTCTGTTTGTTTTGTCTCTTACCTATATAGACTCTTACTCTTAAGTTGAAGAAATATCAAAACGTTAATTAATATGATTTTACCCTCTGTGTTCACCCTGTGAAGTGCTTTGAGTACCTAGAAAAGTGCTAAATACGTTTAAATTATTATTAATTAGCTAATTTTATTTCAAGTCTTCACAGAGATGGCGTGCCAATACTGTAAATACTGTCACATCAATCAAGTAATTTCCCTCTCAAGTAGATTTCTGTGGTTACGTTAGTGCTCTGCAGACTATTGTCGCTCCGTCTACATTTCCTGTCCAACATCGTATTTGGAGACAGCTCATCATAGCAATCCGGTAGTCTACTAGCGATAGAAAGGCCGCCGTTGTTCCATTATGTTTTTCCTCCATATTTTTCACGGGAACAAAAACCTACAGTAAATTTTTTTTACCTTCATTGCCGCTGTTCCAGGGCACGTAGTTTTGTGTTTTGGTTGGTAATCACTTCACCAAAGAAACGGAACTAAGCCATTGTCGCCACCCACTGCACGTTCTGCTCCTCCTCGTCCCTTGGCTCCCACTTCTCCCTCCACCATTGAAAATGCATTGAAACTAAAAGGTCCTATCTGAATGTTAAAGTAGAATGACCCCTGGACACGTTGGCTTGGGCACCACCAACACCACGCTATCCCCCAGGTAGCACAGGATACAGAAGTGTATACACTCGCTACTGTTAGTTACTCTAGACAAAAGTGTCAGATAAATTACTTAAATTTAATCATTATATCAATGTAATGTCAACAATACCCCACCCATCACCTAATTGCCCCAGGGATCTATACACCCCACCTCCACCACGAACCACCCTACTCTGTAATTAGATTAGGTCACAACAGGAAGTGACAAGCCACGGGCACCTGTTGCCTTGGTGACCCAGGCCCATTCCTCCCTCACTCACCCTGGCCTTGTGTAGGGACAGAAACCTGAGAGGCCCAGGCTTCCCTAGCCATGTGAAGGATGGGCCCCGACAGTGAGCATGCAGCCAATCACACACTACGGTATGGAGCTCGTAGAATTTCCTTAGGATCACCATGACAACGACCCACCCTGGGGCCCAAACAAATACATAAAATGCATGACAAGTACAGAACTTTACTTGTCATGTAAAATGACAATACATTTATTGGCAACAATTTCTTAAAGACGATCATCTATTGTTACAGTAGAACACAGTCCACAGCTCTATTAGACAGTTTTGACAAAGCGGGTCTTGAAATCCTGAAGAGACTGTTGTTTTGACAATGCTGGCCTTGAAATCCTGTTCTTCAATCAACTGAAAAGATGTCGACAACATGGCCATGACTGACACGCAACTCCTGACAAGGGGACAGATAGGGTTGGATCCCCAGACAAGAGACTGAACAGAAAGGCTGGAGCCCTAGACACAAGACTGACCAGAAAAGCTGTAGGCCCAGACACGAGACTGAATACAAAAGTTGTAGCCCCAGACACGAGACTTAATACAAAAGTTGTAGCCCCAGACACAAGACTGAATACAAAAGTTGTAGCCCCAGACACAAGACTGAATACAAAAGTTGTAGCCCCAGACACGAGACTGAATACAAAAGTTGTAGCCCCAGACACGAGACTGAATACAAAAGTTGTAGCCCCAGACACAAGAGTGAACAGAAAGGTTGGAGCCCCAGACACAAGACCTTACAGGAAGAGATGAACCGGGGACTTTATGTTGGGTGAACAACAACAAAACCAAGATGGTGGTGAGTGTACATCGCAAGGCTCAGCATCTACCCAGTTTTTGCAAATTAGCTTATTCACCCAGAATAGTCTAGAACACACTCTATACAGCAGACAAAAACTCCTGGACATTCGAGAACAACGCACAGGAAGAGTTTTTGACAACTTCCAACTTCCATCGGAGATTGTGGAAGACGCCCCGTGAGACGCTAAACACATAGCTGACTGGAAGTACCTGGAGGCAGTGTCGAAATCATAAAAACAAAAGGCATAGAAAGCGTTGATGCACCCGGCCTAGGGCTAATGCTAGCCCCCCATCAGCCTTCACTACCGAGCCTTTACCTCGCTAACGTACGGTCACTAGCAAACAAAATGGACGAAATACGACTGAAAATGATCTCACAAAATTGATTATGGATTGCAGTGTCATGATTTTCTCAAAAACTTGGCTTCACAACAATATACCTGACAATGTAATTTAGCTCTGGTAAGACAAGTTGGCTGTGCATTTATGTGAACAAAACATGGTGTACAAACACTAACTTAACCAGGAGTCACTGCTCAATCAATCTGGAGTAACTGATGATCAGGTGCAGGCCTTTTTACTTGCCTCGGGAGCTTACATATATTGTTGTAATGGCAGAAAACTAGCAATGAAAGAATTGCAGGCTGCCATTAGCCAACAGCAGATGGAACACCCGGATGGTGGTTTTGTGATTTCAATCATTCAAATCTGAAAACTGTTTTACCCCCAAATTCCACAAAAATGTCTGCCCCACCAGAGGAGACAATACAATAGACCATGTGTACACAAACATTCCAGTGGCCTACAAAGCCATTCCCCTCCCCCACCTGGGATAGTCGGACCATCTTTCACTGTTCCAACCCTGATGAAACCATCAGACTCACTTCTACTGCACCAGTTTCAACACACAGATTGGAGTTCGTTTGCCACTCAAGCCACCCTTGACTCCCATACAGATATTGAAACATACACTTATTCCGTTCTGGATTACATGAACCTCTAAACCAACAATATCACCACCCATAAACTAATAAAGACCTTCTCCAGAAGTTGTGGATGAACAGAGAGGTCCAACAACTGCTAAAGACACGTGATGCTGCTTTCAGATACGGTGATGCAGAGGCCTACAGCTCACCCAGGGCCAACCTGAAAAGGGGCATCAAGATGTAAGGCTGAAAATGACCACAAAATGCAGAGTATATTACAAATAAAATGTACAGACTAGATTTTTAAATATATGGCCTTATATGATGATGGCTTTTATTTTGAAAAAAAGAATCTGATATCCTGCTGCTAGAAGAATGGTAATGAAGCCTCAAATGGCCATCACTAATCACAGACTACCGGCCAAAGAACCCTACCCCCACTCCCATCGACGTCTCCTTCACCGACAAGTTAAACAGGTTCCACACACTTCGGCAGTGACAGCAAAGAGCCAGCCATTAAAGCTGAACTCCCCCTAGACACCCCTCCCACAATATCCACCACAGTATCGTCTGCACTGAGCAGGGTGAAGGCTGCTGGTTCTGAAGGCGTCCCCGGGCGTGTGCTCAGAGCATGTGCTGGGCAGCTTTACTTACATTTTCAACCTGTCACTGGTCCAGGTGGTTGTCCCAACGTGCTTTCAGGCCGCAACCATTGTGCCAGTGCCGAAGCAGTAGACTGTGTCTAGCCTCAATGATTTCCATCCTGTTGCACTCAACCCCACAATCATGACCCCAGTCTGTCAGGTTAGATAACTTCTCCTCCACCCTGATCCTGAACACTGGTGTTCCACAAGGCTGTGTGCTGAGCCCTCTCCTGTACTCCCTCTTCACCCACGACTGCGTTCCTGTACACAATTCCAAAACCATCATCAAGTCGACAACACGGTGGAAGGCCTGATCAGTGACAATGACAAGTCAGCCTACAGGGAGGAGGTCAAGCGCCTGGCGGCATGGTGTGCTGACAACAACCTGGCCCTCAATACAAAGAAAACCAAGGAGCCCATTGTGGATTACAAGAAGTCTAAAGGCTGCAGTCCCACCCCAGTTCTCATGGATGGCACTGAGGTGGAGCGTGTGTCCAGCTTCAAATTCTTGGGTATCCACATCTCAGAGGACCTCTCCTGGTCCCTCAACACCTCAGCCCTGGTCAAAAAGGCACACCAGGTCCTGTACTTTTTCAGGAGACTGAAGACTGCCTGTCCTCAAAGATCCTTGTGAACTCAACTGCACATCTAGAATGCCATTTAGAATTGCCATTTGTACGCCCACAACAATTATCCCACTTGTAACATCCACTATATTTAATACTTGTACATTTTCTGCCCTGCCTCTATTTGCCTTAATTGCACATTTAGCATTGCCATTTGTACTGCATTTGCCTTCATTGCACATCTATATATTCTACATGAATTAGACATGTACTTAATTGTATATACATTTTCTGCCCTTTTTATTTGCATTTCTGGTTAGATGCTAACTGCATTTTGTTGTACTGTACTTGTTCAATGACAATACAGTTTAATCTAATCTAACAACATAATGACAGTTGAAGAAAAAAAATACTGTTTACTAAATAGCAGTATTTGCTGTGCCAGTTGAATTTACTGATGCCTGCAAGAGGAGAATATTTACTGTCCCAGGTTAGCAGTAGAGTGGAAACTGTCTGGTTGTTGTAGAATCTTGCTGTTTGTCAGTACACAGAAAGAGACAGAGTTCACCAAGCTAATTAGGATAATTTGCTCAACTCAGCAAAGCAGCACAGAAAAGTTTCCAGATCCCCATAATGGAACAAACCTCCAGAACCAGTGATTCTGTGCGTGTCAAGGTGGCCCATTGTGGGACTGGGGCACCCATCCTGCATGTTACCATACAGCTACAGATGAAGGACACAGCCATGAAGAGGCTTTTCTACATGGGTATAGACTGGATCAGCCAACAGCTGCAGTCAGGCCGTCCCCCGGCTGGGTGGAGGAGGACAGGAGAGGGCATGGAGAGGGGAGGGCTTCCTCCTGTCTGCTAATTTAAGCTGAACAGAAGTCCATCAAGACAGAAAACATGGTCCCCATGGTTCACTCCCTCTCAGTTCGTACTGGTATCGGAATTCTGCTGAAAACACAGACCTACCGTCGCACCAAACTGAAAGCAAAGAGGTATTGACACCTAGCTGAAAACACAGACCTACTGACACACCTAACTCAAGGCACAGATGTAGAAGTGGACTGACACACCTAGTTGGCAGGAATCGGTCTCAAACGGCAGACCCACATAGCAGCCTTAGCGTGACAGCAACGCCCAGGGTTAACCAGATCAGACTAGCCCGGCCACCAGGCAGAAAGGCCAGGGAGAAAAGGCCGGCAGATCGGCAGACAGAGATGAGGACAGACAGGCAGGAGAACAGAAAGGGAGGCAGGCAGGAGAAGAGACAGGAGGACAAGTTGCCAAACATGTAGAATTGCAGGAAATATGCAAACCTCTGCTGCCATGTTCCAACCGGGACTGTTCCAACCTGGCCCAATTCAACACTTGTACTGTCCTGGTCTGTTCTACACGTTATTATTTGATCCTTGACCGTTATAGCCCATCTTCAGTGAGACAGCTGTCATTTGTAAGGCAATTTTCAGATTGCTGTGTCTGTATACTTTCTGGACCCATCCAATCTGTTCAGCATAGACATAGAAGTGTTGACCGCAGATAGACCGCAGGGACAACCAGACAACTGCAGAATGCCCCCCTGGGCTCCTCTTTCTCCCCTCATTCTACTCTATTTGTATCACAGAGGGCTAAACACATTACAGTGGTGACGTTTCAGCATTACGGTGGTGACGTTTCAGCATTACGCATCAATCAATCACATTTTCAATCAAATTTATTTACGAAGCCCTTTTGACATCAGCAGATGTCCCAAAGTGCTTTTACAAAACACCTGGCCTTAGACCCCAAGGAGCAAACCACAGTATTGTGGCTGTGCCACGTGAACATATTAAGATTACAATTGTAATAGTTAATAAATGCGTGTGAGTCCAGAGTCTATTTAAACTTAGTCCAGGTCGGAAGCATGACCTGATGGACAGGGACAACACAGGGGAGGGGGAGGTGTCAGCAGTGGCAGCTGAAATCGTCAGGCATCGTCTCGATCTGCAACACAACCAGGAGGGACTCTGGACAGGGACAATAACGGGTCCTCCAAGCCAGGTACTCTGCCCTCCTAAGTTCAAAACGGGAGGAGACTGGGAAAATTCAGAAAATGCATTCCTCATATCAACAAAGACTTATAGTGGAGAAGGAGAACTGACCCTACTCCCCCAGTACAATAACATAGCAGCGTTAGACCTGGGGACTGAGACGGGGGGGGGTCTGGCGACACTGTGGCCCTATCTGGGTGAGGCCCCAGACAGGGCCCAACAGGCAGGAAATCAATTCACCCACATTGCCAAGCATCAACCAAAGGGACACCCACCAACCGCAATCACCCTGAATGAGGGCAGAGTATTGCCAGCAGAGTACAGCCCAATTGCATAAGTGCGCAACAGAGAGACAATAACAAGCCAGCGGCACAGCCAGAAGAGGACTGGTCACCCCTCTGAGCCTGGGTCCTCTCTAGGTTTCTTCCTAAAATTCGACCTTCTTAGGGAGTTTTTCCTAGCCACTGAAATTCAACACTACTGTTTGCTCCTTGGGGTTTAAGGCCGGGTGTCTCTGTAAAGCACTTTGTGACAACTGCTGTTGTAAAAAGGGCTTTATAAATAAATTTGATTGATTGATTGAGTGACTCCGCCCCCCGAGAGGCATTGGAGGGAGGGCATCCCAGTCGCGATGGGAGCCTTTATCAAGCCTTTCTGGTCATCTTTACGCCACTGGGCATCAGTGAACATGTTCTCTACGTTAACTTCCACCTTCCTCTATAATGCTCCAGCCAAAAACAACAAGCCTTGACCAGCAGTTCCAACCTAAACCCGACCACACACTACCCCTACACACTACCACTAAACCTAACCCCGACCACACACTACCACTAAACCTAACCCCGACCACACACTACCACTAAACCTAACCCCGACCACACACTACCACTAAACCTAACCCCGACCACACACTACCACTAAACCTAACCACCCTCCCAAACACACCACAAATCCTAGCACCCTTGCCAAAACACCACAAAACCTTTTCCACATGTACAGTAATATTTTTCTTTTTTAAGTGACTCAAGTAAAATAACCAAGCGGACCGAAAGGTGCTCATAGAAGTCTCTAAGAACCCTAGAGTAATATTAAACAGCACAAGGACCTTGTATGTGTGCATTTATTTTTCTCGGGTTGACAGAAGATACTGTTCCATTTCAGGAACTCAGCGATTGTCCAACAGGCCTGAACACATTCAGCTCCTCTGGAACAGCAACACTGGACAATATCTGGCTTTTAGGGCATGACAATCAAACAACGTTTCAATAGCATGATGACAACAGGAACCAACATGCATGATACTAATCTAATGCAAAGATAATATAACTGGTGACTGACAGCTCTCAGATTGGTGAAGAAAACCTCACAGTTCCAATCTGTCAACACAAGACTTGAAGAGAAGGGCTCTGGTAAACTTACTTTTGAAGTCAGGGTGAACCGAAACGTTAACTGACAGTTAACCTTAATCTTGTCTTTCACAAATGTCTCTGATGGGTTAAGTTAGGGCAGTGCCTCCTACAACATTTTACTGCAGTTGTATGCCGCTGCTGAATCTACACAGCCACGGCAATGTTACTAACCATTATTGAATGACACAAGTACTGTAGCCTGACAAAATGAATGAGTAGTGAAAACAGAGCAAGTTTAAAACGAAACTTGGTTGGGACACTAGCTATCCCAACCACACACAATGGCAGAAACAATGTGTGACCTGTAGTGTACAGGAGATCATTCAATGAATAATTACAGGTGTAAAATATTTTTTCCATGAAAAATCTCATTTTTTCTTGTGTATTTACATTAGTTTTGTTCACATGTTTGGTGGTTTTATTTTAAGTTTAACGTGCAGCTGCTAGCAAAAACGTCAGGTTTATACAACAGTATTTCCCAATCCTGGTCCTGGGGACCCAAAGGGGCCCATGTTTTTGCTTTGATGATAGACTGATTACATCAATCAGGTGTGTGAGTGCTAGGGCAAAAACTAAGATGTTTACCCCTTTGGGTCCCGAGGATCAGGATTGGGAAACACTGTTATACAAGACAGTCAGATCCAGGCAAGAGAGTGGCATCACAGAGGAGAATATTGACACAGACACAGCTATTGGTTCCGTTACCATTGTAACATACTGCCCAATATGCAGCCAAAACATTAGTCTAATATAATGATAATTTTCCATAAACACTGGCCAAAATTATCTGTCTAAATTAAGCAAAATACCACATTATTTGTTCCTAGAAATGCATGTTGAATGTCAGTCTGCCTGTCTGTCTCCATGTTTTCTTAAGAATAGCTCATTTGGATAAGCTGGGCACAATGAGGAGCTATGAATTAATTAAAAATTACGTTATCTAACTCAACAACATGTAGCTAGTAAGCAAACTAGTAACTAACTCAGAAACGTATAGCTGGTTAGCTATCTTTTGGTATCAATGTTTTGTGAGCCTTTAAGTTTGACTGGCTGGCTCAGTTAAAATCATTAGCTAGCATGCCACATTTGAGTTTCAAACCTAAGAGAAACGCAATGGGTTGGTCCACAAAACACTGGATATGGAAGTTTGTTACATTTGGGTATTTACATGTAAAAATGTACCTCATATAAGAACTAACAAAACCAAAGAATGTTTGCACTGAATTTGAGATTTACCTTGCAGGGCTCAACGGTAATATTTTTAGCAATTTTTTTTAAACTTATGGTTCCCAATTTTCTTTTTACTGTCCCTCCTTCCAAAACTAAATTTGTATAAGCGTTACGACCTATAAATTATCATTTATAAGCGTTACAACCTATAACCAAATAATTCTGTTACTTGTTATTTCATTCTGGATGTATAAAACCAAAAATATTGTATATTTCTTTCATCACATTTATAATTATAAAAATATAACAGTCAACCAAAATTTCACTGTTAAACAAAACACTAACTCATTGATCCCGTGGGAACAAGG
The DNA here is from genome assembly GCF_011004845.1 of Esox lucius. NCBI lineage: Eukaryota > Metazoa > Chordata > Actinopteri > Esociformes > Esocidae > Esox > Esox lucius. Next base: position 39,074,289 of record NC_047581.1, on the reverse strand, counting down.
TGACCGACTGGTCCAGCCTAGTTACTAGGTACGCGGTTGTTATAACTTGTGCTCACCCAATGGGTATCTGCATTTAAATTCCTGATCAGTACGACCGAGGGCCCTGAGGACAGATTGTCAGCCACCCGCTTGGCTCTCATGCAGGCCAGGTCCTGTTCGTGAAAGTTGTCAGTGCCTTTGTAAACAGACCCACATGTGACCACTCTTGCCGGAAACTTACAAAAGACGACACAGTGCATCGAAACAGGTCAATAATTTTTTGCACCAAGCAAAAAAATGTCGCTTTCATTTGAGCTTGTACTTAACATTCGCTGCCTTCTTCACTTCAGTGATTTGCACGTTTTTAAATGTTTTATTGAAAAACTATACCAAACAGCTACGCGTCCCATCACTGCTCAACCTGATTGGCCAACAGCGTGCGCAAAGAGCTGCAAGGTAGTTATTTGTGTGGGTGCCAGATTAAGAAACAACTGTTTTTGTCGAGCCCTGCCTTGGTTGCTGAATGCAAATCAAACAGAATAATGACCAGAAACTTTGGGATTAATTTAGTAAAACATGTGATGTGTTAGTAATTTCATTAATCAAATATCAGTTAATGAAAATAACTAAACAGATAAAAAACTAGATAAGCAAGTAAGCCAAATATCTAGAACATTTGAAGGAAGAAAAATATATTTTGGCAGGGCAAGGAGGTGTGCAAGCATCTTTTCCACCTATTGACAAGCTTTGTCAATGCATTACATTACACTTGTAAATGTAAATCAAAAACCGTGTTTACATATTTTGCACATGCAATTTACATTCAAAATGTATTTTGTGTGAATAGGGCCTAAAGCCATCTGTCATAGTTGTTGGCACAGAAAACACTGACTCCTCATTTTCATAAGTTTCTCTGGATAAGAGAGTGTAGTACTAAATTGTCACATGTGAGGTAGATACAGATACCCAATTCTATATATATATTCTAGAATGTGTCTCCTTTCAAAAGATAATTAAATCCTCCTGCTACAGCCAGTTCTAAAAGCACATGACGAAACAGAGTTAAACCCAGGACCAAGCCCGCAGCCGGGTTAGCCCAGGACCAAGCCCGCGGCCGGGTAAGCCCAGGACCAAGCCCGCGGCCGGGTAAGCCCAGGACCAAGCCCGCGGCCGGGTAAGCCCAGGACCAAGCCCGCGGCCGGGTAAGCCCAGGACCAAGCCCGCGGCCGGGTAAGCCCAGGACCAAGCCCGCGGCCGGGTAAGCCCAGGACCAACCCCACGGTCAGGTAAGCCCAGTCAGGCTCTTGAGCAGTAGCGGCCAGCAGAGGACAGGAAAAGTGTTGAATTCGCCCCAGACCTGTAATGACTCTATTAATCTGGTCAATACAGCCAGCAGAGGTTTAACAAGATGTTTCAAGTGCTGCCAGGCCTTTCATCTCCTAAATAATCACTTCCTGGTTATATTGCACTCAGCAAAGTTTGGCAGGCGTCCGTCCCAACAAAGTGGAACTCATTTAGGAGCTGTGTTCTGTAGGGGCTTGATGTCTTTATTGCCTTCATTAAGATCTCAGAGAGTATCACTTCCATATGTTGAAGGGCTCAAGCTATAGACACAAAGCCTTACAGTATAACAATGATTCCACACTCATTAGAACACAGCCTAAATATTAATACAACTCTGTGATTAAATACTCTTTATTAGTGGTTTTGTAACTGGTCTGACTGAGTTGTCATGAATAGCTAATAAGTGTAGGATTCACACCCTGTTTCCCAGGACATCTGAACAAATGGGGACGTCAAGAGACTAGCAGATAGTGGTGGGGGTGGTACGCAGTGGGGGGCAGAGAGCAGGGAGGGAGAGTTCTTGGATCACCACGGGACAAGGTCCTTCAGAGGCGTCAATTCTGAATCCACCGACTTTATATGTTCACACACTGGGACTGTGTGTGTGTGTGTGTGTGTGCGCGTGTGTGTTAGGAATCTTGGGACAGACTATAGCTTTGTAACAGATCAACTGGTACAGTGGTACAGTGGTACAGTGTTGGTTGGGACCATGGCACTCAAACACACAATTGCAAAGTGCTAAGCCAAGTGAGTTCTAGTAAATACAAACTATTGATACAGCTCTCACACAGGTCAAGAGACTAGAAGGCAACATACCTGTTCCCCACTACCGGTCCTTACATCACCTTGGACCCCACTACCCTGTACCCTAATACAGAGCACGCTGCATTAAAGCTAAGCAGGGTCGGTCCTGGTGGGTCGCTGGATGGAAGGCCAAGTACTGAATGTATGCAATCAATAATGTATCCATGTACCTCTGGATAAGAGCATTAGCTAAACTGCTCAAATGTAAGGGGCGTTTCAGTTTCTATATGAACAGGTTCAGGTGGTCCTGTCTATCATCTTATTGTTAGGAGTGAGACATTCTGCCTAACCCAACTGGTGACACCTGAATTGTCAGATCTCTGGCCAATCAGAGGCTGAGGTTGGCGCCAACAAGACCCTGGAACAGAACACTACTCCCAGTCTGAAATGGCACCAATGGAGCTCTGAAAGGTAGTGCACTCTACCGAGGATAGTGTCGTCTGAACTAGTGCGCTACACAGGGAATATGGTGGTCTAAAGTAGTGTACTACACAATGAATATGGTGGTCAAAAGTAGTGTACTACACAGGGAATATGGTGGTCTAAAGTAGTGTACTACACAATGAATATGGTGGTCAAAAGTAGTGTACTACACAATGAATATGGTGGTCTAAAGTAGTGTACTACACAATGAATATTGTGGTCTAAAGTAGTGTACTACACAATGAATATGGTGGTCAAAAGTAGTGTACTACACAATGAATATGGTGGTCAAAAGTAATGTACTACACAATGAATATTGTGGTCTAAAGTAGTGTACTACACAATGAATATGGTGGTCAAAAGTAGTGTACTACACAAGGAATATGGTGGTCTAAAGTAGTGTACTACACAATGAATATTGTGGTCTAAAGTAGTGTACTACACAGGGAATATGGTGGTCTAAAGTAGTGTACTACATAGGGAATATGGTGGTCTAAAGTAGTGTACTACACAATGAATATGGTGGTCAAAAGTAGTGTACTACACAGGGAACATGATGGTCTAAAGTAGTGTACTACACAGGGAACATGATGGTCTAAAGTAGTGTACTCTAAAGATAATATGGTTCCATGTGGGAGTTAAATTAAAAGGGAGAAGAATGTATTAGTGAAGAGCTGTCAAGAATCCCCGCAAAGGAATTCAACTGTCTCAGACCTGCATATTGTGACGAGATGAATGATGGATCTGTCAAAATGCTCCAAAGAAATCAAATGTGGTGACCGTTGGGCTACCGACCACCATTCAGGTACAAGTGTTGCATTCTGGGGATTCCAGACCCTACAACACACACACAAGTTTACCTGACTATTTAAATCTGTAAAAAAAAATAATCATACATATTCTAACCCTAAACAATATACTAATGTTAACGTCAATAACATCATGAACCTAATCCTCAACCTACCCCCGATTTTAACTGTCCCTAAAACGCAATCTTCAACCAGAATAATGCCTTTTTCAAAATGGGGACAGGAAAAGTAGTCCCCATTAGTCACATTTTACTGTTTTTACCACAGTTTGGGGACATTTTTATCCAATAATATAGTTAGGTTGGAAACACACACACACACACACCCCTATAATCCAGAAGTCTCAGGAGTAATAAAGATTTTGCTAGACGTTTGGCCTGCTGCCTCCCCAGAAAACAACACATGAAGCCATTAGCGAAGACAGACTGTTTCCAAATGACTCCTTGTTGAAATGTTTAAGAGGGCAACAGGCCAGGGCTTTCAAGGAGGCGTCCAGTATGATGTGACCACAGTGGCTTCATCTTCACTATTCTGGCTCCAAGTGAATGAGTTTTCCTCTCAGCACCAGATAATAAGGCTTTTTGAGAGTCAGGACAGAGGTACAATGATTACACTGACAATAACACCAGCCATAGCATCGGCCATGGTACAATGTAGAGACTGGTCCCGTCTCATCCTGTAGCAGCTACAATGTCAACAAAAGACGTATAAAGGCCATGTTGTTATTTTCCTTCCAGTAATGAAGACGTCAATACTACTTAAAAAGGCCTGAATGTTTCGGACATTGGAGCGTGTAAACAGCGATACAGCAGAGCGGTCTTCTAACGTGGAGTTCATCCTGCACAGATGAATGACGCATCTCGCCAACGTCGTCTTATAGTCCACATATAATTAAACAAATAGAACTGTGTTATTACTACGTTTTTTGTATCCATTCCCAAATGTGTTAATTTTCAACACATGTCTAATGACAACTGGTATGGTACGTGGATCAGAAAAGCAATAGGCCAAGTTGGAAAGAAAGTCTGCTCCAACTAGGATACCATGTTACCCTAAAAAATAAATGAAAGTCAACAGGTGGCATGATTTACTACAGCAGTATTACGAAAAGAAAAGCAATATTAAAACCGGGCAAACTACGTGGATCTGCAGTTATCGCCGTGTAATGAAGTTTCAGTTCTATAGCCTAACACAATCAACGAATAATGCAAACCCCCACAATTAATCTTAAAAGAATAATATACGTATATCGACATACATCAACCTATATTTTGTATTGATATGATATTAATACTGTAAACTCACCTATTCCCAAATAGCCACAAGTGTTTCGCAGGCCGACGCAAGGTAGTTGTTGAGGTTTTTTTCCCCCAAAACGTTTCGTTTAAGGTAGTTTCTAGATTTTAAATGCCAAATATAAAGTGTTACCTGGCCGTGCTTACTGCCTTGTTTACGTGAAAAACTAAAATAGAGGAATAACTTTTAATTAAATTAAAACTAAACTCCGTCACTAAGTCCACCTCCGTGCTGGTTTGCCCGTCTTATCTCTCCAGCTCTCTTTGTAGTTGGCCTTCTGCCGCACAGTCACAGCGTGCCGCCCATGCGCACAACGTTCCGCCCCTTGGGTCACAATGGATCTAGATGGTCGGAGCTGGGTCGGAGTGAAGAGGTGGAGTGGAGGAGGGGGTGGTTGGAGTAGTTGGGGGTGTAGTTGTAAGTTGTAGGCTAGAGGGCGGGGATGTAGAGGGACATGGGGTAGGCTAGAGGATTTCGGGTGGGGGGGGAGTGGGTGGCCCTTGGCCCAAAACCTTTTTTGAAATGTATGTATGAAAATTGAAATCTATGTATGAAATAATTGCATAGTCCAATCAATAGTGTTAAATGTTGTTGCACGCTTCGCCCGTACATGTAGTACACGTTATTGGGAGTTTTACTCGTTAGGTTATTTGTCTTTAGAGTTATTTTTAAAAGAAAACAACCTTATGATGTATTTATTTGAATTTCTGTTGCATGGCAGTACCCTGGGGGTCGATCAAGATAATAAAAAAATAGTAGAACAGGTATATCGTAATAGTGAGTGGCTGGACTCAGTGTAGACAGGTCCAAAACCTTAGAACCTCAGCCCTTGAATTACGTTTTAGAACGTTACATCCGAGGGTACATGCAAGTGCACTCGCCGTGCACGGGAGAGTGCTGATCGGTATAAGCTAACTAATCAGGCCCTATAACTGGAGGGAAAGAGCGACATCTGGTGGTTATTTACTGATACTACTTACTTCATTGTAGAGCGCATTGGACTACATGAATCTAGCATGACGGATCCAGACATTTTGACGTTATGTAGGCTACATCACCGTTATCCCGTTCTTATTTTCAATGATGACCTGGCCGAAGACATACAACTACAAGAGCACAGAAAAACACAAACCACGCAATGTAGAATATATATACATACAAAAACAAAAAAATATATAAAAGGGAAATTAAACAAGAAATTACACAACCATATGTAACCATATGTAGACCACCAGATGGACATAATGAAGTTTGACTATTCAGTACGTGCACTGATCAGATAGTAGATTACCTTAGTTTGTCTATTATATTACCTGGTCTATTACATTTGATGAGAGGTTTTAGCTAAATTTATAAAAAAAATATACATGTAACTGCTTTTCTTAAAATTATCTTTAGTCCTTCACATGTATTCGTCCTATGTGATTAATTCATTCAAATATTAGCGCAGACTGGATAGAAATTGTTAAATGGTGCAACGTTTGTGTTGCGTCTCCATCTATCATGTAACGTGAATGAATGACAACAGCTTTCCAAACTATTCGGTTGATGATGTCACTGACAGCAACGACATTAGCGAAAACCATTTGTCAACCTTTTAAAAAAATACTTCACTGGAGTGCTGTGCTGACACGGTGCATTCGCAAAAGTCAGCTTCAACTTGATTTCAGGCATGAGCGGATCTATTATTTACTTCCTGTTTGTGCTTTCACTAGCTGCGCGGAGCTCCAGGTCAGGCCGTCATAGGTGGTTACAGACGGTTAGGATAGTAGCCTACAAAGCATGCAATGTTTTTACACGGCCCCGCCACTCCTCATTCCCTTTTCGTTTTAACTTCGGATTGGCTGTCTGGTCTTCACTCCCTTCCCCCGCCTCCAAGTTCCGTGTTGTAGGCATTTAACTGTGAATTGTGGCACCAATACATTTTAAATTCAGTTTGCCTCTAGGCTTCTTCTGCTCCTCTGCAAACTTTATCCGCCCTACGGTCATGTCTGAACGAGGCTCATTCGACACCAACGTGGTGACTTTAACCCGGTTTGTGCTGGAAGAAGGGAGAAAAGCCAAGGGGACAGGGGAGCTCACGACCCTGCTCAACTCCATATGCACCGCCGTCAAAGCCATCTCCACTGCTGTGAGGAAAGCTGGCATCGCAAACTTGTAAGTAAAGCTCAGTAAACGAGTATGATTTAAAATAGATCAGATCAATAGATCTAAATAGATCTAAATCCGTGTCATCTTGGGAGATAGGGCGAAACAAGGATTGAAGGGTCTGCTAGTTTGTTCTTCAACAGTTGCCCAAGTTGTAGTTGGTTTACGGATTCATTGAGCTGATGTTTTTCGTTTTTTTTTTTCCGGGAACATGAGAGTCAATGTATCTCAACACACTCACATGTGATCACAGTTAAGTTAATGTATTTCATGTAAATTAATTATTTTAATAAGGTTTGACGTGACAAACTAAATACACCATCACACACTTCCCCCTATACGAATTGCGCGATATCATGATTCTTAACACATTGTGTAATCCTCTGATGGGCGGTGATGTGGGTGCCCTAGTCAACTCAAACAACAGCATCCCCCCCAAAGCTGTTTCAATACAATGATTCTGTTACTCTGGCAGTATGCATTTTGTTACAGCATTATCACTCTCTCTAACCAAACTGTCTCTCTCTATCTCACTGTCTTACTGACAAACTGTCTCACTAACAGAACTCACCAACGTGTCTGTCCCCATCTGCCCATCACATTTTAAATTACTTTATATTTAAAACTTCAAAATATGCATAACTGCTGTTATTGCAGTTTAATCTTCAGTTCTATAATACAAGCTGCCAATACTGCAAGAACTCAAAAAGTTCTCCAACAAAATTAATATTAAAATAATAATATGGGTCTATCAATATACCTCAACATTTCATTTATATTTATAGAACATAAATGCTGTCAACTCCTACACCATTTTTTTTTAAACACAAATGTTTCGCAGGCTTACAATCAACTCCAACACTACACTCCAGTAGTATCTCTTGGTTTTGATTGGGTTACAGTATTACCTTGTGGTTCTGACTGGGTCAAGTAGTATGTAGTGGTTCTGACTGGGTTCCAGTATTACCTTGTGGTTCGGACTAGGTTCCAGTAGTATCTCTTGGTTCTGACTGGGTTCCGGTAGTATGTAGTGATTCTGACTGGGTTCCAATAATATCCAGGGGTTCTGATTGGTAGTACTTAGTGGTTCTGACTGGGTCTCGCTCTCTCCCGGACAGGTATGGAATAGCTGGGAGCACCAATATAACTGGGGACCAAGTAAAAAAGCTTGACATTCTCTCAAACAACCTGGTGATCAACATGATCAAATCCTCCTTCACTTCTTGCGTTCTGATTTCAGAAGAGGATGACAAGGCCATCATTGTAGAACAAGATAGACGGGTAAATGGATGTTGTTTAAAACCTTCTAGTTTAACCAGAAGTTATCCAGTTGTAATAATAACACTGTGAATAACCCCTTCCTCCCAGGGTAAATATGTGGTGTGTTTTGATCCTCTCGATGGGTCTTCTAACATCGACTGTCTGGCGTCCATAGGAACCATCTTCGCCATCTATAGAAAGGTGTGTCTTATGACGACCAGGATGGTCTGTTGGTCTCTATAGCTATATATCAAGTTTTAAACACACTTATAAAGGTTATATACAGGCTTATTAAAGTTTTATTTTAGTTGGTAAATGGTTATGTTTTTAAATGTTAATATACATTCATTAAGGTTTATACATATGAATATAAATATATAAAGATTCTAAGGTTTATAAATGTTTATTAGGTTTTAAATGTAGGTATTTTGTTTATATACATTTTGTTAGGTTGATGTTTTTATAGTTTCAAAGTTTTAAATAATGTAATTATGGCTGGTGAAAACCCTAAGAAAGACATTAACTATATTCATTTGAACTATCCTATAAAACCAATGAGATCAACCAATCAGCTGCTGTTTCCTTTAGAGTACAGAGGAGGATCCTTGTGAGAACGACGCGCTGCAGCCAGGAAGAAACATCGTTGCTGCTGGATACGCTCTGTATGGCAGTGCCACCATGATGGTGTTGTCCTCCGGCCAGGGAGTCAACTGCTTCATGCTGGACCCGGTTAGCGCGCACACACACACACACACACACACACACACACACACACACACAGCAACAAGGCTTCTGGTTGTCATTGCTGTGTGTTTGTCTGTCAGGCCATAGGAGAGTTTATCCTGGTGGACAGAGATGTGAAGATCAAGCCTAAAGGTAGTATCTACAGTCTGAATGAAGGATACGCCCAGTACTTCCACCCAGCCGTCACTGAGTACCTGCAGAAGAAGAAGTTCCCCGAGGTACAAGCACACAAACTGTCCATGTAGCATCTGACCACGTAGAAATCAGCCTTTTCGTACAGTGGTTACTTTCGTTAAGCACCCGCCAGAGTCAAGGGAGAGAACAATTCAACGTGTTTTTGAATAGTATCTCAGTACATGTAGCCTCGTTGTTCATGATGTTACAAACTCCATCTCGAAAAAACGTCCGCTCGTACCTCTACTTCATAGACATCGCAATCCAGAATACACAACACAGTACCGTATGCCTATTGGCTGATTTACTGTCGCGCTTTGACAGAACATGACTTCCTGTGTACGGATAATTTTTAGAACTGTTTTAATCTAAGCATAAGAAGCATACATTCATACAATTCCACACATGTATGGGTGCCAATCTGATGATGTCTCTTCAATTTCATCTCACTTTTCAAACGGGCATTTTCCAGAACAGCTAACGTGGAAATGTTCACCATGTGGAACTGGAGGTTTTCAGAACAGCTAGGATGTTGAAATGTTCATTCTGTCATGAGTTAACCAGTGTGTGCAGTTGTATCTCTCTGTGTCAGAACATCAGTCTGTTGTCAGAGTGATCAGTCAGGTTTTAACAGGGTGACTGTGTTTTCAGTATGTCAGTCTGTGGTCAGGGTTAAACGGGGTGACTCTGTGTTTTCAGTATGTCAGTCTGTGGTCAGGGTTAAACGGGGTGACTGTGATTTCAGTATGTCAGTCTGTGGTCAGGGTTAAACGGGGTGACTCTGTGATTTCAGTATGTCAGTCTGTGGTCAGGGTTAAACGGGGTGACTCTGTGTTTTCAGTATGTCAGTCTGTGGTCAGGGTTAAACGGGGTGACTCTGTGTTTTCAGTATGTCAGTCTGTGGTCAGGGTTAAACGGGGTGACTCTGTGTTTTCAGTATGTCAGTCTGTGGTCAGGGTTAAACGGGGTGACTCTGTGTTTTCAGTATGTCAGTCTGTGGTCAGGGTTAAACGGGGTGACTCTGTGTTTTCAGTATGTCAGTCTGTGGTCAGGGTTAAACGGGGTGACTCTGTGTTTTCAGTATGTCAGTCTGTGGTCAGGGTTAAACGGAGTGACTCTGTGTTTTCAGTATGTCAGTCTGTGGTCAGGGTTAAACGGGGTGACTCTGTGATTTCAGTATGTCAGTCTGTGGTCAGGGTTAAACGGGGTGACTCTGTGTTTTAGGATGGCAGCGCCCCATATGGTGCCCGTTATGTGGGCTCCATGGTGGCCGACGTCCACAGGACCCTGGTCTACGGAGGAATCTTCCTCTACCCGGCTAATACCAAGAGCCCTGAAGGAAAGGTAGGCCCTAACCTCTGACTGGGGTGTTGTTCACACCTGTTTGATTTGTGTCTTTTGGAGAATGGGATTGTCATGGGATTGTCTTTCATAGATCCACTTTGGGAAGAGAGGATTTGAGTTGGGACTGGTGGATTGTGTTGCTCTCACAGATTTACATCTCTGGAGGCTTTTGTGATTTGGGCTACTCATAGTGACAGTCTCTAGCCACAGTTACAATGTATTTGCAATGTCTGTCCATCTTCTAGGTTGCTTAAAGCAGGAGAGGACAGATGTTATTCTAAAAGGAAGCAGTTGGGTGTTCTGCTCATGTCTCAAGGGAGATACTTTCAGATGTTAGATTTTGTGTAAGGTTCTGGGTGGTTCTGTTTAAGAGAACATATGACTGGCCAGAAAGGGCCTTCTGCCATCAGTGTCCCTATTTAAAATAGTTTAACATTCTTTCCAGCTGCGTCTTCTGTATGAGTGCAACCCCATGGCGTTTATCATCGAACAGGCTGGTGGCATGGCAACCACAGGAAGTCAGAACGTCCTGGATATCCAGCCAATCACCATTCACCAGCGAGTTCCTGTGGTGCTGGGATCACCTGAAGACGTCCAGGAATACCTTCAGATATACCACAGACACCAGGGCAACAAGGCCAACTGACGGAACACACAAACACTCCTAATCACCAAGGACCCACGGTAGACCCAAGATCTGACCTCCATGATCCACACTCTAAGAAACAAAGAGAAGACCATCAACCCCTACATTCCAGACCAAAGACTCATACTCACACCTGTTTCCTCAGTAGCCAAGTCAGGGAACCTGAGTCCTTTGACTTCTCATTCATGCACCAGAAACTGGAGGGAGGCATGGCATCATTGTGTGGCATCTACTGAAAATGCCTCTTAACATTTTATTCCATGAGGCCCCTTTGACCAGTTGAATCATGTTGGCGTATCAATAAAAGTAATGGGAATAGCATTAAAACAAATGGGCAGATACAGGACCAAGAGCAGCTGCAGTCCCCTCCTCAACCACTAATGGCTCCCATAACCGCGGGTTCAGAAACACAACGTTACATTTTACTGTGATATTTAAATACTTCTCTGCCGTACACAACAGATTTGATCTTGGTGGACATATTTTCTGATGATAAATATGCGAAAAATAAAACTCTGATACAAAACCGTAAATGGTTGTAGTTGTGAATCTTTTACTTCAGAATCCTACCTTACAATTTCAATAAACCCCTTTAGTATGGGCTTTATAAATGAACATCAACTATAAATCTGAAAGATGGACAGTATCTCTGTCTAGGATGTTATATAGATAAAATACTCTTATTTCTATCTGCTTAACAAAGTTCTATCTACATAAGGTTTAAACTACATTAATCTATTCTATCTTTACAATGTTTAATCCAAATCACATCACAGCGTTTTATCTACATTACATTCTATCCAGATCACAGCGTTCTATCTACATTACATACTATTTACATGCTGTCTAATTATACAGTAGTATTCTTGGCATAGTGGCAGCTGTTGTTAGAGGTGCCATATATAAGACATATACTGTACTGCTAGCATATATACAAGCACAAATAACCAGAAGACAGACACTTTTAATGGTTTAAGTTAATGTTCCTTCCTCAAAAGGTTTCGAATGCCTGAGATATTTCCCATTTAACTTTAGCACCGGTCTGTCTATCAGTTTGCATTGACTTGTAATCTCCTCATACTCGCTTAAGACACTCATGGTACAATCCCCTCCACCATATTTAGTTGATACCTGTCTACCTACAGTATATACTGGATGGATTATATCAATAATAGAACTATTTGTGAACAATCAAATGCGTCCTAAATAAGTGATGTAACGTTGTTTTGGGTTTTCCCTTTCTAGTGAATCCAAACATTTAATCTTTTATCTTCCTCAAATGACAGGGATGATGACACAATCCTTGCAAAACGGAGGGAGTCAAATAACATTGGTCAGCCCCTCTCTTACAAAGAGCTGACCTTCACTCTAAAGGTCAACTGAGGAGCAGGCCGCCCGGGTGGCATTTAAAACACTTCAGCAGAGCTTCCATGGGCTATTCTGGTCAGGACAGGTCTCTGGTCATCTAATAGCAACATATTCTATTTTACTGGATTATTGTGGTTCATTTCTCTGGTCGAATGTAGTTTACTGTGTAAGGACCCAATTTTAGATGCAATGCAGTTGTGCTCAAAAGTTTGCATACCCTTGGATAATTGGTAATATATATACCATTTGTAAAGAAAACATGAGTGAGCAGGCAAAACAAGTTTTTTATTTCTTATGGGATTCACATTCAACTGTAGGTCATAACAGAATGGCACCAAAGAAAAAAATAAACTGACCCCTGTTCAAAAGTCTGCACACCCTTATTTCTTAATAGTGTGTATTGCCCCCTTTTAGCATCAATGACAATGTGTAGTCTTTTGTAATAGTTGTCTATGAGGCCCCAAATTCTTGCAGGTGGTATAGCTGCCCATTCATCTTGGCAAAATGCCTCCAGGTCATGCAAAGTCTTTGGTCATCTTGCATGAACCGCACATTTGAGATCTCCCCAGAGTGGCTCGATGATATTAAGGTCAGGAGACTGTGATGGCCACTCCAGAACTTTCCCCTTTTTTTGCTGTAACCAGTGGAGGTTCAACTTGGCCTTGTGCTTAGGGTCATTGTTGTGCTGGAAATTCCAAGAGCATCTCATCTCGAATTGCAATTTAAAAAGCCCCAGGTGTGGGACATTCACCTTTACTTGCCATTTTCACCTGTGTGTATCTGTAACAAGGCCAAACATTCAAGTGTATGTTAACTTTTGATCAGGGCCATTTGAGTGATTTCTTTTATCATTATGATTTAAAAAGGTGCCAAACAACCATGTGATAATAAATGGCTTCATATGATAAAATACTGTTTTTTTGCATGATCAGTCATATTTTTTTAATCAATGCCAATATTTCAACATTTTTGCCAGGGTATGCAAACTCATGAGCACAACAGTATCTATGTTGTTAGTATCTATGAAGCCTTATAGAGCATACTGACCCAGCCAACTCCTTCAGGCACTCTATTCTTGGTTTAGATGTGAGAAAAAGTGGAATCATATTCTTTATAACTTCCCTGGATGATAAGCAATGATGGATGTAATATCAATTCACTGCTCTTTCTGAAAGCCTGTCTGGTGAGAAGTAATGTCTGGTGAAAATTAATGTCTGGTATAAGAGATGTCTGGTGTAAAGAGAAGACATCTTAGAGTTATAACAGGTAATCAACAAGTAAACTTTGTGGAGGTATTTTTTTTGGTGAAGAGTTACTATTAGTGTATTGATGAAGGTGACATGGAGGTCTCTCTTTCCCTTAATAGCAGCATGCTTTACTCCAGTAAAACCCCTAATCCTCACTTCCAGTAAAACCATTACCCTCACCTCCAGTTGAACACCTAACCCTCACCTCCAGTAAAGCCCCTAACCCTCACCTCCAGTAAAGTCCCTAACCCTCACCTCCAGTAAAGCCCCTAACCCTCACCTCCAGTAAAGTCCCTAACCCTCACCTCCAGTAAAGCCCCTAACCCTCACCTCCAGTAAAGTCCCTAACCCTCACCTCCAGTAAAGCCCCTAACCCTCACCTCCAGTAAAGTCCCTAACCCTCACCTCCAGTAAAGTCCCTAACCCTCACCTCCAGCCAAACCATAATGTTGCCTCCAGTTAAAATGCTACCCCTCACCATCCAGTTAGACCCTAACCCTCACCTCCAGTTAAACACCTAACCCTCACCTCCAGTTAAACACCTAACCCTCACCTCCAGTTAAACACTTAACCCTCACCTCCAGTTAAACACCTAACCCTCACCTCCAGTTAAACACCTAACCCTCACCTCCAGTTAAACACCTAACCCTCACCTCCAGTTAAACACCTAACCCTCACCTCCAGTTAAACACCTAACCCTCACCTCCAGTTAAACACCTAACCCTCACCTCCAGTTAAACCATAACCCTCACCTCCAGAAAAACCATAACCCTCACCTCCAGTAAAACCATAACCCTCACCTCCAGTAAAACCATAACCCTCACCTCCAGTTAAACCACTAATCCTCACCTCCAGTAAAACCATAACCCTCACCTCCTGTAAAACCATAACCCTCACCTCCAGTAAAGCCCCTAACCCTCACCTCCAGTAAAACCCAAACCCTCACCTCCAGTAAAGCCCCTAACCCTCACCTCCTGTAAAACCTAAACGTCACCTCCAGTTAAACTCTATCTCTAGGCTCTGATTTGACATGTTTTGTTTCTTTATCAATGACTAAATGTCCATAAAACTCTCCAAGCTGATTCGCAACAGGATGTGTGTTAGTACATTGACAATGAGTGTTGTACATTTGTCAATGAGTGTTGGAGAAAAGTGTTGTCCACTTGTCTTGCATGATAAGGAAGTGGTCTGTGTTCAACTATATCCATCATTAAAGGTTTTCTGCCACTTGATACACTCTCCACTCCCACTCTTCTGCCTGTGGTCATAAATAGAACTCAAGGATGGTCCTGGAATGACGCAGACCTTCTCTGTAACAGCTGCTTTTACACACACACACACACACACACACACACACTCTGTATTTCTCGTGCAACTAACGAAGCGCAACTGTACAACTCACATTAGCTCTTTGTTCTACTCAGGAGGAAGCAGCCTAACCCAGACCCAGTGAGATATAACCTTAATACAACATGTCAGATAACTCCCAATTTGACACCGATGTGTGGACCCTGACTCGGTTCGTCATGGAGACGGGTCGTCATGTCAAGGGGGCGACAGGAGAACTGACCCAGCTCATAAACTCCATGCTCACTGCCATCAAAGCCATCTCATGTGCTGTGCGTAAGGCCGGGCTCGCACACTTGTAAGTATGCCCTCTGTTAGTAGGCATATCTGTGACTGCACCAGTCATGTTTACAGGCCTATCTGTGACTGTACCACTGCTGTTAGTAGGTCTATCTGTGACTGCCCCAGTCATGTTTACAGGCCTATCTGTGACTGTACCTCTGCTGTTAGTAGGTCTATCTGTAACTGCACCATTCCTGTTAGTTGGCCTGCCTGTTACTGCAACACTCTTTTAAAAAGATAGTTAGACCAAAATTCAAATTTTGCACAAAGTTCACTTACGAAGAGATATTCCAGAAGGCACATAGAGTCATTTTTTCAAAGAATCCATTATTCAGCTCTGTTCCAGTCTATAATTAGCATTATTAGCATGGTACAAATTCATGAATGGAAACGGTTCGTACCACTATTGCAAAGCTGCACTGCAAGCGCAAAACACTTCAAACTACATTCAGTGATCTGTAGCGGTAGCATGGAACTGTACACCGACGAATCAGCCGGCAGAATTGGTTGAATTCAAACTGGCATTAGTGAACTATTTCCTATAGCCACCATACTCAGCTTCAGTTCTTCAGCAGGGATGTCATTGAGGTGAGCGTGAACTTTAAACTCAACAAGCTATGTACAGATAGGCAATTGGGACAGTACCTCTGCCTCTGCTGAGTCGTATTGTGGAAGAATCAATGGAGCAACTCAGCCAACAATTTTTTTGAGAAACAATTTTAATAAAGAGGATCGTGCCCCACGTTCACTTAAAAGAGGACTAAAGACGAATTCAATTCCATCAAGTTACCCAGTTCAACCCGTGGAGACAAGACAGATTGTAAGTAATACTTCCGATTGTTATGTTATAATACACACAGAACACATTGCCTCTGGATATTCTGGGCAAGGGTTGGGGATGAACGTGATCACTATCACCCCCTTTAGCTGCTCTCCAAGCTTCTATTCTGTCAATTCATCATCTGTGTATTGTGATTAGAACAAGTAAGGCTCTATCCCCTGAAAAAAAGTCTTCCTGCTCGTATTCAGCGTCACATAATATATATGTATTTTACTTTCTCTCTCAAGAAAATAAACTTTGACTGTTTGTGGTAAATATCAAAGACAAAATAGGTAACTTGCTTTCAAGCTAGCGAATACTTTCTTTTACTGTGTATACACTTACTCCTCCCGAACGAATGTGTAGATTGATACAATTGTGAACAAAACTGACCGGCAAAACACAGGAAGTACCCTTTTATTTGAAATTAGAATTATATCGCAAAACTTTTTAACTATTTTGAGGAATATAACATTGTCATGTTCTTTAAGGTGAACAACACCACTTGTCTTAGTTTTACAGTAGTTTTCTGCTTGCAATGTATCTTTGTGAAAGGGGTACGTACAGTTTCCATTCATGAATTTGTACGATGCTACTAACGCTGAATAATGGATTGTTTTTAAAACATGACTGTATGTGCCTGAAGGACAAACTCGGGGTAAGGGGACTGTCACTGAAATATTGTTTTTGGATGAACTATCTGTGACTGCACCACTCATGTTAGTATGTTTATCTGTGACTGCACCACTCATGTTAGTATGTTTATCTGTGACTGCACCACTCATGTTAGTCGGTTTATCTGTGACAGCACCACTCATGTTAGTAGGTTTATCTGTGACTGCACCACTCATGTTAGTAGGTTTATCTGTGACTGCACCACTCATGTTAGTCGGTTTATCTGTGACAGCACCACTCATGTTAGTAGGTTTATCTGTGACTGCACCACTCATGTTAGTAGGTTTATCTGTGACTGCACCACTCATGTTAGTCGGTTTATCTGTGACTGCACCACTCATGTTAGTAGGTTTATCTGTGACTGCACCAGTCATGTTAGTAGGTTTATCTGTGACTGCACCACTCATGTTAGTTGGTTTATCTGTGACTGCACCACTCATGTTAGTAGGTCTATCTGTGACTGCACCTTTTCTGGTAGTAGACCTACATCTGTATTATCTCGCCAATCTCTAATTGAAGGGGTCCTGGTGTCCAAATTCTGTCTCTCTGCATTCCCACTTGTGACTATACACACTTGTGGTTTAAAAATGTTTGAGTTATATGTTAGGTTCAAGGTTAAGAGACAGGGGTTAGTGCTGTAAGAAAGTCAGTCCCTCAGGCAAGTGTAACATGATACTATTGCTAGGCTACTCCATGCAGTTATCTGTGGTAAATCAGCTGGTACATCAGCCATGCAGTTAACCAACTGTAGTAAATCAGCTGGTACTGTACATCAGTCATGCACTTATCTGTGGTAAATCAGCTGGTACATCAGCCATACAGTAAGCTAGCTGTGGTAAATCAGCTGGTACATCAGCCATGCAGTTAGCTAGCTGTGGTAAATCAGCTAGTACATCAGCCATGCAGTTAACCAACTGTAGTAAATCAGCTGGTACTGTACATCAGTCATGCACTTATCTGTGGTAAATCAGCTGGTACATCAGCCATACAGTAAGCTAGCTGTGGTAAATCAGCTGGTACATCAGCCATGCAGTTAGCTAGCTGTGGTAAATCAGCTAGTACATCAGCCATGCAGTTAACCAACTGTAGTAAATCAGCTGGTACTGTACATCAGTCATGCACTTATCTGTGGTAAATCAGCTGGTACATCAGCCATGAAGTTAACCAACTGTAGTAAATCAGCTGGTATTAGTTATATCATAATGTTACTATAAAAAAATCAGGGTAGGGAAATGGAGTAGGCCTACAACTGGTCAGCTTTATGTTTTTATCACATGCTCAAAAACAGGAGTATTTCTGGTAACATTAGTAGTTGTTCTTTTCCTAGCCCAGTAAATGACATTAGTATTCAAATTAATCACACTTCAATTTATTATTTTCATATAATAACATATGTCAGTCAGTTAGTTAGCTGTGTTGAATCATCTGGTACTATATCATTTATGCAGTTAGCTAGCTTTGGTAAATCAGCTGTTATATGAATCAGGCATTTAACTAGCTGTTGTAAACTGGATGCTGGGCCACAAAACATCATGACCTGTGACATAAAGATGAACATGTGCTCCAGCACAGCCTGACCTACCTGGGTCGGTAGGGCTGTCTGTCTGTTGAATACCTGCTCTTGGGCAGTAGGTATACCGCATTCAGACCTCATTGGCCTGGGCCTGTTAAAACCCATCCATATCCAGGATAATTTAAACTAAATAACTATACAGGTCACATGATCATCACCTGATCATTGTTAATGGTCTAGTTGTAATGCATTCATGTAATGCCTTCTTAGCTAGCTTTGGTAAATCAGCTGTTATATGAATCAGGCATTTAACTAGCTGTTGTAAACTGGATGCTAGGCCACAAAACATCATGACCTTTGGATGACCATAAACAACAAAAACACTATTGCAAAGGCAAAGTGCTGTATCTACAAACTAAATGTTTTCATCCAATTTTCTTATTTTGTTTCTTACTACGTTGATTGTTTTTAAGCTTTAATAGTTTTATTGATGTTTGCAAGTTGTGAATGTGGAAAATGCTCAGTTGTAAGCCTCAAGATCAGGAGCTCAATAAGAAATTGACTTTGAAGAAATTGTCATCTTCATTGTCATAATGAAGCAAAGCATCATGACCATTTTACACAAAATAAATGTTAATATGTTGGCTTGCATTAGAATTGTTTTATTTTAATTAATAAGCAATTCATTTGCTCTAGGTTATCGTTTTTTTCTTAAACATTCAGCCCTTTTGTTTGTCAGTGCTTTCGTTTCCGTGTTTATTTTAATACATGGCGTTCGTTATGATAGCTTGTTCCTTGTTCCCTGCACCACCGGCTCGTTACAGTAGTAGGCTGTCTGTCTAATCTGTTAGCAGCAGGCTAGCCAGTAACTTATTTAGCTATTCTAAAGCTGTAACTTGCCTCGCTAGGTGTCATCTTCCTCAACTTTCTCTGGATATTCGCATTTTAACGCAAGTTCAACCATCATTTTCCCATGGGATTGTGCCATGGTGTTTGTGATAGGCTAGCTGGCTGGTATTGGTCCTGTGTAAGGTAGTGTTACACACGGGACAAACAGTATTCGAATCCCCCTCGGGATAAGGATACCGAGGCAGACCACGGTATCTGCAGTGTCATAACCGGGAAAACAAAGGCAGAAAGCAGTAATATCACTCACAACGGTTTGCTTTAGTAATAGCTTGGATTTTGTGGTTCTCTGAAACGTGACAAAATTGAACCAGGAGACTTTGTCACAAGACGGAACAGATGTCATAAAGCCCATTTTGAGTCTTAACTCAATTTTGACCAAATGTGTAGTTACTGCCCTTTGCCTTTGTACGGCAGCATGGCTGAGCACTGTGACCAGGGCTGAGCACTGTGATCATTGCTTAGCACTGTGATAATGGCTGAACACTGTGAACATGGCTAAACACTGTAACCATGGCTGAGCACTCTGACCATGTCTGAGCAGTGTAATGATGGATAAGCACTGTGACCGTGCCTGTGTAGTAAAAACAAATGACTGTACTACCCAAACACCCTTTGACACATACAGCCTGACACCATGATGCTTGTGATGGATGACCTGCATTATAGGATCCAGCAAAGTGCTTAGCTTAACAGCTTCATGGATGAATACAGCAGTTCTGACTGACAAGTAATGTGGAATGTGGCCAAGCATTGAGATGAAGATGCAGGGTGTTTGTATGTGTGTGTATGTTTGTGCGTGTGTGTGTGTATGTTTGTGCGTGTGTGTGTGTGTGTATGTTTGTGCGTGTGTGTTCCAGACAGGGCATTGCGGGGACGGTGAACACGACTGGGGATGACCAGAAGAAGCTGGATGTTCTTTCTAATGACCTGGTCATCAACATGCTGAAGTCCTCCTATGGTACCTGCTGCCTTGTCTCAGAGGAGAACGAGCATGTGATCATCACCCCAAAGGAGAAGAGGGTTTGTTCATACACATACTACAGTAAAGTAACAGTGTCATACACAGTTACTATATTACAGTATTAAAGCAGTGTTATACATATATTATAGCATCAAAACATAGTTTAAACAAACATTACAGTATTATTATATAGTTTATTGTCAGACATATTATGGTATTATAGTTTATTCTCAGGCTTCATTGCTTTTTAAATGGGTTTCATCAACATCTGCTCTACTGTATTCTATTTCTAGGAGACACTCATTGATTGTATGTGTGTGTGTGTGTGTGATCTGCCAATTTGTTGATGTGACCTGTTGGTGTAATGCTAGGACTGTCCACTAGGGGGCTCCCTCTGATTAAACAGACCCACATTTGACTGGAGCCTAGTAGTTAGAGCAGGGGAGGGCAAACCTTTTTTCTCAGGGGCCACATCAGGATTTTCAAATTATATGGAGGGCCACATTTGTTTTGTAATTTGTTAATCCTAAATGATTTGCAGAAAAGCGGCAGTAATTAAAACATTTATACAATAGGTCCATTATAATGTGTAAATAAGTTCGATTCAGATGTATAAGAGTAGGCTGGTGTGTTGTTTACCCCTCAAAACTTGTTCTACCCCTCAGTTTTCCCACCTCTGGGTTAGAGTGTAGGGCTAGCAAATTAAGGGTTGCTTGTTCAAATCCACGATCTGACAAGTCTTTTGTTGTGCCCTGGTAAATAATTCTCTAAATTATACAAATGTAACCCCTTCATCCCAGGATAAATGATGTTGTTTAAAACCTTCTAGTTTAACCAGAAGTTATCCAGTTGTAATAATAACACTGTGAATAACCCCTTCCTCCCAGGGTAAATATGTGGTGTGTTTTGATCCTCTCGATGGGTCTTCTAACATCGACTGTCTGGCATCTATAGGAACCATCTTCGCCATCTACAAAAGGGTCAGTACATCTATAACACAGCAATCTATAAAACAACATGCTATATATTCCAAATGTAGCAGATAATCAGCAGAAAAGCCAAACATATAATATAATAGATATGTAGATGTTTAAATGCCACTGTAAATCCATTCCTCCTAATGGTCACTCTGTTTTGTTGTGTCTTTCTATCCTCCTTCAGCTTGATGAGGTAACTGCCCAACCCCCTCCCAGCCTGATAACATGCTAACCAATGGAATCAACTTCTGGAGCTTCTAACAGGAATGTACACATTCTTTAGACATGAGCCACTAACAACTTCATGATTCATGTAAACATGTAAGACCTACAGAATATACAGTTAGGTCTGGAAATATTTGGACACTGACACAATTTTAATATTTTGTGCTCTGTACACCACCACAATGGATTTGAAATGAAACAATCGAGATGCAATTGAAGTGCAGACTTTCAGCTTTAATTCAAGGGGTTGAACAAAAATATTGTATGAAATGTTTAGGAATTGCAACCATGTTCATACACAGTACCCTTATTTCAGGGACTAAATGTAATTGGACAAAATAACACAATCATAAATAAAATGTTCATTTTTAATACGTTGTCGAGAATCTTTTGCAGGCAATGACTGCTTGAAGTCTGGAACGCATGGACATCACCAAACGCTGGGTTTCCTCCTTTGTGATGCTTTGCCAGGCCTTAACTGCATCTGTCTTCAGTTGTGGTTTGTTTTTGTGGGTCTTTCTGCCTTAAGTTTTGTCTTCGGCAAGTGAAATGCATGCTTGATCGGCCTGAGATCAGGTGATTGACCATTGCAGAATATTCCACTTTTTTGACTTAAAAAATTCCTTGGTTGCTTTCACAGTATGTTTTGGGTCATTGTCCATCTGTAAGGTGAAGCGCCATCCAGTAAACTTTGCTGAATTTGGCTGAATCTGAGTAGACAATATATCCCTATACACTTCAGAATTCATCCAGCTCCTTCCGTCTTCCGTCATATTATCTAGTGACCCAGTGCCATTGGAAGCCATGCATGCCCATGCCATCACACTGCCTCCAGCGTGTTTTACAGGTGATGTGTTATGATTCAGATCATGAGCCGTTCCAAGCCTTCTCTATACTTTTTTCCTTAGTTTCATCTGTCCAGAGAATGCTGCTCCATATACCAACCTCCTGGAGAGTGTTTATCACTTGGCTGGATGTTGTGAAGGGGTTTTTCTTTACCATGTACCCATAATTCTTTACCTACGATCATCCACTACTGTTGTCTTCTGTGGATGTCCAGGCCTTTTTGTGTTGCAGAGCTCACCAGTGGGTTCTTTTATTTTCAGAATGTACCAAACTCTTGTTTTGGCCACTCCTAATGTTCCTGCTATCTCTCTGATCTCTTTTTCTTTTCAGCCTAAGGATAGCCTGTTTCACTTGAACTGAGAGCTCCTTTGATAGCATGTTGTGGGTTCACAGCAACAGCATCCAAATGCCTTCCTCCAATTTGGATGTGAATACCCTCAGTTTTAAGCTGAGAGACTACACCTTTAGCCCATATTCATTATGTAACTGTAACTTGAATATATTTAGGTAAAAAGCAAAAATAACAAAACTTGTTTCAATATCCAATTATTTCCAGACCTAACTGTAGACATTCAGAGACTCAAATGAATAAAACATTCAGTAGAACCTGGGGTTCTGATAATGACCCCCTATTGATCTACTACATGATTGATTGATACAGCAGCTTCAGCAGGTCTTGAATACTGCTATAACTGTGAGAGCTGACATGATGTTCATACTCTATCTATAACTGTGAGAGCTGACATGATACCATACCATACCATACCATCTTCTTCCGCTTATCCGGGGCCGGGTCGCGGGGGCAACAGTCTAAGCAGGGATGCCCAGACTTCCCTCTCCCCAGACACTTCCTCCAGCTCTTCCGGGGGGACACCAAGGCGTTCCCAGGCCAGCCGGGAGACATAGTCCCTCCAGCGTGTCCTAGGTCTTCCCCGGGGTCTCCTCCCGGTGGGACGGGACCGGAACACCTTCCCAGGAAGGCGTTCTGGAGGCATCCGAAAAAGATGCCCAAGCCACCTCAGCTGACCCCTCTCAATGTGGAGGAGCAGCGGCTCTACTCTGAGCTCCTCCCGGGTGACCGAGCTTCTCACCCTATATCTAAGGGATCGCCCGGCCACCCTGCGGAGAAAGCTCATTTCGGCCGCCTGTATCCGGGATCTTGTCCTTTCGGTCATGACCCAAAGCTCATGACCATAGGTGAGAGTAGGAACGTAGATTGACTGGTAAATCGAGAGCTTCGCCTTGCGGCTCAGCTCTTTCTTCACCACGACAGACCGATACATCGACTGCATTACTGCAGAAGCTGCACCGATCCGATATATTCTATAACTGTGAGAGCTGACATTACGTTCATACTCTATAACTGTGAGAGCTGACCTTACGTTCATACTCTATAACTGTGAGAGCTGACCTTACGTTCATACTCTATAACTGTGAGAGCTGACCTTACGTTCATACTCTATAACTGTGAGAGCTGACCTTACGTTCATACTCTATAACTGTGAGAGCTGACATGATGTTTATACTCTATCTATAACTGTGAGAGCTGACATTACGTTCATACTCTATAACTGTGAGAGCTGACATTACGTTCATACTCTATAACTGTGAGAGCTGACATGATGTTTATATTCTATCTATAACTGTGAGAGCTGACATGATGTTTATACTCTATCTATAACTGTGAGAGCTGACATGATGTTTATACTCTATCTATAACAGTGAGAGCTGACATTACGTTCATACTCTATAACTGTGAGAGCTGACATTACGTTCACACTCTATAACTGTGAGAGGTGACATGATGTTCATACTCTATCTATAACTGTGAGAGCTGACATGATGTTCATACTCTATCTATAACTGTGAGAGCTGACATGATGTTTATACTCTATCTTTATCCTACATGTTGATGCGCAACTTGCATGTCGTTTGTAAAGCTCTAACCACCTCTTCCGGTATAGAACCGTAATATTGTTCAATCTCATGACTCAATAAGTGCAGTCTGTCTTTCTGTCTGATGATTCTCCCTGCCGGTTGGCCTTTCTGCCTGTCTGTTTGTCCATCAATTTGTTGAGTCAGAATTCAACTGAAGATGCCACAGAGAAGGATGCGTTGCAGCCTGGAAACAAGATTGTTGCTGCTGGATACGCCCTCTATGGTAGCGCTACCTTGGTGGCCCTTTCTACTGGGCAGGGAGTGAACTTCTTCATGCTAGACCCAGTAAGTTCCACCATACCCTGTACCCTCAAACTACTACCATGTACCCATAATTACTACCCTGTACACTCAAACTACTACCATGTACCCATAATTACTACCCTGTACCCTCAAACTACTACCATGTACCCATAATTACTACCCTGTACCCTCAAACTACTACCATGTACCCGTAATTACTGCCCTGTACCCTCAAACTACTACCATGTACCCATAATTACTACCCTGTACCCTCAAACTACTACCATGTACCCATAATTACTACCCTGTACCCTCAAACTACTACCATGTACCCATAATTACTACCCTGTACACTCAAACTACTACCATGTACCCATAATTACTACCCTGTACCCTCAAACTACTACCATGTACCCATAATTACTACCCTGTACCCTCAAACTACTACCATATACCCATAATTACTACCCTGTACACTCAAACTACTACCATGTACCCATAATTACTACCCTGTACCCTCAAACTACTACCATGTACCCATAATTACTACCCTGTACCCGCTAACTAGTACCATGTACCCATAATTACTACCCTGTACCCGCTAACTAGTACCATGTACCCATAATTAATACCCTGTACCCTCAAACTACTACCATGTACCCATAATTACTACCCAGTACCCGCTAACTAGTACCATGTACCCATAATTACTACCCTGTACCCGCTAACTAGTACCATGTACCCATAATTACTACCCTGTACCCCATAATACCCTGTACCTTATAATTTCTACCTTGTACCCCCTAACTTCCACCCTGTAGACTCTAACTACTACCTGTACCCCCTAACTAATACACTGCACCTCCTAACTAATACCATGTACACCCTAATTACTACTCTGTACCCTGTGCCTTATACCCTCTCCTCTCTAACTACTAACCAATCTGATTTTCACAACAGACACAGCCTAGTGCCCCACTATAACCTTCCACCTTTATTACAACTAATTTACAACAGTTTACTTAGTGCGTGGAAATCCACAACGCAATCAGGCCAGGTTTGTGTTCTCAACAGGCAGTAAAACAAATAGAACAACTGACAGGACAAAGAGCATGAGTGAGGGAGAGAGAGAGAGAGAGAGAGAACATGAGTACAAGGTCATCTAACTGTCCTGGAGTTGTTTTATTACTAGGCAATTGGAGAGTTCATTCTGACAGAGAGAAACGTGAAGATCAAGCCCAAAGGAAAGATCTACAGTCTAAACGAAGGATATGCCAAATACTTCCACCCCTCCATCAACGAGTACCTGAAGCACAAGAAATTCCCTGAGGTAAACAAACACACAACCTCTGTCTGGAGATCATTTCTCAACAGTGAAAGGAAAACTGACATGAAGCGAAAAACAGCCACACACCTAAAACACCCTGTATATCCCAAATGGTGCCCCATTTCAAAAACAGTATACCTAGACCAGAGCCTCATTCCCTTTCTGTAGACCATTTGGGACACATACTCAGTTACTACACGCCTCAAGTGGCATGCAGGCTTGGCGTGCCCTAACAACCAGTCAAGCTTGTGATTTGCTGAACACACAATCCACTGGTAAACACAGAATTTGGTCACACATTTATGAACAGGCCTTTCCTGAGGAAACAGGAGGTTCTAACCCCTAAACTGTGAAACACACAGTCAACATGTTTCTACAACGGGACAGTCAGCAGGTTCACAGGTCAGCATATTCACAGGTCAGCAGGTTTCTATGGTGACACAGGTAATCCCAAAGGGAGGATCCAAGGCCCATGCAAGTCTATACACGACAGCAATCCCCATTCCTGGGCTCTATGAGGTCATCTTGACCTGATGTTACATGTGTTTAACCTTCCTGGACCTGACCTGATGTTACATGTGTTTAACCCTCCTGGACCTGACCTGATGTTACATGTGTTTAACCCTCCTGGTTCTCTGGCCTTTCCAGGAGCCCAGGATTGAAGCAGATACAGCTTATCTATGTGGAGTGTGACATTCTCTATGTAAAGTGTTAAAGTCAATATTTAGCAAGGGGTTTAGAGTTCAAGTTAAGAGGGATACTAATGTGATATTTTCAGCTGTCAGTTTTCCTCTGCCTTTCCGTGACAAAATGACATATTTCGGAAATTTGCTGAGTCACGTTCTATCAGTTGTCATTAGTGTGTTTGTGTATGTGTGTGTTTGTGTATGTGTGTGTGCGTGTGTGCTTGTATATGGCTGTGTTTGTGTTTGTGCAAACATCGGGATAAAAAGCAGAAGGGCTTGTTCTTTAAAGCATATGGATGACACACACACACACACCGATGACACATTTTAAGTGGTGACTCATCAACACATGACTTTCCCTCTCCCAGAATGCATCACTGTGTAGCCGGCAACTCAGTCACTCCAGGTAATACAAGCCAATTAAAAATACATTATCTTAATACAATATACATTATCTCTAGCTAAGACATTTCAGTACAATATTAACTATCTCTAGCTGATCACTACAGACTACAAACACATGAAAACAAGCATTCAGGGGTTTTATGAACGGAACTGGCACACAGACCTGGATGTCGGGCTGCAGGGCTGCAGGGCTGCAGGGCAGTGTCGCTTTCCCTCACTGTGCCCAGTCAGTAATTCTCCTGTCTGGGAGTCTGGATGTCCCCACCCTGACAAGTCCTGGTAGTCCACAGGTGTGGCTCATCAGTCGCCAGGGCTGAAGAGTTGGGCTGCGTTCAACACTCCACTGCCCAATACATTATCCCCAGCTAATACATTACCTTGCAATTAACATTATCACTGGCTCATACTGTATGTTGAAAGATTCATTTAACATGACACAGCATGTCTCTGGTCAGACCCATAATTATGGTCAGACACTGGATTCGTTTTTACTCTTTTTACACTACCTTGAATAATCTTGTGTCTGATCATCTTAGTATTGTTTTATTGTTTTGTCCTGCTTAATGGTTTCCCCAAAAAGGAAAATCATAACCCTAGTTCTCGCAACATTTATTCACAGACAGCTTCAAAATGTTCAGCTATTTTTCCTAGTCATAGTGAAAACCTGTATGCCACATATAGTACTGATGTTTCACTAAATAGATTAGGGTTAGGGTCATCATGATGAAATCCTTTTAGATCTAGGTCAAACCTGAAACATAACTTTACCCTTGGTTAGATGAGAACATATGAAACCTTAAGAAGACAAGCAGAAAAGAAAAGCAGAACGAACATGGAAAATGACTAGAATGTCCATTACATCTAAATGAAGGAGCTGCTTTTATCTTATAATAAGGTAATTAAGGATGTGAAGGCTGGGTATTTGTCTGAACTAATTGCACCAAACTGTCACAACCCAAAGTTCTTATTTAAAACTGTTGACCGTGTTGTTAATCCAGCATCAGTCAGGACATGGCCTCAACTGCTGCAGACTGGGAAAAGTTCTTAACCTTTTTAATCAGAAAATTGCTATTATTAGATCTATGATAAATAATACTCAGCCCCGTATTGAAGGTCCTTACTCCTGTGTAAACCTTCAATTTTTACTTTTGTTTTAGAAGAACTTAAATCTGAAAACTGTCCCAAATTCCATCAAAATGTATTCTTCCCAACCAGAGGAGACCATACAATGGAGCAGGTGTACACAAACATTCCAGTGACCTACAAAGCCATTCCCCTCCCCCACCTGGGTCAATCTGACCACCTCTCATTGTTCCTACTCCCCAAGTATTGACCCCTCATTAAACAGGTGAAACCATCAGAGAGAACAATCAAAGTGTGGCCAGAGGGAGCAGACTCACTACTACAATACCAGTTTCAACACACAGACTGGAGTTTGTTTGCCACTCAAGCCACCCTTGACTCCCATACAGACTTTGAAACACAGATTTCCTCCGTTCTGGATTACATCAGCATCTGCACCAACAATGTCACCAACCATAAACTAATAAAGCCCTTCCCCAACCAAAAGCCTTGGAAGAAAAGTGAGGTTTGACAGTTATTACTAACGGCACGCAACGCTGCTTTCAGATCGAGGAGCACTTGACACTTGACGCATGTGGCATGGCATCCAAGCCATCACAGACTACCGGCCGAAGAACCCTGCCCCCACAGCCAGCGACGTCTCCATCACCAACAAGTTAAACAGGTTCTACGCCCGCTTTGACAGGGACAGCAAAGAGCCAGTCATTAAAGAGGACGCCCCCTCAGACGCCCCACCACAGAAGTGTCGTCTGCACTGAGCAGGGTGAATGCAGGCAGGGCTGCTGGTCCTGTTGGCATCTCCGGGCGGGTGCTCAGAGCATGTGCTGAGCAGCTGGCCAAGGTCTTTACTGATATTTTCAACCTGTCATTGGCCCAGGCAGTTGTCCCTACGTGCATGAAGACCACAACCATTGTGCCAGTGCCAAAGATTTTGTCTGCATTTAGCCTGAACAACATCCAAACTGTCACACTCACCCCCACGATCATGAAGTTCTTCGAAAAACTAGTTCTGGCCCACCTTAAGTCCTGCCTCCCTCAACACTGGATCCCTACCTGGAGGAGCTGGATTACTTGTGCAACCTGAATGGGCTGCAGGTACAGCCTTGTGCTACCAGTAGTGACAAGGACACTTGCAAAACACAAAACAAGAGAAGAATCAGTCAGGAAGGATGAGGAGGGAGCAATGTTCTGTGGCCACCACCTGCAAGTCCCATTAGAAGTCCTCCACAAGTCCCCCACAACCTTGTCCCAATAACTGTGTTCAGCGTTAAAGGCCTTGACCCTTGACCTATCCCTTATGGCCCACAGATCCAGCACTTTGATCTCTTGTTGCTGTTGATGGTCGATTTTAGTGGATCATCAGTTCCTGAGTCTTATCTGAACTATCAGGCTTATAACAGGTCCTTCTGCAAAGTATTACATGTTATTCCCCACAAAAAAACATGATTAGTTCAGGACATGTGTTACAGCTCTCTTTACCAACATCCACATAAGCTAAAAATACACTTGTTAAACAAACATATTCTTTGTCACAGGTTTCAATTGATCTTTGTTCCATAAACATAAAGTGGGTTGGATGATAATGGATGAGTGTGTGTGTGCCATTATTTAGGCCGATCCTAACTGTTCGATGTGTGGACCAAATAATGCTAACAAAGTAATGAAGGTAAAGTAATGAAACAAAATAAAGAAACAACATACTTAACGAAAGTGCACAGAGGTAGAGTTAGAACCGTACAGTCACTTTTCAGTCTAAATAAACGATGTACTTGTCAACCATGATGATGTTCACTTGACAATGTCTGAGATAACAGGATCAGCATTTTATTTTGTTGAGGAAACAGCTAAATGGAAAATCACCCAGTAGAAACATTTGACTCTGAGATCTACATGGAGAACAGGAAAGTGATTTGCCAATAACAGAACTGTGTTTTCTGTAACTGGTGTTATTCAGGCGATCTGTCATTCACAGGCCCTGTGATCAAGTCTTCTCTTTTGTGAAATACTTCTCTACCAGAGCAATGATAGTACATTCATTATTACAGTAAATATTACAAACATTAAAATCAGCTGGTTTATTTGTGCCCCATGGTCCCTGATCTAAAGTAGGGTACTATATAGGGGAATAGGCTGGTCTAAAGTAGGGTACTATATAGGTAATAGGTTGGTTTAAAGTAGAGTACTATATAGGGGAATAGGCTATGTTGATAACAGTGAATTGTGTCCCTTTCTGATGATGTAACGTGTTGTCTCTGTCTCTCTAGGATGGTAGCTCCCCATATGGAGCCAGGTATGTAGGGTCCATGGTTTCAGATGTCCACCGTACCATTGCTTATGGAGGGATCTTCATGTACCCCGCTAATGAGAAGAGTCCAAAAGGAAAGGTAGAGTGACCCCACACTTCACTTCTAACCCTTTACCCTGACCTGCTCCAACCCCAAACGCTAGCCTGGCCAATGAAGAAAGAGACATGGGAATGGTCTGTCAGTAATGCTAAGGGGAACATATTTCACTAGATTGGGTTGACGGAGAATACATTCTCATCATTTGCAGCAATGACCCAGCAAGACTCAGAACAAACTTTTAAAAAATAAATTATATCGAAATAATACAATCACAAGTTTAGACGTGAAACAAAAACAAACATTACTGTAAATAATTATAGTACATCCATTCAGCTCATTCCTTTAGCTCATCCCTATAGCTCATCTTCGTAGCTAATCCCTTCAGCTCATAATTACAGCACATCCTTATAGCTCATCCCTACAGCTCATAACTTTAAATTGTAGTGTATCACTCCTTTAAAGTCTTTATTGTAATCATGGTCTGTGTGTGTTCCTCTGTGTTGCCTAGCTACGTCTGCTGTATGAATGCAACCCCATTGCCTTCCTGATAGAACAGTGTGGAGGTCTGGCCACAACAGGGGAGGGGCGTGTCCTTGATGTGGTTCCAACCAGCATCCACCAAAGAGTTCCATTTATTGTTGGTTCCCCTGATGATGTTAACGAGTTCCTCAGCTTCATCAAGAAGCACAAGTAGAACACACTACACAAGACAACAGGAAACAAAACAACAACAAATAAAAGAGAAATACCAAAAGAACTATCTGTGTGTCAATCCAAATATGGTCATTTTCCCTGTAGTGCTCTACCAGGGCCCAGAGGTCTTCTGACACCTGTTCACATCAAAACACCTCACAGGATTGATCTGACACCTGTTCAGAACAGAACGCCTTTTCAGAAATCTCTTTAAACTAACCCAAAAAAACGGTGCCCGCTGTTAGTCAAGAAATTAACTCTACCATGACAGCTGTTTGTCTAGAATCTTATTTCTGACCCTGAGAGCTGTTTATCTAGAACCTTAAGTCTGACTCCTCTAGCTGCTTGTCTGGTTGTTTCCTGTTACCTTATCAAGGTATGTCTGCTGATAGCAGGTGTAAGTCGGAAAGTAGAGATTGTAGAGAGCACTGTGGTGAAAATAGCCTGCCAGTAAAGTATCCTGTCAGTAAAGTATCCTGCCAGTAAAGTAGCCTGCCAGTAAAGTATCTTTTCAGTAAAGTAGCCGGTCAGTAAAGTATCTTTTCAGTAAAGTATCCTGCCAGTAAAGTATCCTGTCAGTAAAGTAGCCTGCCAGTAAAGTATCCTGTCAGTAAAGTAGCCTGCCAGTAAGCAAGAGATTATAAATACTGTGGCCCCGTAACACAATGTTAAGTATTATCTCACAGCTTCATATGCTTTACTGAGCTCTTTGAACCTGCACTGACCGGTTTGTGTCGTGTGAGGCATTCTGAAGTTTAGCCAGGGATATTGCTGGCACTCAGACAGAGCTCATCTAAATAAATGAATATCTGGGACCAGTTTGTCAGGCAGAGACAAACAACAACCCCCTCTCCTGCAACACCAAGAACCAAAACATGACATGTCAGTTTCCATGACCTCCGAACTTTTCTAGAATGACAGAGTCAGCTGGTTATCAACTTAGAAGTTAGGGATAAATATAAGCTGCGTTCAAGACAAACTGGAACTCAAACTCTGACATCTCCATTTGAAACCTTAAAAAGATCAGGTCTACGTTTTCCAGTTGGAAACGCTATACTGTACCTCGCCTCCTGAAATCCCTGTTAAACCCCACAGGGGGTTGTGCAAGGACCAAAAAGTATGAAAATGTATGTACTACTATGTATTACTGTAAGTCACACTGGATAAGAACTCATTTTAGTTGCTAAACTTGTCATGGGTTAACTTAGACCCCTGAGGGTGATAACAGGAACTACAGGAGGTAAATCAGGATTAGGTTTAGGATTTGGGAGAGGGAGTTTCAGTATGTTGGTGACAACACTAGTTTCTGAGAGAAGCCCAACAGGAGGTCCAATATGAATAGAGAGGTCCTGTTAAAAAAATACCAATATCATTTAGCTACAGGCTCTGGGACTGATTATGAACTGTCTGAAGTAAGAACAGAGGTCTGATCCTGATTAAAGATAGTCTGGTAAAAGTCTGTTACAAGAAGCTGCATATATTCAACCCCCAAGCAAATACATTTTGCATGATCTTTTCAGTATTATATTAGTATTATATATCATATTACTGTGTATATTTGCCTTACATTGCCATCTTTAACCCTTACAATTATTTATTTACTTCTACATTATATGGCCAAAAGTATGTGGACACCACTGCTAATTATTGAGTTCAGGTGTTTCAGCCATCCATGGCTGACAGGTGCATTAAATCCAGCACATAGCCATGATGTCTCCATAGACAAAACATTGGCAACACTGACCTGTATTGAATAGCTTGGTACTTTAAACATGGCACTGTCACAGGATGCCACAAGTCTGTTTGTGAAATGTCCCCCATACTAGATCTGCCCTGGTCAACTGTAAGTGCTACAATTATGAAGTGGATGCTTCTAGGAGCATCAACAGCCTAGCCATGAAGTGGTAGACCACACAAACTCTCAGAGCGTGGCCACCTGGTGCTGAAGAACGTAGCACTTATCTGTTGCATCACCACGGAGTTCCATAGACGGTTCGATGAGGTTGGTGTGGAGGAACTTGAGTGGCCTGTAGAGCCCTGACCTCACCCCTACTGAACACCTTTGGGATGAATTGGAATGGTGATGTGAGCCAGGCCTTATTGTCCAACATCAGTGCCTCACAAATGCTCTATTGGTTGGTTGGGCACAAATTCCCTGCAAGACTCCAAAGCCCTGAATGCATCTGTTGTAGCTGTGAAGGAGGGGGTGTGGGGGGGCAACTCCATATTAATGCCCATGGCTTTGTAATTGGATGTCCTACAATCTCATATTGGTGTGATGGTCAGATGCCTACACACTTCTGGCCATACAGTGTATATATCTATTTTCTTCTGCATTTCATTTTACAGTATATTTTTTATTTAGCTGTACTTCTCTACATAATCCTCTGTATTCAACTCGTAATATTTATGTATATTCATCTATTTAAGTTTGTTTACTTCTATTGATTGCCATCTGTATTCTTACAGAACATTCAGTGAAAGATGTTTGCAGTAAGTAAACATTTTCCCATGGTCTCTCCTGTTAACGAAGTACAAGTATGTGACAAAAACCCCCCACTAGGATTCAACCTTTAATTGCAATTATGTTTCCCTCCGTTAGATGCACCAGGTCTTCATTCCAACAACTCTTGTAATCATTAGTTGACCCACACATTAACCGAGACAATCAACAATACATTTTCATAATGCCGACAGTCAGCTGAAGCCCTTGTGTGACCATTCATACAGGTTCTGTGACTCGTATGAATGAGCCGTTTCTAGAATGAGTCCAGACAGTTGGTCACGGTATTGTTTTTAGAAAGAAAAGTAACTTCTTTTGCAATTGTGAGCTTTTCATCTGCTCTATCTTCAATGGCATTTTTAATAGCTGACTGCAAGAAAACCTCCAGTTAGTTGCTGGCCATTTCCTTCAGCCCTCCAGACTGAAGAGCTTCAGTAGAAGACTGTTCACTGTACTGGGGGGGCAGGAATGTCTGAACGTTTAAAACAAATATTATTCCAAGATAATCAGTCATCAACGTAAGGGAGCATGGCCAGCGATGTTGGTTCTTATATTCAGCTTGAGAGATCATGATTCCACACATTCTAAGGAGACCAACTTGTTACTGACCTGGATAACAAATCAGCAAACAAAATGGAGTTGGAGGTTGACATCAGCTGTCAGTTTATGTAGGCCATGCAGACAATGAAAAAGGGCTTTTAGTTTCACAAGTTTAATCGATCATAGAAAAAGAAATCCATTTGTACAATATCAACCAAACTGGGGGAAAAAAAATACCTAAACACTTAAAATCACATATTTACAATGACTAAAAACGCACTGAAAATTATTTTAAAACAGAGGTGTAAAATGTTTTGCCATAACAGTATGGCAATATCTCCCTAAAATGTGGTTTTTGGCTATTCAACCACTTCAGGAACCAGGGCCATCCCAACTAGTACTCACTGAGCCAGTTCAGCATTAAAATCAAAAGGGTAGTGCATAATGAAGGGAATAGAGCTGTTTGGAACACAAACTCCTTCAGGCTGTTGAACAGTGTCCTCTAGGACCAATAACATCACAAGCTGCTGAGTTAGAACACCCTCCCAGGCTGCATTCAGCAACATTTAGGAACATTCAGATAGAAATACTGTGTAGAACAAACATGTACCTCAAAAGCTAGAAGGAATGATTCTGGCTCTATTCACTGTATTCTATCTGCCATGAGCAACAATGTTGGGCTCCTGAATGTGGCTGAGAGTCCTCCAGAGGCATGCTGGTCTGGTCCACACTAGACTAGAGGCATGCTGGTGCGGTCCACACTAGACCAGAGGGTAGCTGGCTGCGGTGGCGATGCCACAGTGGTTCTTCCGGTCTTTGGCCATGTAGATATAACCCTTGTCTCCCCAGTTCTCACTCCAGCTGGAGGGAACAGCAAGGAAGAAATGTCAGTCAGCTGAGATACACTTCCTGCTTCCCATAGCACACAGGCCGCCCAGAAAATTATATAAACCCTTAAATTTAGAGGCTCAGAAGTCAGTGATAATCAGAGTTTGGGTCGATATAGAAAAGTTCTAAAGAATGTGTTACATCTTAAAGAACAGACCACCTACTCCAAACCTAATGGGCCCTTACCAGTTCTTGGCAATCTAGTGCTTTGAACAGTAGAATAAAGCTACCTAACAGATACGTTACCATCAATAAATCCTAGATGTACATTTACCTGTTCTTGACAATCCAGTACTTCTTCCCATCCACATCTTCCCCCTGGAAACCGTAACCGACCACCAAGACGCCGTGGTCCAGCTCCTCGCTGCTGCAGTCCTTGTCGTAGTAAATACCTGACTGGTAGAACTGGAAGGACTCGTGGCCAGCATCGATGGCAACAGACACCGGCCCGACCGATGCCACGGCCTTCATCAGAGCGTGCTCCTTGCCGCTGGGGATGTCTACGAAGCCAGTGTCGTTGGCGGCGCTGAACTTGGGGTCATAGTGGCAGGGCTGATCATCCTGAAGGGAAACAAAGAACGTCAGTACGCACACATCGGGCCAGGTTGTCTGAAATCTACTGCCCCGAACTTTATTTTTAAACAATGTGACAGAGCTGATACAAGCAATTGCTGTTTACATAAAGATGCAATACACATAATTTGGCCTGCTTTTAATTGGATATCAAAATATTAGCTACTATAAATAACGTATTTTTATGAAGAAACTTGCTTATTTGATGTGACAAAAGCATAAAATAATTGAGCATTGGTTCAGCTGCAGGGTTGTCAACAGCCCGTTTGGCCACAATACACACGACCTGCTGCGGGGACTTAAGAGCAGATTCAGTAGTTGTTTGTCCCCTTAATAAACAACCCAGCTGTGTCCATTGCCATTAACGTGTTTGACCCATGGAACCTGTTCTTTCCACGAAAACAAAAACGATCGCATTTGCTCTGCCTCAAACAATACCATATTTGGGTCCTGATCTAGAATGCTCTATGATTGGTCAAAACAGATGAGCCATTGAATATTATTGGTCAAAAAGACGACACTACTGTACCGCACCGAGGGGGAGACGCAGTACAAACGCATCTGCAAGCGAGAACAGACGAACGTCGATGCGGGAAGTGTGACATACAGCAAACAAACGTTTCAATACGATACTATGAATTTAAATGGGAAACTGAATGACTGTCTACTGGCTCGACATCAGGTTTTACTGGCCCCGGGCCATCGTTAATGTTGAACCCTGATTGAGTATTGTAGGCAACTAACTGGTTGGAAAGTCAGCTCCCTAAAACAAAATTACTGTATAATCACTCCAAAGGACAAATTCAAAATGGCCACAGTATCCACAATGTGCAATAGCCCAGTGATGAGGCTGGCCCAGGGTGTGAGGCATTGTTGCTGGAGGCGCAGAAAAATTTAATTTAACCTATCTTGAGGTCTGTGTTGACCTGAGTAAAGCGGTAGGGCTAAAAGTAGGGCTGAGTGCATGATCAGAGGCTAAACTCCAGGTAGGGGGATACAATTATTATGGAAGTACAGTTAAAGGTTAACAGTTAGGGGTCATACATACAGTTCCCAGGTAGGGGTAGGAGTCCTCAGAGTCCAGTCCATTGTTGTCTTTGATGTACTGGAAGGCCTGGTCCATCAGACCACCGTTGCAGCCCTCATTGCCCTCTGGACGGGAGCAGTCAACAAGGTTCTGTTCACTGAGGGACACCAGAGTACCGGTCTTCCTGAACACTTGACCCTCCATGGCTCCTGTGGTGCTGAAGGCCCAACAAGACCCACACTGACCCTTTAAACAGAGATGAAATGATTAAAATAAGCTGTAAGCCAAAGGACTGGTTAGTCATGACCCAGGTAGCGAGGTAACTGGGTGGGACTGGATACATTGTCATCTAATGGTTGAGGGTACAATTCTGCCCTCCTCCATTGGCCTGAATTGCACATTTAGTACATGTACTTTCATATTTTTCTTTGTAAAGCACATTGAATTGCTTCAATGTAGGAATGTGCTATATAAATAAACTTGCTTCATTATACATCTATATATTCTACTTGTAATATACATATTACTTCTACTACTGATAAATGTTCTGCCCTCCTCCAGTTGCTCTTCTGGTTAGATAACTGCATTTCATTGTACTGTTCAATGACAAAGTTGAATCTAATCTAAAACACTGGTTGACAGTTTCTGAATGTCTGAGTCACTGTTCTGAGTCCTGTAACATATAGCTTTGAGGAATGTGGTCAGACTGGTTTGATGTACAGACAGAGGAAGGTTCTGATGTATGTAAGGGGGGAGGGGGGGTACAGTATGTTCAGAACAACCTGTACTTGCAACCCCAGAGAACTTCTACAGTATCATGTTTAGTCACGTTACTGAAGCCACAACATGGTAGGATGTCCATCGATTGTCTTTACAGACCGACCCTTCATACAAGGTGAACGTCCCTTTCAGGACAGCGGACTAATGCACCCATTGAATGATTCATTAATGTACTGATCGAGGCCTCTCACCTGGTCTTTAACAGGGGTAACATACCCCTTCTCCCTCCAGTCCACCTGACGGGGAGCCTCCAGGAAGTTGGGCTCCAAGAACACGGATCCCCTGAACTTCCTCTGGTTGGCAGCCTTTTGCCGGTACCCGTTCATCAGCTGACGGAACTCCTCGTTGGTCTGAGGAGTCAGAACCATGGAGTTCAACAGTTACCATTTACAAACCAAAAGGTGTAACCCCTGACCTCTAACCCTGTGGTCTGGGGAAAGGGAGACAAGGACATTGAAAAGCCTCAGTTTCAGAAGCACAGGTTAAAAGGTGCTGACTATTGAGAAAACAATGAAGATTGAGAGTGGGATTTGGCGTGGCTATGGGTAGGGGATTTTGAACAGATGAGACTTGAGGCGTTGCTGGAAGACGGGGATAGTCTGAGTCATGGATGGTTTTGGGGACAGAGTTCCAGAGACGAGGAGCAACCCTAGAGAATGTCCTGTCACCAAAGATTACTTCTGAAATAACGAATCAATTGGTTCTCCGCACTCTACCAAGATCAAAACGTTTGTGCCCCTGTCCTTTTGTAGCAGACATATTCCAAATGTTGCTCAACATATTTAATCACAGTAAATTCACAGTATTGGGTCATGATATTCAGCCACTGAAAACATGAGCCTAAACACATTGTATCATGACCTAAGTATCATGATAAATGTATGATGTTCGTGGCATATTCATGCCCTAATAAAACATCTGCAGAAATGTAATTGCTAATATTACACATTGGGATTATTGGGTTGTCAGCAAAACCAACAAATACTTTTTCTGGTTGGTTTGCTCATACCTTGTCTCCAAAGTGGTTCATGCCCAAACGGTAGGTATGTTTGCCCATGGAGTGCTCCAGGTTGTGCATCTCAATCTTCTTGAGGTTTTTCTCCCAAACCATCCTCCTCCAGCCCTCCTCCTTCTGAAACAACAGATACAAATGACACCATCAGATCTGGTCCACAACTCACATGGAAGCAACCCACTTTAGAATTAGTACATTGCATTATCAAGGGTTTCAGCAACTATTTTGGAGTTGATTCTCTAGTAAAAGAAAGTCCACTTCACAACAGATCACTGGACAACCCAGATCAACATTCCTATTAGGATTTGTGGCTACAGCCCTGCTGGTGTCTGACTGACCTCATGATAGTCCTTGCTGTGCCAGTTCTTCCACAGGTTCCAGTGTTCGTCCAGCTGTGGATCCAGGCTGGGAGCCGAGAGGACAGCGGAGAAACACAGTGTAAACACGGTCAGGAGAGGCAACATGGCGGCCTGGAAAGAAAAACAGGCCCACATCACTTTTTTATTCTGTCCTGTTACATTGAGTAACATACTTTTTTCGGAACGTTGCACAATGTATTCCCGACGATATCGTCAGTTTCATAGGAGCTGCTTGCATTTTGAAAGATAAACAAGTTTTTAGACAGATGGAAGCGGTTGTTTCGAGGCTTCGGTGATTTGTTAAACGGGGGTGGGGGGGGGGTGATAGGCTATGACAAACAAATTGAGTTTAGTTCGTTTTGTTAAAATGAAATCTTTATGATTTAATCGATCCAAATAAAACATTGTTGTCAAATAGGCTAGTTTCTAGTGGAAAAGACGCCTACACATTTACAAGCCTATCCCAGTGCTCGGCTGGTCCCGTTTAGCCGTGCGGTTACACGTAAAAAGGCGTTCTAGTTCTCGCCGAACAAAACCAGAACCGAATACAAAGAGGAAAAACTATCAACGATATAACAATTACGTTTGCCTAATTACAATGATTATTTTTAACCGAACATCAGTTTTCCAACTGCTGCGTCCCAGTCAGGAATGAACAAAGAGACATAAACAAACATGTTTCAAAATCTTGTAACACTAAATCTACTTCAGAAGGAAAACATCCTTCTGAAAAATGTTATCACCCTCCCAACACACAAATCTTGACTTTCACTCCATTCAAATCGTTTTGAAATGCTATGCTTAGAAATGTACAATAAAACCCAGATTGTTAATCTCTTCATTGAGAGAAACCCCGTCTTGATCGAACAAACTGTATAAAAACCAATAAATCAATCTTAGACTCACTGTAGCGTGGCTCGTTGAAGAAGTAAAAACCCAGACTGCAGAGAGCACGAAATTTATACAGCTTATATCACAATTATAGCGGCAGAAAGTCGTAGCTGATTGGTCGAGGCGGTTCTCGCCCGGTTGAGGTCACCACAGCATGTGATCTGGCTGCACGTGATCCATTCCCAGAAGATGAGTCCTTGGAGGAGAATTTTTTTTTTTATCTGAGCATGTTGTCGGGTTAGCAGCCTTTAGAGACGTAGTCAGATCATTTACCAGGCCTCAGCAGGTTGTTCTAACTCAGTCCAGTCATGTGGGTGGTGATGCAACGCGTTACTTGTGCTATCCGTTCTTTTGAACCTGTCTTACCAATTAACCAACAAGTCCGAACGTTAGTGCCGTGCTCCATGCGTTACTGCAGGTCTTTTTCTTTCACAAACAACTTTTTTAAAATTATTAGCAAGTGTAGGCCTACATACATTTTGATTGCCGGATTTTGTGTCTACATTTCACGTTCTACACTGACTCACATTCCAAGGCACTTACAGAAGCAAGGGTTAACTGTATCGCTTAGGGACTGACCGACGGGTTAACTGTGTCGCTTAGGGACTGACCGACGGGTTAACTGTATCGCTTATGGACAGAACTATGGATTGTCATCTTTGTCAGCAAGGTGCCATTTAGCACAATTTTGTAACTGGGAAGATAATGAAATGGTTCACTCCCGTCACTTGATCGTCCCATTGAAAATGCCTAGCTATTCCAAAAACACAGAGACTTTAACAACACATTGGATAAGAAGCCTACACCTTCACAGATTTCATGCCATAACTGAGTTTTGCCCATAGCGTCTTGCATATTCCAGCGATTACTTCCAATCTTTGGTGTGACTCATTACCATGGAAGTCATTTTCTTATTGCATAACCCAATGCATAATCAAATGGGGTTCACTTGGGAATATATATATATTTTTCAAGGCTCAGAAATATTACATTTTACACTCTCCTGCCCAAAAACAAGACAAACAAAACAACAACCAAAAACCTAGCAACTAACATTAAATCATCCCATAGTGGAAATAACACTTTTTATTCTGCGTCAAGTAATGTTAATCAATTAAATGTATTTATAAAGCCCTATTTACATCAACAGTTAACAAAACACCCAGCCTGAAACCCCAAGGAGCAAGCAACAACAATGTTGAAGCACAGTGGCTGGGAAAAACTCCCTAAGATGGGCTGAAATTTAGGAAGGAACCTAGAGAGGAACCAGGCTCGGACGGGGTGACCAGTCCTCTTCCGGCTGTGCTGGGTGACCATTTTAAGTCCCTAGGCCCCCTTGTGGATCCAGGTCTGTTGAATGTTCGGATCTTTACAATTTATTTATTTATCCTGTGAGAATTCTATGGACAAAACTTGACAGTCTTTCGTCATTTATTTTAGTTTTCTTGTCACTAAAATCTGTGTATTGCCTCAATTTAATTTGTTTAATTCTCTGTTCTAATTGCTCTATTCTAT
This sequence comes from Esox lucius, assembly GCF_011004845.1. Classification (NCBI taxonomy): domain Eukaryota; kingdom Metazoa; phylum Chordata; class Actinopteri; order Esociformes; family Esocidae; genus Esox; species Esox lucius. Next base: position 39,033,337 of record NC_047581.1, on the reverse strand, counting down.
TTTCTATTGTCACCGTAGGGCTTGTAACTAAAGCATTTCATCAGTGTAAGATGCATTTGGTATTTAGCATGTAGATTTGGTGAGAGAGTAAAGCATTTCCACACACTTTCAGTCATATATTCATTTCACAAGTTAGTTGTAAAGTTTGAAATTACATGTTAATATAGTTTTTGTAGCACAGACATGCTAACGTGTGGTGAAATAAGAATGACTGATGAATCATAGTAGAAGGTAATGCATCAGCACTAAAATGCCAAAAATATAATTTTTATATTTTGTCTGATGTTTAGTCATTAGGGCTGCATTCACACAGGATGACCGATTCAATTAATATTTTTACAGCAATACATTTTTTCAGAGCTGATATTTTAATTGTGCTGCATTTACACACACACTAATACAGATTGTTTTCTTTAGTAACTGTTATTTGATTAATCAGATCACATTTGAAGAACTAATGTGAAAGATCTTATTGGTCAAAAGAGAAATGTGTGGAATTAAGGGAAATCAGGGAAGGGTTCACAGGGATATAATGTTTTGGACCAGATGTTGGACATAATATTCCAAATGACTAGAATAAGGAGTCACGTGGGCATATTGCACCATAAGTCTATGTAGTAAGATGTAGATACATGAACCATCCAAGTCTATGTAGTAAGATGTAGATAAATGAACCATCAAAGTCTATGTAGTAAGATGTAGATAAATGAACCATCAAAGTCTATTTAGTAAGATGGGACAGTTATGGATTCTAACTTCACACTACAACACATTTCACTGTGACATACATCCTTTGTAATTTAAAATTACAAAAAAAAGTCAGAATATGTTCGACCTGAAGAAGGCCTGTCTGTCCTCCAAGATCCTTGTGAACTTGCCATCATACTTGCATTTTTACAGTTGTTACACATACCTGTCTACCTTCGGGACCTCATTGCTGCTATCTCTGCATCTCGGTTGCACAAGCTACCTTATTCCTTCAATTTGCCTCGATTGCACATCTAGAATGTCATATGCTATTTATCCTACTAGTAACATACACTATACTTAATACTTGTACATTTTCTGCCCTCCTCTATTTGCCTTATTTCACATTTAGTATTGCCATTTGTACTGCATTTGCCTTCATTGCACATCTACACATTCCACTGGTAACATACATATACTTAATACTTGTAAATGTTCTGCCCTCCTCTATTTGCACTTCTGGTTAGATGCTAACTGCATTTTGTTCTGTCATCTCTAGTTTCTTTGCAGTCCAACACCTATCGGAGAACAGATACCAGTAAAATATCTGGTGCCGGCCCCCCAAAGGTGGAAATGCCTCTACCGATTTTCTAAAACCCAATTTTCTAAAACCTTTCCATTTTTACTGCGTCTTAAGAGGAAGGCACTCACTGGATAACAGCTTTTGGTACCTGAAACTGAACCCTTCTGCACTGCTACTGATGAACAGACTTGTCAAAATCCTGTTCTAGAGAGGACTAGGACAAGAACAGACATGTGAGTTTTGTGACACAGGCCTACTGAAACAGTCTGTTAATAATTAGTCATGCCACACATGAACCCAGTCAATGTTATCATAATCCAGTGCTGTGATATTAAATATACTGTATGTTGCCACAGTCAGACTAGTGAAATCTGGGTGTGCATTGTCAGCCTATGCAGTCACTATATTTACCAAAGGTCTATTCACTAGATCCACACTCCAACCAAAATGCTCCCTGAAATAAAATAGAACTTGATAAAAAGAGACATGCTTAACTCAAGCAAAGCAAGCAAGTTTATTTATATAGCACAATTCATACATCGAAGCAATTCAATGTGCTTTACAAAGAAAAAGTATATGAAAGTACAATAAAATAAAAACAAATACTCAAATGAAAACATCAAAGCAAATGAATAGATCATAATAATTAATAATACTATAAGAAAACATTTAAGGACTAAAAATGGGATAAAACATAGGAAGCTATAAGGCTAAACAGTGTGGTTAAGTTTAAGTGCTCAGTCATAGGCACGTGAGAAGAGAAGTGTTTTTAACCTGGATTTAACCTGGCTCTTTACTAATACTAGTTATTTTATTTTTGTTGCCAAACACAATCATCTCTGTTTTATCTTGGTTTACTTGTAGACAGTTTATATGCTCTGTACAGTGACACAGAGAGTCTATTGAGCTGTTGTCATATGGTTTGAGAGACATATATATTTATGTATCATCGGCATAGCTGTGGTAGTTAATGTTGTTGTTCTGTAGAATTTGGCCCAGAGGTAGCATATAGAGATTGAACAGATCGGTCTGAGAACTGATCCCTGTGGAACTCCGCTTGTCACTGCCACCCTATCAGATTCATGATTACCAATGGTGACAAAGTAACTCCGGCCATCTAGATAAGATCTGAACCAATCAAAGACTGTCCCGGAGAGTCCTACCCAATTTTCCAGACTATCTATAAGTGTTCTATGATCTACAGTGTCAAATGCTGCACTGAGATCTTATAGAACCAGAACTGTTATTTTATCAGAATCAGTATTCAGACGTATGTCATTTAAAACATTAATCAGGGCTGTTTCAGTACTGTGGTGAGGTCGGAAACCTGACTGAAATTTGTTTAAGTGACCGCTTGAGTTCACAAAAGTGCTGAGTTGATTGAAGACAACCTTCTCAATGATCTTGGCTATAAAAGGGAGATTTGATACAGGTCTATAGTTGTTCATTATAGATGCATCCAGTGTTTTCTTTTTTAATAGGGGCTTAATGGCAGCTGTTTTTAGAGACTTTGGGAAAATGCCTGATTGCAGAGAGCTATTAACTATTTGCTGTAGGTCCATTGTTATAGAGTTACATTTTTGTATTTTTAAGTCTGATGGCAGTGTGAGTCAGCATGTGGAAGCTTTAAGATGTCGAACTGTTTCTTCTAAGGATTTTTGATCAATATTATTAAAATGCGTCATAACCATGTTATGTCTTGGTGGTCGTGGTGACGGTACAGAGTCCTTGTTAGACTGTGTAGTTCTGATGTTCCGTCTAATACTTATAATTTTTTCACTAAAGAAACATGCAAATTCATTACATTTCACAGTGGACATGGGATCTGATGCTATCTGCTTTATTGGGTTTGTAAGCTTGTCGACCATGACAAATAGAGTTTGGGTATTGTTGATATTCTTGTTGATCATTCCTGATAAATGTTGCTGTCTGGCCCTGTGTAACTCATTGTTGAAGCTACCAAGGCTTTGTTTATAGATGTCATAGTGGATCTGAAGTTTAGTTTTCCTCCACTTACGTTCTGCTTTCCTATATTCTCTTTTCAGGGTTCTTATCATGGTGTTTTCTGTATGCTCAGTTTTCTTTACCGGTGCAACACGATCCATGACATTCAATATTTTGGCATTAAAATTGTCCAGGAGTACATCAACTGACTCAGCACTTATTGTTGGAGAGATAATTATGTCTTCCATAAACTGATCATTGGTACTCTAATGTACCTTTTCTTAACAGAAACAGAGTTTACAGGAACATTTGGGATGATAAGTGAATCAAAAAAGACCCAGAAATGCTCAGACAGGGCCAAGTCTTTAACCATGACAGACTTTTAGAGAACCAGATCTAGAATGTGGCCTTGAGTATGTGTATGCTCTTTCACATGTTGAGTGAGATCAAAATTGTCAAGTAGTGCCAAAAGTTATTGGGCACTATTGTCTGTACTATTATCTATGTGGATGTTTAAATCCCCTGTAATAATTAACAAGTTATAATCAACTGATATAACAGAGTAGATCAGCAAAACCATCAATAAAATGTGCAGAATATCATGGCGTGTAAATGGTTAAAAACAAAATGTTGGGGGTACCCTTAAATGTAAAACAGATATTTAAAAAAATAAAATGACCTAGTGAATTTTCTTTGCACTGGAATGTATCTTTGAATAGGGCAGCCACTCTTCCTTTCCTACCATTTCGACACGTATTCATATAACCACATTTTTCGGGTGCTGTCTCGTTAAGATCAGTAGCACTGCAATCTTCTGTTAGCCACAATTCAGTGAGAAACAAAGTCTAGGTTGTAGGATATTATAATGTAATTTACCAAGAATAATTTGTTGGTGAGCGATCATGTTAAGTAAAGCCAGCTTAGATACAATAAGGGTTCCTGGACTAGTAGGTTAACATGTTACAGTTAACAGATTAGAAATAAAAGGAACCGTGAGCATGCAACCCATAAAGTAAACTTGTCTAATCAACACAGGAATAGAGATACAAAAACGAATGTGCCAATAGTCTGAACACAAGTTACGGTTCTTTGTCAAAGACAGATTTGTGGTTTTTGAAAGTGACTATGTAGCTTGTTTTCAGATTGTGTCTCACATTTCAAGCGATTTTTGCTGAATTCAAGCATATTTCTTATTAAAGGTTAAGGAATAACAGTTCCCAGTGCATCTAGATTGTTAGTGATGAAATGAACAAACTCAAACAGCCCTTTCAAAAACGTCAGCGGAAATATGTTTGTGGCATGACTTGCCTTGTGCAACAACTCCATGAGGTCAGTTAATAAAATTCAGTGAAACAAAACCTTCAGGTTTAATTAATCATAATAAGCACAATAATTAGCAGAGCAATGGTAAGAAATTAAAATCAGACATAAGACCAAAAACTAAAAGCAAATTGAAGTCAGTTAAAACAAAGATGGCTTGGAATTTCACAACCAACATAAAAGGCAATAAACCCAAACTGTTTGTTGTTTAACCTTGAAATCCATATAGAACTCTTCACAGCCCACTTGTCATTCATGTAGAGACCCAGACTATCAGCCAGAAACTCAGTCAAATCCTGAATCTCATTCAGGCTGTTAGACATCCAGTAATTTTTAGTAGTTTCAGTTAGTTGTACAGCTCACAGGATCCTGTTTTGTAAGCTCTTGCTGAGGCATGCTGGTCTGGTCCACACTAGACCAGAGGGTAGCTGGCGGATGAGGCGATGCCACAGTGGTTCTTCCGGTCTTTGGCCATGTAGATAAAACCCTTGTTTCCCCACTTCTCACTCCAGCTGGAGGAAACAGGAAGGGAGATGTCAGTCAGCGGAGATGCACTTTAAAAACAATTCTTATATTTAAAGAGTCCAATGTCTTATTATCTATGTAGGCATGTTCTACATGGAAACGGGTAATGTCTATGTAAAATCAAGTTTTGCTTGATTTAATAACTTTAAATCCCATTTTACTACTTTTGAAGTAGCATTTTCTGCAGTGCAGTAAAGACATTACCTGTTCTTGACAATCCAGTACTTCTTCCCTTCGACATCCTCCCCCTCGAACCCGTAGCCAACCACCAAGACCCCGTGGTCCAGGGCATCACTGCTGCAGTCCTCATCATAGTAAATACCTAGAAACAGATGACCACCATGTTAAGACACTTGGAAAACCTACAGAGGTCACTGATGAATGTGACAACAGCGCATAACATGCACATACTTTCAACTGTTCACTACTAGCAGTCACTGGAAATACAGTGAACTCTGAATTTACCCTGAACCTGACTATTTGCTGTCAGAATTGTTCAGTTTCAATCAAGGAAGTACAGAAATAACAATTCTCATCTATGGTTTCATTTAGAAGTGACCTCAATCCTGGAACTAATAATCCAGTAACTCTAATGACCTGACTGGTAGAACTGGAAGGACCTCTGGCTGGCATCGATGGCAACAGACACCGGCCCGACCGCTGCCACGGCCTTCATCAGAGCGTGCTCCTTGCCTCTGGGGATGTCTACGAAGCCCGTGTTGTTGGCAGAGTTGTACTTGGGGTCATAGTTACATGGCCCGTCGTCCTGAGGGGAGCATACACATGGGGGTCAAGAGGTCACTACAGCCCAAAATCACATCAGTTTCAGCAGCCACAGCACCATGGCATTCCTTCACCCTTATGAAGTCTTCAACTGGCTGGGGCTTCTTGTGTTAATGATTACAAGTCCCTCTAGATCATCAGTACAGAAAAGCCAACTCTTGTTAGAATTCAAACAACCCTTAAAATGTATGTAGCAGTAAAATCCCCAACCTTGGATTCACACAGGTTCAAAAAACACTAGGTGGCATTAGGCAACCTTTCAGGTTGTTCACAAATTTACATATGTAGTAGGAGAACACAAAATAGAAGCCTAAATGGTGTCATCCACAGGGTCAGGAATAATACGTACAATTCCCAGGTATGGGTACACATCGTCGGAGTCCAGTCCATTGTTGTCTTTGATGTACTGGAAGGCCTGGTCCATCAGACCACCGTTGCAGCCCTCATTGCCCTCTGGACGGGAGCAGTCAACAAGGTTCTGTTCACTGAGGGACACCAGAGTACCGGTCTTCCTGAACACTTGACCCTCCATGGCGCCTGTGGTGCTGAAGGCCCAACAAGACCCACAGTGTCCCTTCAAACAGAAAACACTATTAACACAAGTAACCTTGAAAGCAGATGCAACTAGTCAACCAAAGAGCCCTGCAGGGGCACGGATAACAGATGTTTTAGAAGATCACCTACAGCTGCAGGATGTTGTAAAGTATTAGACACTGAGGAGGGAGAAGAACCTGTTAGCACTATCAGCCAGAGGAATGATAGAAATCTGTAGCTCCCCCTGCTGGTTGATGGATCAACATGGTTAGAATTTTACAGGCGGTTTTTCTACGGTCCTTATTCAGGCAGAGCTGTGTTGGATTAACTTCACACCAATACTCCCACACTGCAGCCCTGACGCTGTGTCACAAAGCAACACCAAAATAAGGTCCTGATCAACCTCATTGCAAGACCTTAAGACAATCAAAGATCACTGCCTGGCTTAAAGGAAAGGTTTTAAATGTTTTACTTTTTACAGATTATCTAGCCTAATCATGGACTGTGGAGACTTTTTTGGAATTAACCAAGTTGAGAGTTTAAGATTTTCTTAATTTAAGCCTCTCCTGGCTACAATGAAAGTAACTGTGGCAATGGATATAGCATGGGAAATGATACATTTGGTTTTCCCAAACCAGGAAGGCCAGGGTATATGGATATAGGTCTCCAAAAACAATGTGTCAAAACGAGCATTGTTTCAATGGTTATCAATGTTTATTCTCAAGTCCCGTTCTGCAGGAATAGTATGGGGAAGTACTGAAATTATTTCTACTACGGAGCATTAGCACGATTTTGATACTGTTGGGAACAACCATGTCAGTTATTTTCCCTGACTGATAACATTCTGGAATGCCGGTCTGTCTTTTAGACAGTTAGACTTCATTTTATTAACAAAATAGGGGACTGAAATACCATAAATTGTGCTTGTTGCCAGCTAGTACTCCTCCAATGAGGTCAGCACCATAGTTCAGCTGTTTTGAAACAGCACGGCGCTGTTATCTCCAGTGCAGAGGTTTACAGATTATGTTGTGAGGTAGAGCATTGTTTATGGAAAAATGTAGAACATAACCATTAATACAACGCTTGCTTTGGCAATTTCTTTCAGGAGAACATTCAGAGACCTATATCCATACACCGTGGCCTTCCCATTTTGGAAAACCAAATGTTTCATATTTTCAAACACTACATTGGTTGCCCTGTTCAGTTCAATTTTAGCTTAGAGAGAGACAGTAGGAAAAACCTTAAACTCTCAAAACTGTATTAATTCCAAAAGATAATCTCTCCACAGTCCAGGATTAGTCTAGATAATACGAAAAAAGGCCCCAGGATCAAAAATAGCAAACCTTTCCTTTAACTTCAAAAAGTAAGTAATCATGACATCAATAACAAGCATGCAGTAATGTTGCATACAACAACAAAAATTGCCAAGTCACACTTTGGCCCTTGTCTTCATACAAGGTGAACGTCCCTTTCAGGACAGCAGACTAATGCACCCATTGAATGAGTCATTAATGTACTGATCGAGGCCTCTCACCTGGTCTTTAACAGGGGTAACATACCCCTTCTCCCTCCAGTCCACCTGACGGGGAGCCTCCAGGAAGTTGGGCTCCAAGAACACGGATCCCCTGAACTTCCTCTGGTTGGCAGCCTTCTGCCGGTACCCGTTCATCAGCTGACGGAACTCCTCGTTGGTCTGAGGAGAGCAGAATCATGGAGTTCAACAGTTACCATTCACAAACCAAAAGGTGTAACCCTGACCTCTAACCCTGTGGTCTGGGGAAAGGGAGACAAGGACATTGAAAAGCCTCAGTTTCAGAAGTACAGGTTAAAAGGTGCTGACTCTTCAATAAACACATTAACATGGTTATACAGCAGTGGGGAAGCAATAAGCCTAGCTCTACAGAGTAGAGAAAGGGACAATTGATTGTTACATATCATGCCATAATTAAAAAGATAACATATTTTTAGTAGCTTGCTAAATATGAATCAAAACTAAAGAGGGTTTCCTTCTAGACTTAATAAGACATTATATTTATATTGAACTTTTCAGGGACCCAAAGACACTGTACAAAAGTGACATGGAACAGAAAACAAAATAAATACTATGAGAAAACTACTAAGATTGAGAGTGTGGGATTTGGCGTGGCTATGGGTAGGGGATTTTGAACAGATGAGACTTGAGGCGTTGCTGGAAGATGGGGACAGTCTCAGGGTCATGGATGGTTTTGGGGACAGAGTTCCAGAGACGAGGAGCAACCATAGAGAATGCCCTGTCACCAAAGATGACTTCTGAAATAAGGAATCAATTGGTTCTCTGCACTCTTACAAGATCAAAACTATTGTGCCCCTGTCCTTTTGTAGCAGACATATTCCAAATGTTGCTCAACATATTTAGATCACAGTAAATTCACAGTATTGGGTCATGATATTCAGCCACTGAAATCATGAGCCTAAACACATTGTATCATGACCTAAGTATCATGATAAATGTATGATGTACTTGGCATATTCATGCCCTAATAAAACATCTGCAGAAATGTAATTGCTAATATTACACATTGGGATTATTGGGTTGTCAGCAAAACCAACAAATACTTTTTCTGGTTGGTTTGCTCATACCTTGTCTCCAAAGTGGTTCATGCCCAAACGGTAGGTATGTTTGCCCATGGAGTGCTCCAGGTTGTGCATCTCAATCTTCTTGAGGTTTTTCTCCCAAACCATCCTCCTCCAGCCCTCCTCCTTCTGAAACAGATACAAATGACACCATCAGATCTGGTCCACAACTCACATGGAAGCAACCCACTTTAGAATTAGTACATTGCATTATCAAGGGTTTCAGCAACTATTTTGGAGTTGATTCTCTAGTAAAAGAAAGTCCACTTCACAACAGATCACTGGACAACCCAGATCAACACTCCTATTAGGATTTGTGGCTACAGCCCTGCTGGTGTCTGACCTCATGATAGTCCTTGCTGTGCCAGTTCTTCCACAGGTTCCAGTGTTCGTCCAGCTGTGGATCCAGGCTGGGAGCCGAGAGGACAGCGGAGAGACACAGTGTAAACACGGTCAGGAGAGGCAACATGGCGGCCTGAAAAGAGACACAGGCCCAGATCACACATTTGTTTTAAACTTTGTTGTGAACCAAATCTGTACTAGTTAATAGGGAAATGTAAAATTTTGTGAGTTTAAACTAGTTTCATTGTGAAGATGGCAAAAAAAAGAAAAAATGTCCAGAAGGAATGTTTCCTTTGTTGACATGACCAAGCAGACAGATTCACATTTGATTTGAGAAGGGCATTCCCTTTCCCCGGGATCTAATTTACATCTTGGAAGCAGTTCCATTACGATTCCAACGTCCCCTGGTGCAAAACACACCGAGGGCACATACATTTGTTACTTTGAGGATTCTTTATCATGGTAGTTAAGTGGATTCTGTCTAAAGTTTAGGTCAGTTTAAGTGAACTACCGAATTAAGCATACTGAATGTATCTCGCCCTGACGTGTACCGCAATACCCCTTTTAATTCAATTGTGTACACACACACACACACACACACACACACACACACACACACACACACACACACACACACACACACACACACACACACACACACACACACACACACACACACACACACACACACACACACAATCGTGAAAACCCGAACCATATAATCGAATCCTCCCACGTGCTTGACCAACTCCACATTTGTTGTTCTGTTGGGCTGAGCAACATATCTTTTTTGGGGGGGTCGGGGAGGCACACTTCGGTTCCAATAGAGGTATACAAATCATACATATAAAAAAACATTTTAGATATTTATGATATAAAATATCCGTAGGCTGCCGAAACACCGACATGTATTTCAATCAAAGCCGACTAGGGAGCTATATTACTGACATGGGGATACCCCAGCCGATTGGCATAATGGCCTTTGCCCTTTGATTTAATTATGGCCTCTACGATTTTGATAACTAATTCAGATTCAAGCGAACATGGTTTTAAACAAGTTACCCAAGTAACTACATGTAGTAATGACTAGAACTTAACATTTACATTAAAAAGAGTTTGACCAAAACGACTGTGAAATTCAATCATCCCGAAAAACGCTATTTTCAATGTAAATGGCGGAAAAAGTATACTAAGCGTTAGAAAGTTAAAGAAATTAACACGTTTCAGCTCTATAACCTTACTAAAACCCTGCTGAATAAAGACGCTGTACCTCATCACTCCAATTGACACTTACTTCTATGTTGGTCCTTGAAGAAGAGTAATTCGGTTTTCTGCAGAATGCACGAAGTTTATAAGGCTTGTATGCACATCACGTTAACCATGAAAGTTGTCTCTGATTGGTCGCGAAGTTTCTTGTTGTATGCATGTAAATAACCCTGCCCCTCTGTGAGGTCATCGAAGCATGTGATCTGGCAGAATCGGATCGATTCCGCGCTGATTAATACTTGGGATGTTAAACCTGAGTTAAACGGCGGGTTTTGTATGGTTTGCATGTATGATGTCTTCGAGTCACATAATGAAAATAATTATTTAATATTGGTGATGCATTTCTTTTAAGAACACCTTTCACACGCAATAAAACGGAAGGGTTGCACTGTCTACAGATCAGGTGTTGTGTAAATGTATGACATCACACGATTACCAACCTATACAACAGTTCTAGCGGATGCATACCAGGGTTCACATACATTGGTATTGGGTTATCTGTAATGTAAAAATGTTTCCGTATACATGCATGTGTTTAAATACACTAAAACCATACATTTTATTTGACTCTTTGAGTTATTAAATGGTTATGTGTATAACATACCAAATTATTTGAAAGATAATAAAAATAAAAATATATCTGGAAAACTATATGACACACCCACTGTTTTGGAAAACTGCTGAGGAATAGGACTTGCAAAATATAACAAATAGAAATAAAAACAGAAAATGTTGGTAGCTTGTAAATGATATTTTCATAGTAGCTTCACCAACACGCTGAGTACTTGTCGCAGCATCACCTCGACAGCTGAACAAGAGCTTTTCAGCTCTTTATGGCGTGTCTTCAGAGAGTCAGTTTCAGGAGGCTTCATAATCCATCACACAATGAAATATGACCAATACATGAACAAATCTGTTATCAAACCAGGGTGTTCTGGGTCAGGTCTAGTCATGTGACTGATATTGTTGTTTCTGGTAGACAGGGTTTTCTGTGTGTAGTCTAGCTATTTGTCACTCTGAACTTCTGGTATTGTTATCTCCTCTGCCATGTCTATTTTAAATGTTGAACTTTAAACATGTTTTCTTGGACTGTTAACCAATATTAACCCTAAACACAGAAGACACGCAAGAGAGTAATGTGAGAAAAAACTAAAATGAACCTAGTTTCAAATAGTACATTAGTACAATAGTACATAGCTTCTAAAGCCAAAACATGGTAACAGTGATGTAAAATCTGAATGACGTGCTGCAGAACACTAGAATACTCTTCATGCTAACTCCATGATGTTTTCTAAATAAGTAAATGGCTGTAACACAGTATGGAGAAATACTGACAAACAAATTCCTTTCCATTCCAGTGAACTCATTGGCGGTAGAGCGTTTTTCAGGAGCACACTTTTCACCTCCATTGATTAGTTTCATTTCAATCACTATAATTGATTGGGGTTCGTAAACAGAAGATTTAAGATGATTAGCACCTATTTAAAAATACTGAAGGAATCACTCCTCCTTGTAAACACATTGATTCACTACATTGATTCAGTCTGACAGCAAAGACCCCGGAAAAGATAACTCTTGTCGTCTGACTTATTTGGTAAAGGGGTTTGCATCATATCAGAAGGATGTTAGGCTTAGTTCAGTCTACTGGCAAGGATCCACAGTGTAATCTATACACAACCAACGTCTTACAAATGACCAGAATGACATAACATAACAGTGCCCGGAGAAACTTCCAACACACTAAGTAATAACGACCTCAGTCATCACAGGTCAAAGGGCATGATGACATGTTTCTGGAATCCACTGATGGGTTCTGAAGGGTTTTGACTAAGTGTTATTCAGCCAGTAATTAGCAGTAGAATGGCTGGTCTCAATCTACTGTTACCACCAACAAAACACACATTGATCACTGTTGATTGACCCTCAATACAATCCTTTAAGGACTGATAGAGAAGTTTCCTCCTGTTGTTTTTGGCTCCACTCTGCTGGGTCTTCTCTCACAATATAATCTGAAGAGCATCACCAAACACTGCCTGGAATTGCACTCTGTCCACTACAAGCAGCTATAATGCCTTTCTCCATGTCCTGTTAACCCATTACATACTTTATCACACAACCTTCACATAACCAAGTTAGTATTTTGCTGCTAGTCAGACGATGTCCAGACACAATATAATGTTTAGGTGTTCTGGATGTTGAAGACATTTCAAACATACACACTTCCAACATAAACTACTGTTCAAAGGTTTGGGGTGACTTAGAACTTTCCTTGTTTTCCATGAAAACATAAATGAAATGAGTTTGAACAGGAAATATAGCAAAAAGAATAGGAAATCTAATCATCGTCAAGGTTAGAAATGTGAAATAATACTTCTAACATTGCTTTCACTGAAAAATCCTCCATATCCAGCAATTACAGCATTGCAGACTTTTGGCATGCTTGTTGTCAATTTGTTGAGGTAATCTGAAGAGATTGCACCCCATGCTTCTTGAAGCACCTCCCACAAGGTGGATTGGCTTGATGGACACTTGTTAGGTAGCATACAGTCAAGCTGGTCCCACAACAGGCTCAATAAGGTTGAGATCTGGTGACTGTACTGGCCTCTCCATTACAGACAGAATACCAGACTGCTTCTTCCCTAAATAGTTCTTGCATAGTTTGGAGCTGTACTTTGGGTCATTGTCCTGTTGTAGAAGGAAATAAGCTCCAATTAAGCGCCATCTACAGGGTATAATGGGCATTGAGTTTGGGTTTTTTATCTTTCTTTTGGTGGATTGTCTCAGCCCGAAGGAGCGACATGGGGCCGCCTTCCCGTGGACTCACCACCGACAGGAGGGACCATAAGGGGCCACTCGGGTGAAGAGAGGGGCGGAGCTGTCAACTGATCACCATCTGGTGGTGAGTTGGATCTGATGGCGGGGGAGAAAGCTGGACAGACTCGGCAGGCCCAAGCGTACTGTAAGGGTCTGCTGGGAACGTCTGGCCGAGTCTCCTGTCAGAGAGATTTTTAACTCCCATCTCCGGCAGAGCTTCGACTGGATCCCGAGGGAGGCTGGAGATATTGAGTCCGATTGGACCATGTTCGCCACCGCCATTGTCGAAGCGGCTGTGGCCGTAAGGTCTCCAGTGCCTGTCGAGGCGGCAATCCCCGAACCCGGTGGTGGACACCGGAAGTAAGGGATGCTGTCAAACTGAAGAAGGAGTCCTATCAGGTTTGGTTGGCTTGTGGGACTCTTGAGGCAGCTGACGGGTACCGACAGGCCAAGCGGACTGCAGCCCGGGTGGTTGTGGAGGCAAAAACTCGGGCCTGGGAGGAGTTCGGTGAGGCCATGGAGAAGGACTATCGGCTGGCCTCGAAGAGATTCTGGCAAACCATCCGGCTGTCCGGTCCCTGTACGACCGAAGCAGGAGCTTGGTCCGCATTGCCGGCAGTAAGTCAGACTTGTTCCCTGTGTATGTTGGACTCCGGCAGGGCTGCCCTTTGTCACCGGTTCTGTTTGTAATTTTTATGGACAGAATTTCTAGGCGCAGCCAAGGGTCGGAGGGTGTCAGGTTTGGGGACCACACGATTTCGTCTCTGCTCTTTGCGAATGATGTTGTCGTGTTGGCCCCTTCAAGCCAGGACCTTCAGCATGCACTTGGATGGTTTGCAGCCGAGTGTGAAGCGGTGGGGATGAAAATCAGTACCTCCAAATCCGAGGCCATGGTCCTCAGTCGGAAAAGGGTGGCTTGCCCACTTCAGGTTGGTGGAGAGTGCCTGCCTCAAGTGGAGGAGTTTAAGTATCTAGGGGTCCTGTTCACGAGTGAGGGAAGGATGGAACAGGAGATTGACAGATGGATCAGTGCAGCTTCTGCAGCAATGCGGTCGATGTATCGGTCTGTCGTGGTGAAGAAAGAGCTGAGCCGCAAGGCGAAGCTCTCGATTTACCAGTCAATCTACGTTCCTACTCTCACCTATGGTCATGAGCTTTGGGTAATGACCGAAAGGACAAGATCCCGGATACAGGCGGCCGAAATGAGCTTTCTCCGCAGGGTGGCTGGGCGATCCCTTAGAGACAGGGTGAGAAGCTCGGTCACCCAGGAGGAGCTCAGAGTAGAGCCGCTGCTCCTCCACATCGAGAGGGGTCAGCTGAGGTGGCTTGGGCATCTGTTTCGGATGCCTCCGGAACGCCTTCCTGGGAAGGTGTTCCGGTCCCGTCCCACCGGGAGGAGACCCCGGGGAAGACCTAGGACACGCTGGAGGGACTATGTCTCCCGGCTGGCCTGGGAACGCCTCGGTGTCCCCCCGGAAGAGCTGGAGGAAGTGTCTGGGGAGAGGGAAGTCTGGGCACCCCTGCTTAGACTGCTGCCCCCGCGACCCGGCCCCGGATAAGCGGAAGATGATGGATGGATGATGGATGGATATATTTTCAGGTTATGATACAAAAGTGGAGTCAATGTCCAATAATAAAATAAAATGTCTTACTTTAATTTGGTGCATCTGGAGCTTCCACTAGGAGACACAGTTTTTTGATGATTCTGCATATTCCAGAGGTTTGAGTTTTGACTTCATGCCAGTCCTGTGTGGCTTCAATCACTTTACCCAATAAAACAAAATCAAACAATAATCCTCCAAATGGCTTCAACATGGAGGTATAGCTTTTCTTCAAGGTCCCTTTTACCCCATACAAATCTCCCACTTTACCACCCCCAAATCTCCCCCAGACCATCAACATTGCCTCCACCATGCTTGGTAGATGGAGTCAAGCACTCCTCCAGCATATTTTAGTTGGTCTGCATCTCACAAATGTTCATCTTTGTGATCTGAACACCTCAAACCTGGATTTGTCTGTCCATAACACTTTTTTCCAATATTTCTCTATTACTCTGTCCAGTGTCTATATTCTTTTGACCATCTTAATATTTTCTTTTAATTGGCCAATCTGAGACATGGCTTTTTCTTTGCAACTCTGCCTAGAAGGACAGCATCCCGGAATAACCTCTTCTAATGGTGAGACTGGTGTTTTGCAGGTACTATTTAATGAAGCTGACAGTTGAGGACCTGTGAAGCACCTGTTTCTCAAACAAGACACTCTAATGTATGTGTCCTCTTGCTCAGTTGTGCAACGGGGCCTCTGTATGTATAGGGCGTCTGTATGTATAGGGCTCGAACTATTTTAGTTTGAGCCCTCTTGCGCTGTTCTGTAAAGGGAGTAGTACACAGCGTTGTCCGAGATCTTCAGTTCCTTGGCAGTTTCTCTCATGGAATAGCCTTCATTTCATGAGTTTCCCTGGAAAGTTCATTTTTTGCTTTGGACTGATGGTTGCTGATAATGGACCCCTGTATGCCAATGTAGATATTCTATGGGGTTACATATCTGCCAAAAGGTTAAGTATACATATTGTTGGTATTGTAAGAAATTCATACATAGTGGTATGATCATAAAAAAGTGTGTACAGCATAAAATATACAGTGGGGAGAACAAGTATTTGATACATTGCCAATTTTGCAGGTTTTCCTACTTACAAAGCATGTA
The DNA here is from genome assembly GCF_011004845.1 of Esox lucius. Lineage (NCBI taxonomy): Eukaryota > Metazoa > Chordata > Actinopteri > Esociformes > Esocidae > Esox > Esox lucius. The sequence continues at coordinate 39,017,223 of NC_047581.1, read as the reverse complement.
GAGGTTTGTAATTCTTATCATAGGTACACTTCAACTGTGAGAGACAGAATCTAAAACAAAAATCCAGAAAATCACATTGTATGATTTTTAAAGAATTTGCATTTTATTGCATGACATAAGTATTTAATCACCTACCAACCAGTAAGAATTCTGTCTCTCACAGACCTGTTAGTTTTTCTTTAAGAAGCCCTCCTGTTCTCCACTCATTACCTGTATTAACTGCACCTGTTTGAACTTGTTACCTGTATAAAAGACACCTGTCCACACACTCAAACAGACTGCAACCTCTCCAAAATGGCCAAGACCAGATAGCTGTGTAAGGACATCAGGGATAAAATTGTAGACCTGCACAAGGCTGGGATGGGCTACAGGACAATAGGCAAGCAGCTTGGTGAGAAAGCAACAACTGTTGGCGCAATTATTAGAAAATGGAAGAAGTTCAAGATGATGGTCAATCTCCCTCGGTCTAGGGCTCCATGCAAGATCTCACCTCGTGGGGCATCAATGATCATGAGTAAGGTGAGGGATCAGCCTAGAACTACATAGCAGAACCTGCTCAATGACCTGGAGAGAGCTGGGACCACAGTCTCAAAGAAAACCATTAGTAACACACTACGCCGTCATGGATTAAAATCCTGCAGCGCAAGCAAGGTCCCCCTGCTCAAGCCAGTGCATGTCCAGGCCCATTTGAAGTTTGCCAATGACCATCTGGATGATCCAGAGGAGGAATGGGAGAAGGTCATGTGGTCTGATGACCCGTCCCTCCAGCAGTGGTCACAAAGTGCTTTACAGAGAAACCCGGCCTTAAACCCCAAGGAGCAAACAACAGTAGTGTTGAATTTCAGTGGCTAGGAAAAACTCCCTAAGAAGGCTGGATTTTAGGAAGAAACCTAGAGAGGACCCAGTCTCAGAGGGGTGCCCAGTCCTCTTCTGGCTGTGCCGGGTGATATTAAGAGTCCAATTGGAATAATAAATACATTTCTCTGGGCTAAATCCAGAGTATATTTGATTTTAGACTAGCTCAAAAGTATGACCAGGTGGACAAGGACAGGGACAGCAACGGGCCCCCCAAACCAGGTACTCCGCAGGTGTGGACCAGGACCTCATCTCCTCCTAAAATGTAAAACTGGAGACTGAGAAAAGTTAGAAAGTGCATTCTTCATATCCCCCAGCACAATAATATAGCAGCGTAACACCTTGGAACTGAGACGGGGGGGTCCAGCGACACTGTGGCCCTACCCGGGGGAGGCCCCGGACAGGGCCCAACAGGGGCCCTCCTAAAACTGTAACCGAACCTTTCCAGGAGAGCTATTATGAAATCAGGGAAACCAGAAATAGGTATCCTGCATGTTTTCAATTTAAAATTCTCTTCCCTCTTCATTCATGCATCGTGAAAACTAATTTTCATGTGAGTTACTGTTCTTTATTTGTGCATAAGTTTCACGCGTAAAAAAAAAATCACTTAAACTAAAATAAATTGTACTATTGGGTATGCCTACACACTTGTTGTGGTCCCAAATACTCAAACATCCACTTGGTTCCTTCCCCCTGGGTTGTTGCTGTAAAATGAGAACTTGTAAAAATACGAATAACTAAAACAAAATGTTACGCAATCACTACAGACGTTCCAGGCCAGATACAGCCATCATAAAAATTATGCACCGGACACAGCTATTAAATAGCACATGCCAGACTGTAATATTTAAAGGGATATCTTGACTTAAATGATGATTAAATCAGTTAATTATAATTTGTATCTCAGATATTCTATGCAAGGCTATTCTTTGTCCTTGTAATTTTCACACAGAAGTATTGTGTGCTTACTGGTGTAATATCGTTATGTGGTCTTCAAAAAACAGCTATGGACTTTTATTTTGAACAAGAAATCATGAATCGCACCTCTATGGTAGAGCACTGGGCTAGCGGTCCAACTCTTGCTTTACAGTTTCGAAGATGCCAGATTACTGACAAGAGATTAAATGTAGAGATATGATTCATAAATTAATGAATGGCGTAAAGTAAAAATTTAACATGTAAAAAGTCTTAAAAGGGTGTCCATACGTTCACAGATCTAATTTCACACTTGCCTTTCCTGTTTTACATATGACTGTTTTTTACGATCATGCCAATATACAAATGTATTTTCTTACCAATATTGACACTCAACCTTTTGGAAGATATTTAACTCCATAATAATCCATAAAAAATCTGCCCTTTTCAGCTACAATAGTCATTTACAACATTAACAGTTATTTTAATGGACAATTTTGAAAGAAAGTGTAGAACCAGGATTGGACAGAAAGTAGATCAAGTACACAGAAAAAATTTATTTTCAGGTAAATACTTTATTATAAAATGGACCTCCTAGACTTGAAGGCCAGATCAGGATGGAGCGACAACATGGCGTTATTCCCAGTCATGCTGTGGGAACCAAATGATCAGGATAATCAATACAAACCAAGGTTGTTGTGCAAAGAGACTTTCTGTTTATACAAAGTCTTAAATACAATAATCTCCTAGAGACAGACAGACGGCCCCTTAATGGCACCCTATTCCCTATCTAGAGCACCAGTTTGGACCTCTGAGCCACAGAGAATAGGGAGCCACAGAGAATAGGGAGCCACAGAGAATAGGGTGTGTTTGGGGACAAACAGGTCTGTGCCAAAATCACTGTCAAAATCAAGAAGTCACAAAAACAACAGAACGTACGTTAACAAGAGATCTTTAAGTTCAGTAATACATGATGATTCAACACAATAAAAAAGTTACTTTTTTAACAGAGAAAATACCATAGTGTACAATATACACTTTCCTTCACAAACACAGTTCTTCAGCTTGGCTTGGCAACAAGAGGGCTGATCCCTGCATGTGTGTCTCGGGTCCGTTTCCACTGTAACAAACATCATGTGATTCTGTGTTGTTGTTCAGGAGAAGCCACATAAACACTCTGACAGCACTCTATTCCTTCGTTATTTCCTCTCCCACACCCACAATCTTAAAGAACCCTTAGACAGCCAGTACATTCAATGTTTCAGACCCACACTGAGGACCACATGGAGGTAGACAACTGACCGCCTATATATTTACATAATTGTCATTTTATGTCAGTAGTCTGACCCATAAAACTGGGGAGGAGTGTCGAGGGGGAGGGAGGGTGTAACAGTTGTAGAAAATGGTAAAGTGAAGGCCTCTGGGTAGGATGGACATGTTCTTTCTGCTGGGAAGTGAAGGCCTCTGGGTAGGATGGACATGTTCTTTCTGCTGGGAAGTGAAGGCCTCTGGGTAGGATGGACAAGTTCTTTCTGCTGGGAAGTGAAGGCCTCTGGGTAGGATGGACATGTTCTTTCTGCTGGGAAGTGAAGGCCCCTGGGTAGGATGGACATATTATTTTTGCTAGGAAGTGAAGGCCCCTGGGTAGGATGGATATGTTCTTTCTGCTGGGAAGTGAAGGCCTCTGGGTAGGATGAAAAATATTCTTTTTGCTAGGAAGTGAAGGCCCCTGGGTAGGATGGATATGTTCTTTCTGCTAGGAAGTGAAGGCCCCTGGGTATTTTTAAAGACCTCTCAGTTCCTATATAGGTTAACCCCAGTGTTGTCTCCACTGGAACACATTGTTAGCCTAGCTATTTCAAAAATAATGCTGTTTCTCTAACCCTTAGGCCAGGCTGTTAGGCTCTTAGAGCCTGTCCCAAATGGAGCCCTTCACAGCATACTATTCAGTATTAGTAGTCCACTTTGGAAGGGATAGTGTTCCATTGTGGACTCACTCAGGCCTGTATTGACAAAGCATCTCAGAGTAGAAAACATGTCCTAGGTAAATAAAAACTCTGTAAGAAGCTTTTTTTGTTATAAGAGATCCATCTAGTCCACAATTAGCATGCTGACGAGAGGTCCAGAACAGGGGACCCAGTGAGTGTCTTGGGAATGCAAAAAGGCACTGAGTCAAGAGTTCCTGTGCCGCAAACAGGCAATTGCTTTGGAGGTGTTGAAAGGAGATATTTCTATTTGGGCAATCCATAAATCACAGTAGCATCTCTAGTCTTTCAGACAAAACATTCCCATGATGTGCCAAAATGCTTACACCCACTAGGCTAATAATTAAGCATGTTTTACTTTTGATTTTGATATTTAATTCTGTACATCCTGTTGCTTCAAGTTAACCTTGTGACACCTAATTCTGATTGATTATTCCACATTATATACAACAATAATGAACTTCACTATCTCTTTCAACTGTTGTGAACACCAGCTTAAATGAACTTTGATTTGACTAATTTCACATAAACTTACTGAGCTGCACATTTGTTAAGACATTTTTTCATTCCTAAGACTTTTTCTGAGGCGCTTTGTGAACACGGGTCCAGCACTAGGAGGGGCTGGTCAGGGTGTCAGGTTGTTGTGCTTTTCAGGGGAGGTAGAAGGCTTACCTAATCAGAGAGCTGTCAGACTGACAACAGCTAATGACAGAGACTGACAACTTAGTTAAAACAGTTGTAGCTGTTGTTGGAAGTGAACACTTAGATGCCACTGGTTGACATGTTGGAAGGAGATCACCAGGGACTTTAGGGAAGTGAAATCTCAGCATATAAAATGATCTCAGATCAGACGGATATGAACCTTTCCACCCAGAGTGGTGTCCTTCTATTGTGGAGAAGTTGAGCTGTACCAAAGGACTGACAAGGAGCAGTGTCTGGTGAAGTTCATGGCTGTGCAACCACAGTACAGGACACAGTGACCTTACAGGCACTCCACACTCCTCTGGAGCTCAGGACAGCCAAATGATTAAAACAGTCAGAGAGGTGAGGGAGGGGGAGGAGGGGGAGGGAGAGGAGGGAGACGGGAGGTTGTAGAATGTCTCAACGGGAGATCACAGAGCTGATGGAATGGTAAGAAGTTCCTCCATTGCAGATGTGGAGGTTTCCCCCCGAGGCCCCGCCCTCCCCCCTCGATTCACCCTCCATATGAACTCTGAACACAGGTGATGTCTTCAGTAGGAAGTCGGCAGCATCACGTCTCCCCAGCTCACGAAGCTTCCCCATTAATACTCCTACAGTGCTGTCTGGCCGGACTGACCAATCTTGGAGCAGCTCTGCCGTGGGGCTGGCCTGGAGGGACGGGTCATTGGTTGTGGTGGAGCTGTGTTTGGCAACAAGGTCGGTCAGTCCCAGGTTCATGGCTAACAAACACCAGTCCTTCCCCAGGGCATCAGGAGGGTCCAGCAGACGACACAGCTTCCTCCTGGCCAGCAGAGACACCTGAGGGGGACATGTATTATAACATTACAGCTTCCTCCTGGTCAGAGACACCTAAAGGAGACATCTATTATAACATTACAGCTTCCTCCTGGTCAGAGACACCTAAAGGAGACATGTATTATAACATTACAGCTTCCTCCTGGTCAGAGACATCTGAGGGGGACATTGATTATAACATCACAGCTTCCACATCAATGCCTGAAGGCATATTTCTGCAGTTATCTCCTAGGCAGGTTTAGGGCAGATGAGACGGACAATTGGACTGTACCTGTGAGATGTGGACATCTCTTCCCAGATGACTGCGGCTGTAGACCTCAGCACAGCCAAAGGCCAGGATACTGCTGAAGCTCTCCTTGTAGCCTCCCATGGTGTTGCTCAGGCTGTTGTCCCTCTGGGCCTGGGCCCTCAGGAAGTCTTTGGGTTGGTAGACCATGATGGGCCCGTGGTGCTCCTTCAGCTGCTGCGGGCTGAGGTAGTATCGGGCCGTCATGAGGCCCGGGAGAGTGGAGGACAGCAACGATTCAGTGATGGTTACCATGGTGTCCAGGAGGGCGTAGCACTTTGCCCGTTGGCTTTCGTGACCTCTGACCTGAATCTCTACTCCCTGGCCGTGGTTGACCAGTAGGACCATGGCCTCAGCTCCACCCTGGCTGACCTTCACCCCATTGGTCCAGAGGCGGATGTCTCCATCTGGCTCATCCTCTGTTTCATCCTCGGGGTGATGCTGGTGACTCCAGCGACACAGGTTCACCTTGAGGTCAAGGGTTAGATCCCAGAGTTTTTAAGGTGAATGACTTCAGTTCAATTTTAAGACGTTAGTCAATACCATAGCCACCGTATTCTGACAGAGAGTAATTTAGAACCTACTGCTAAACATCTACTTTAATACCCTAACCCTAATGTCTGTCAGTTCTCTAAAAACCAGGTCTGTGTAGGCTTAATGTCTGTCAGTTCTCTAAAAACCAAGGTCTGTGTAGGCTTAATGTCTGTTAGTTCTCTAAAAACCAAGGTCTGTGTAGGCTTAATGTCTGTCAGTTCTCTAAAAACCAGGTCTGTGTAGGCTTAATGTCTGTTAGTTCTCTAAAAACCAGGTCTGTGTAGGCTTAATGTCTGTCAGTTCTCTAAAAACCAGGTCTGTGTAGGCTTAATGTCTGTCAGTTCTCTAAAAACCAAGGTCTGTGTAGGCTTAATGTCTGTCAGTTACCTAAAAACCAAGGTCTATGTAGGTCTAATGTCTGTCAGTTACTGTAAAACCAAGGTCGGTGTTGGTCTAATGACTGTTAGTAACTGTAAAACCAAGGTCAGTGAGAAGGACCTGATCACATAACCACTATTGACAAAACATGGAGTTTAGGCATTAAGATTAGGTTATTGAAGTTAATGTTAGGGTTAGGAGATTGAAAATTGGTTTAATGGCCTCCACAATGACAGACAAAGAAATGTGTTTAGGAGGTCCATGTCTACCTGTAGCTTATGGAACAGTCCACAGGGGAAAGGTGTGAGGTGTTCAGCAGGGACCAGCCGGACTCCTCCATAGATCAGAACATCTTGGTCCTCCTCTTCCTCGGTCCAGGAGCGGTGCAGACCGTTGGTCTTGATGAGGGCTGGTACGTCCACCATGCCAGGGTTGATCAGGTCACGGGCACACACATCCATGGCATCCAGCACCTGTAAGAACATATACATAATGATTATTATGGTGTTATCACACATCAGGTCATATGATATACATATATACATATACAACATGATATACATGTTTATTAAGTCATATAATATTTATTATGATTATTATTGTGTTATCACATATCAGGTCATATGATATACATTATATTTTGATTATTATTGTTTATTACAAGTCATATAATATTTATTATGATTATTATTGTGTTATGTACAAATCATATGAAATACATTATATTCCGATTATTATATGTTGTTATGTACAAATCATGTGATATACATAACATTATGTACAAATCATGTGATATACATAACATTATGTACAAATCAAGCTTTTTAATAACAGTTAAGTAAACCTTGTTCATGTTATGACCTGATTATTAACCCTGAACAGAACTACAAATGGACCATTGAAGTTTTGTTCTTACAACAGGAACAGGTTGCTTGTTTCGCATAGGTCCAAAATGGACAACCTCCTCTTTGATGCCAAATAACCCCTTCTCCTAAAACAGTTCCCCTTAGTATGGACGCAAAGTGAGACATGTTTTGCAATAACAGGTCCAAGTGTTTTTAGTGCTGTGTATCTGACCTGAAGCAGCTCCTCCACATCACTCTCTGGTGCCAAAGCCTGAATCTCCTCCAACCGGTAGCGACCCCTGTAATGGTGGATGGCTTTAGGAGTGTCCATCGAGAGGAGACGGGCTAGCACCCCGCTACACAGCCAGCGAGGCTCCAACAACACAACGTCCTGCACCGTCTCAGACTGCATCAGGTTAATCTGGAAGGATGACATACAGACAGGGACATACTGCATCAGGTTAATCTGGAAGGATGACACAGACAGGGACATACTGCATCAGGTTAATCTGGAAGGATGACACAGACAGGGACATACTGCATCAGGTTAATCTGGAAGGATGACACAGACAGGGACATACTGCATCAGGTTAATCTGGAAGGATGACAGAGACAGGGACAGACTGCATCAGGTTAATCTGGAAGGATGACAGAGACAGGGACAGACTGCATCAGGTTAATCTGGAAGGATGACAGAGACAGGGACATACTGCATCAGGTTAATCGGGAAGGATGACATACAGACAGGGACAGACTCCAAGTTAATCTGGAAGGATGACACAGACAGGGACATACTGCATCAGGTTAATCTGGAAAGATGACATACAGACAGGGACAGACTGCATCAGTGTAATCTGGAAGGATGACATACAGACAGTGATTGACTCCATCAGGTTAATCTGGAAGGATGACATACAGACAGTGATTGACTCCATCAGGTTAATCTGGAAGGATGACATACAGACTGGGAGAGTGAGTCAATGAGAGAGAAGAGAAAAAAAAAAGTTACTTTGTTTTGGCATAAAAAAGACTTTACATATTGCCAAAGCATACAGAAATTGTCATGTGATTACAACAAAACAGATAATAATTCCTATCCCTTTAACATATTTAGTGAATAGCTGCTAAAGATGGTTCTGCTCTACAATGACTGCCACCCTATAGCTTTAAAATCTTCAGTGAAGAAGCGCTTTGAAAGCTGATTCTACTCCAGCTACAGATCGAGGTACTGTATGGTCCTACACAGATAATCTTCCAAGCAACACAGTGTGGTGATTACTCTGTTCCTATCGCTTTGACACCCACCCACCAGGCCACCACATACAGTGCCTATAGAAGTCCACTTGAACTTTTCACATCTTGTCAGGTCAGTCCCTAAGAAGCTTTGCAAGTAAATTATGACTTTTTCCACTTACAGTATCAACCCACCATCTACATACGCAACATTTATTATTGTGAAAAGAAATCTATGTTTCAATTGGAATATGTTTCATCTCTAACTGAGCCACTTCAGGACATTTACTTTTTTATTCCTCAATCACTCCGGAATAGGTTTAGACCGTGTTTTAGGTCGATGTCATGGTGAAAGCTCAGTCCCACGTTCAGATTTCCTGCAGATGGCAGCAGGTTTTCCTTAAGCATTACATTCGTTTTCTCTTCATCTCTGATGCTGCCACCTCCATACTTCACAGCAACAAATCTAGTGCTTTGTATTTAGGCCATCATTTTCTATTATTTGTCATACCTCAAAACATTTGACTAAGCGTTTAGAGTGTTTCCTGGCATTCTTCAAACAGGATTCGTGGTTAGCCTTCTACAGTAATGGCTTCTTTCTTGCCACCATTCCATACAGCCCCTGATTTGTGTTTGGGATACTTTGGTCAAATGTACACTTCGACCAGTCTTGGCCATAACTGCCTGTAGCTTTGTCAAAGTGCCATTGGTGTCTTGGTAGCCTCTCTGACAGTTTGGAGGGTTGGGCTGGTCAGTGTCTTGGTGATGAAATACATACACCATCTAGTTCATGCCAGTCAACACTCTACAAAACATGTTAAAGTATCCATCTTAGCATTTAAATATTGTTGCTTGATTCAGTACTGTAGGGAGCACACATCAGAACCTGTAGGACAGAGTAATAAGAAGTGACAAGGTCATTGGAGAAAGGTGGAACTAATAGCCTTTGACATAACACAGACACACACTAAATGAGCTGCATAGTCCTCTATGTGTGTAGGGACAGAGCTCCTATGTGTGTAGGTACAGAGCTCCTATGTGTGTAGGTACAGAGCTCCTATGTGTGTAGGTACAGAGCTCCTATGTGTGTAGGTACAGAGCTCCTATGTGTGTAGATACAGAGCTCCTATGTGTGTAGGTACAGAGCTCCTATGTGTGTAGATACAGAGCTCCTATGTGTGTAGGTACAGAGCTCCTATGTGTGTAGGTACAGAGCTCCTATGTGTGTAGGTACAGAGCTCCTATGTGTGTAGATACAGAGCTCCTATGTGTGTAGGTACAGAGCTCCTATGTGTGTAGGTACAGAGCTCCTATGTGTGTAGATACAGAGCTCCTATGTGTGTAGGTACAGAGCTCCTATGTGTGTAGATACAGAGCTCCTATGTGTGTAGGTACAGAGCTCCTATGTGTGTAGGTACAGAGCTCCTATGTGTGTAGGTACAGAGCTCCTATGTGTGTAGGTACAGAGCTCCTATGTGTGTAGGTACAGAGCTCCTATGTGTGTAGATACAGAGCTCCTATGTGTGTAGATACAGAGCTCCTATGTGTGTAGGTACAGAGCTCCTATGTGTGTAGGTACAGAGCTCCTATGTGTGTAGATACAGAGCTCCTATGTGTGTAGGTACAGAGCTCCTATGTGTGTAGGTACAGAGCTCCTATGTGTGTAGGTACAGAGCTCCTATGTGTGTAGGTACAGAGCTCCTATGTGTGTAGGTACAGAGCTCCTATGTGTGTAGATACAGAGCTCCTATGTGTGTAGGTACAGAGCTCCTATGTGTGTAGGTACAGACCTTCCACTCAAATCTAAGACAACAGCTTTTACTGGTTAACTAGAATTTGATGTGTATGTAGTTAAAGGACAGGCTAATTCACTGCTCACATGTCAGACGGAAGACTAGGGCCAGTGTACATTATATACTGTGTTATTTTGGAGGTAAAGAATGCTCCCTCTTGCAGTGAGAGTTAACCTAATAGATCTTGTAAGACAGTAAACCTAATAGATCCTGTCAGACTATTTAACTTATAGATCCTGTAAGACAGTAAACCTAATAGATCATGTAAGACAGTTAACCTATCAGATCATGTAAGAAATTAAACCTAATAGATCCTGTAAGACAGTTAACCTAACAGATCCTGTAAGACAGCTAACCTTATAGATCTTGTGAGACAGTTAACCTAATAGATCCTGTCAGACTGTTGAACTTATAGATCCTGTAAGACTGTTAACCTAATAGATCCAGTAAGACAGTTAACCTAACAGATCCTGTAAAACAGCTAACCTTATAGATCCTGTGAGACAGTTAACCTAATAGATCCTGTAAGACTGTTAACCTAATAGATCCAGTAAGACAGTTAAACCGAATAGATCCTGTCAGACTGTTAAACTTTTAGATCCTGTAAAACAGTTAATCTAAGAGATCCTGTAAGATAGTTAACCTAATAGATCCTGTAAAACAGTAAACCTAATAGATCCTGTAAGACAATTAACCTAATAGATCCTGTAAGACAGTTAACCGAAGTGATCCTGTAAGACAGTTAACCTAATACATCCAGTAAGACAGTTAATCTTATAGATCCAGTAAAACAGTTAATCTTATAGATCTTGTAAGACAGTTAAACTTATAGATTCTTTAAGACAGTTAAATGTATAGATCCTTTAAGACATCAAACCTAATAGATCCTGTAAGACAGTAAACCTAATAGATTCTCCAAATGGCTCTGGGTCATAGCGTACCTCTCCCATGCTGTGGAGCTGTTGCGTGACCCCTCTGAGATGCTCCTCGCTGACTAACGGGTTGATGTGCTCCTGGACATCAGCAATAAACTGTTGCCATGACATCAGCTGGTTAGGACCACTCAGCTTCCTCCAGGACGGCAGTGTGGACACAAGACGCTCTGTCAGTGCTGACATGGGACTACAGGCCTTGAGAGAGATCGGAAAAATAGATTGTGTTATTCTACGAGACAAGGCATAAAGGAAATGGTCCAAATGGTTAACAAAAAAGAAGTAGATCCAAGTGATGTTCTAACTCTGTTTCCGGTTGCGATGTAGCAGGTATAATTTGTGCCCTGATGTAACTTTTATTGGTTGCCCACAGGCAAACCCTGTAGCTCCTATCTGCTGAGTATCAAACATGTGCACCATAGACTTTTGCAGAGGATTGTTTAGGCCTTTGCCTGCCATAATAACAGTTGTTAACAGAAAATAATAAAAAAAACATTGTTAAAGTAAATTAAGTTCAATTATGAAAACGGTGTTGCATGGAAAATAAATATGCACAAATATAATATGCAAGTTAACAGAGTAAGCTATTTTGTGGGTTTTTCAGGCATGTTGGTTAAAAAAGTAATCCGGCCCACGATGCTCTCTGGCATTTTCAGTGTGGCCCCCCAGTGAAAGATATTGCCCACCCCTGCTCTAGTGTCTGATACATGTGAGATTTGTTGGAGATTTAGCAAAGGAACATGTGAAAACGGCAAAGACAACAACAGGGATGGGAAGGATTAGGAACATAATGTTGTTTTTGTAGTACGAACATACAGATGTATAAGTATTGGACGTACTTCCAAATGCTTTAGAGATTTGTCACGGTTTGCTCTGTAAGCTTTGATACCTCTCTCCTTGCAAGAAATAAAGCTGATGATTGTGCAACAAAGTGTCCCTCTGTCTTACCTACCATTTTTGTAAACTGTATGGATTGCCATCACAAGTGCCAATGCGTTTTGACAATGTTCTTGCATAGCTCTCGTAGACATGTGTCTGTAGATGGTATGTATTTGAAGGTGTGTGGGGAACCTACTGAGATAATGTTGTTGTGTAGCTCTGGTAGACATGTGTGTGTGTAGATGGTATGTATTTGAAGGTCTGTGGGGAACCTACTGAGATGATGTTGCTGCGTAGCTCTGGTAGACGTGTGTCTGTAGATGGTATGTATTTGAAGGTCTGTGGGGAACCTACTGAGATAATGTTGTTGTGTAGCTCTGGTAGACATGTGTGTGTGTAGATGGTATGTATTTGAAGGTCTGTGGGGAACCTACTGAGATGATGTTGCTGCGTAGCTCTGGTAGACATGTGTGTCTGTAGATGGTATGTATTTGAAGGTGTGTGGGGAACCTACTGAGATGATGTTGCTGCGTAGCTCTGGTAGACATGTGTGTCTGTAGATGGTATGTATTTGAAGGTGTGTGGGGAACCTACTGAGATGATGTTGCTGCGTAGCTCTGGTAGACATGTGTGTCTGTAGATGGTATGTATTTGAAGGTGTGTGGGGAACCTACTGAGATGATGTTGCTGCGTAGCTCTGGTAGACATGTGTGTCTGTAGATGGTATGTATTTGAAGGTGTGTGGGGAACCTACTGAGATGATGTTGCTGCGTAGCTCTGGTAGACATGTGTGTCTGTAGATGGTATGTATTTGAAGGTGTGTGGGGAACCTACTGAGATGATGTTGCTGCGTAGCTCTAGCAGGTGGCTCCGGAGCAGTTTGATGTCTTTAGAGTTAGAGGCCCCAGCATCCATCACAAACAGCCTCTCCGAGATCTGCAGGTCCAAACCAAATCTGTTCCGGACCTCCTTAAGGAGAGATTTCTCCTTGTCATAGCCAAACTCCCCCCCTGGCCCCCGTGGCAGGCCCGCCACATCAGCATGAGTCCCGATGAGGACCACCGTCAGAGGGTTCTGGAGACGACCACCAAACGCTGAGGACAGAACCACACCATCATCTGTGAATCATTTATATACAGAAAACCTAACCCATATCTCCAGGTATGCGGCTATAGGCTACAATACACAGCTATACTACTTCCAAATATATCTCCAAATTACACATCAGTATACAAGGTTTTCACTACAGTACTTACACCAGTACATCCATAACATGTTCTAGTATACGAGCTGTTCACTACAGTACTTACACCAGTACATCCATAACATGTTCTAGTATTCGAGGTGTTCACTACAGTACTTACACCAGTACATCCATAACATGTTCTAGTATTCGAGGTGTTCACTACAGTACTTACACCAGTACATCCATAACATGTTCTAGTATTTGAGGTGTTCACTACAGTACTTACACCAATAGATCCATAACATGTTCTAGTATACGAGGTGTTCACTACAGTACTTACACCAATAGATCCATAACATGTTCTAGTATACGAGCTGTTCACTACAGTACTTACACCAGTACATCCATAACATGTTCTAGTATTCGAGGTGTTCACTACAGTACTTACACCAGTACATCCATAACATGTTCTAGTATACGAGGTGTTCACTACAGTACTTACACCAGTACATCCATAACATGTTCTAGTATTCGAGGTGTTCACTACAGTACTTACACCAATAGATCCATAACATGCTCTAGTATACGAGGTGTTCACTACAGTACTTACACCAATAGATCCATAACATGTTCTAGTATACGAGCTGTTCACTACAGTACTTACACCAGTACATCCATAACATGTTCTAGTATTCGAGGTGTTCACTACAGTACTTACACCAGTACATCCATAACATGTTCTAGTATTCGAGGTGTTCACTACAGTACTAACACCAGTACATCCATAACATGTTCTAGTATTCGAGGTGTTCACTACAGTACTTACACCAGTACATCCATAACATGTTCTAGTATTCGAGGTGTTCACTACAGTACTTACACCAGTACATCCATAACATGTTCTAGTATTCGAGGTGTTCACTACAGTACTTACACCAGTACATCCATAACATGTTCTAGTATTCGAGGTGTTCACTACAGTACTTACACCAGTACATCCATAACATGTTCTAGTATTCGAGGTGTTCACTACAGTACTTACACCAGTACATCCATAACATGTTCTAGTATACGAGGTGTTCACTACAGTACTTACACCAGTACATCCATAACATGTTCTAGTATACGAGGTGTTCACTACAGTACTTACAGCAATAATAAAATCTGTCATGTAACAGTTAAGACAAGGCCAACTGAAACCACGACAACAGAGGAGAGTTGAGGTGAAGATGGTGGGAGGGGTCAAAGGTAATATCAGAGAAACGTAGTGATTCATATCGAATATTGCTGTGGATCAGCAGAATTATTTATTGAAGGCTCAGTCTGTATGTGCTCAGCTGATGTTATCCAGTTGCAGGGTGGAAGGACTTCAACATGCAAGGTTAAGAGGTTAGAGTTCACCGATCAGGTTACATACCAATGTTATTTTGTGGTGGAGTTAAGGCCTTTAACATGTTGAGCCAGTAGGTGACCTGGCTGAGCTGGGACTCATACGGCTCCTCGAGACTGAACACAACCAGGTGGATGGCTGTGGGGTCATTGGCAGCAAAGTAGTCATAGAAACAGTGGTACACAGAGTTACCACTGAACTCCCAAACACTAAAGTCTCCAACACCTGCCAACAGACAGACAGACAAAGAGACAGAGGGATATTAAAGGAACTGTACTGTGACGATCTCCCTTTAAACGGTAATATTCCATCCATATAAAAATTAAAAAAAGGTAATATTCTGTTCCTACTAAAATGGTGAAGTTGACTTGACCCTCATACTTCTGGCAAAAACATAATTTGAAGCAAAAAACTCCAACTGTTCTAAAAAGTATGACGTCATGAAGAGCTGGCCAATCAGTGGTCTAAATTCATGTTTAAATTAGTCACTTAAACCATTTTATTGCGGGAAGGATTTCAGTCACATGCTTTATAGTAATCTGGAAACACCTGGAAGTTATTTTTTTAAATAACGAGTTAACAGGTAATCACCTTATCAGTACCCCATTAATTAATTAATGGAATTTCACAGACACTGGAATGGAATGGCTGCCATACATGTAGACATCCATAATGCTGATTTAAGAAAAATTTGGAGCAGTCTCTTACTTTTTAGCATTATGGTTGTCTAATGGGATGTTATATATCCCAGCCACCACTCACGTTAGCATTATGGATGTCAATGGGGATGTTATATATCCCAGCCACCACTCACGTTAGCATTATGGATGTCAATGGGTATGTTATATATCCCAGCCACCACTCACGTTAGCATTATGGATGTCTATGGGGATGTTATATATCCCAGCCACAACTCACGTTAGCATTATGGATGTCTATGGGGATGTTATATATCCCAGCCACAACTCACGTTAGCATTATGGATGTCAATGGGGATGTTATATATCCCACCCACCACTCACGTTAGCATTATGGATGTCTATGGGGATGTTATATATCCCAGCCACCACTCACGTTAGCATTATGGATGTCAATGGGGATGTTATATATCCCAGCCACCACTCACGTTAGCATTACGGATGTCTATGGGGATGTTATATGTCCCAGCCACCACTCACGTTAGCATTATGGATGTCTATGGGGATGTTATATGTCCCAGCCACCACTCACGTTAGCATTATGGATGTCTATGGGGATGTTATATATCCCAGCACCCCTCACGTTAGCATTATGGATGTCAATGGGGATGTTATATATCCCAGCCACCACTCACGTTAGCATTATGGATGTTTATGGGGATGTTATATATCCCAGCACCCCTCACGTTAGCATTATGGATGTCAATGGGGATGTTATATATCCCAGCCACCACTCACGTTAGTATTATGGATGTCTATGGGGATGTTGTCTAATAAGTGTCAGTAGTTAAGGATGAAAGGTGTGGGGCTGTGCATTACCAGGGAGACTCACCATTGATGTTAGTGTTCTGGATTTCGATGGCACGGGTGGCGATGTCGTCAGCTGAGGAGAGTACGTTGGTGACGGGGGAGAAGACCTCCAGGACTCCCTTGGTGAGGCTGGGCTCAAACATCATGCTTCGACTACGCACACTGACATTCTCACAGCCGGGGTACAGATTGGAGATGCTCACGGAAACTAAAGACAGAGAGACAAAGACACACAGAGGAAACATGTCAATGTCAGTCACCTACAATATAAACAGACATCCCAGTCTTGTTCTAGTGGAAAAAAGGAAATACTTTCTAACCAGCAGATGGGGCTGTTCACTGTTAGAACATTCTCCACTGTACAAAACAACCGAGTACTGACAGACATAACACCCAGCAGAACCAGTAATCAATGAACTACTGACAGAAATAACATCCAGCAGAACCAGTAATCAATGAACTACTGACAGAAATAACATCCAGCAGAACCAGTAATCAATGAACTACTGACAGAAATAACATCCAGCAGAACCAGTAATCAATGAACTACTGACAGAAATAACATCCAGCAGAACCAGTAATCAATGAACTACTGACAGAAATAACATCCAGCAGAACCAGTAATCAATGAACTACTGACAGAAATAACATCCAGCAGAACCAGTAATCAATAAACTACTGACAGAAATAACATCTAATAGGACCACTAAACAATGAACTACTGATAGATAAAACGTCCAATAGGAACAGTTACCAAGCAACTACTGACAGACATAACATCTAATAGGACCAGTTTACCAATGAACTACTGATAGATATAACGTCCAATAGTCTGTGGTGCTAGCCGTCTCTCACAGGGCCTCATTTAACTTAAACACCATGTTTATATAGACAAAACAAATGAAGAAATACTACCTACTGCACTTTTAAATAAACCATGGAGTAACACAATGAAATGCTATCCTGGAAACAACTGTACATAATGTGCAATACTGTTCAGTGGATAAATATGATAGATTATTTGGACAGCGACATGAACATGACCTTTATGGAGGCACAATGACAATTTTTTGGATGGATCTATTAGCAGACATTGGTGCATCTGTGACACCAATACAACATGGTTTGGAAACCTACCTGCAGCTTTGTTAGCCATGGGTGAGTTTGGGTGTCGTACATTGTTGTTGACGCGAGGTCTTCTCCTCCTGAAGAAACTTCGTAGTATTCCACATTTCAGACTCTCCAGGAGGCTGCTCTTCCCAGAGCCAGAGTGGCCCAGCAGCTTCAGCTTGATCCGCGGCTGTGGGGTACTGGTAGGGCGCAGGGCCTGGATGTAGCTGCCTTTATGGTTGTCCTGGGAAGAGGAAGGACATCAGGCCAGAGGGAGGACCATTTACACTGGCTAAGAAAACCAAAATCTAAAACAATACATTTGTAAATAATGTTGACATTTATCGATAAGCACATTTTAGTCGTGACATTTTAAATCTAAAACAAGACATCTACATCCAGACCCCAACCCTAATATCACAACTAGACATCACATCTTGAATGAGAAATACTGTACATACAAGAAAAAACTAACACTCAGTGGTAGAAATAGACAGACAGACTAACCCAAACACTCAGTGGTAGAAATAGACAGACAGACTAACCCAAACACTCAGTGGTAGAAATAGACAGACAGACTAACCCAAACACTCAGTGGAGACATAAAGGGAGCAGAGTTAACCAGAGCCTTAGACAATGACTGACAGAGACTCAGATTGGTGAAGTGACTTAGTGTGATGAAGCACATGCCAACAGTCCTCTGATTAGCAGATCATATGAAGTGAAGATGAATGTTGTTCACAGTAACAGATTTCCCACGTTATCAGCCTGCGGGGGTCATAGGATTTATCCTCAGATGGAACTAATGCTAGAGGACATGTTATATATTGTGGGACACCACAGGGATGTGTGTGTGTAATATATTGTGGGGCACCACAGGGATGTGTGTGTGTGTGTGTGTGTGTGTGTGTGTGTAATACATTGTGGAGCACCACAGGGATGTGTGTGTGTAATATATTGTGGGGCACCACAGGGATGTGTGTGTGTAATATATTGTGGAGCACCACAGGGATGTGTGTGTAATATATTGTGGGGCACCACAGGGATGTGTGTGTGTAATATATTGTTGGGCACCACAGGGATTTGTGTGTGTGTGTGTGTAATACATTGTGGAGCACCACAGGGATGTGTGTGTGTGTGTGTGTGTGTGTGTAATATATTGTGGAGCACCACAGGGATGTGTGTGTGTAATCTATTGTGGAGCACCACAGGGATGTGTGTGTGTAATATATTGTGGGGCACCACAGGGATGTGTGTGTGTAATATATTGTGGGGCACCACAGGGATGTGTGTGTGTGTGTAATACATTGTGGAGCACCACAGGGATGTGTGTGTGTGTGTGTGTGTAATATATTGTGGAGCACCACAGGGATGTGTGTGTAATATATTGTGGGGCACCACAGGGATGTGTGTGTGTAATATATTGTGGGGCACCACAGGGATGTGTGTGTGTAATATATTGTGGAGCACCACAGGGATGTGTGTGTGTAATATATTGTGGAGCACCACAGGGATGTGTGTGTGTAATATATTGTGGAGCACCACAGGGATGTGTGTGTGTAATATATTGTGGGGCACCACAGGGATGTGTGTGTGTGTGTGTGTGTGTAATATATTGTGGAGCACCACAGGGATGTGTGTGTGTAATATATTGTGGAGCACCACAGGGATGTGTGTGTCTAATATATTGTGGAGCACCACAGGGATGTGTATGTGTAATATATTGTGGAGCACCACAGGGATGTGTGTGTGTAATATATTGTGGAGCACCACAGGGATGCGTATGTGTAATATATTGTGGAGCACCACAGGGATGTGTGTGTGTAATATATTGTGGGGCACCACAGGGATGTGTGTGTGTAATATATTGTGGGGCACCACAGGGATGTGTGTGTGTAATATATTGTGGAGCACCACAGGGATGTGTGTGTGTAATATATTGTGGAGCACCACAGGGATGTGTGTGTGTAATATATTGTGGAGCACCACAGGGATGTGTATGTGTAATATATTGTGGGGCACCACAGGGATGTGTATGTGTAATATATTGTGGAGCACCACAGGGATGTGTGTGTGTAATATATTGTGGAGCACCACAGGGATGTGTGTGTGTAATATATTGTGGAGCACCACAGGGATGTGTATGTGTAATATATTGTGGGGCACCACAGGGATGTGTATGTGTAATATATTGTGGGGCACCACAGGGATGTGTATGTGTAATATATTGTGAGGCACCACAGGGATGTGTGTTGATACCTTCTTTATTTTCCCCAGCAACACAGCTACATGCTCCTGCTGTTCCTGCACTGCCAGGTCCTCTGGTGTCTTCCCATCCTGAATGAAGGAGAGAGATGAAGGGAGACAATTTGAGGAAGCGATATGGAGAGATAGTGAGATGTACTGAGAGAGATCGTAATGTCTTGGTGTAGTTTAATATCTGGGATTATGGTAATATGTTGGTGTAATGTAATATCTTGTTCTAGTGTTTTATGTTGGTGTGGTGCAATATATTGGTGTAGTGTAATATCTGGGTGTAATATAATATAATGGTGTAATGTAATATAATGGTGTAGTGTAATATCTTGATGTAGTGTAATATCTTGTAGCATAATATCTTTGGTGTTGTGTAATATCTTTGTGAAGTGTAATATCCTGGTAGAATGTAATATCCTGTTGTGGTGTAATATCTTGATGTAGTGTAATATCATGTAGCGTAATATCTTCGGTGTTGTGTAATATCTTTGTGAAGTGTAATATCTTACATTGGTGAGGACGTCTGTGTTAGCCCCCGTTACACAAAGGTGTCTCACTACCTCCAATAGACCATTGTTAGCTGCGATGTGGAGAGGGGTTCTGCCATACTGAAGAGAGATATAGAAAGCAGGGTTACAAGTCAGGGATAACAGGTCTAAGAGTTTGGAAGGCATGTTTGGTTTACAGGAAGGCAAAAGTCCTTCCACATCATTAGACTGAAAGTCTAATGGAGGCAGCCTGATGTGAACTAGTAGCATGGATTTCCATACGTTTCCATTAATTCAAGAGTAAAGCAGGAATTGAAAGACATTACTTTTCAATTCTCCTAGAATCATTTATCTCAGCTTGACAAATGACTGTGCCAGCTGTTGTGCTTGAGGAAACAAGGAAATAATGCCACTAAATTCAATCCAAATAATAAAATCGGAGAGTCTTAGGTTTTCGGACACCACTCTTCCTCGATACACATCACCTCCCAAAATCCTTTTGGGGAAAGATCTTGTCAGTAATAGAGCAGAAATAGCTTCAATCCCTTAAAAACATTAATATAAGAATTCTGGTGTTACAATCAGAATGCAGTAACATCAGAACACTGTTTTTAATACAAATCACAGACATTGTGTTGTCCATTGTTTCCAAGCTAATGTACAGAATGAACATGTTTATCCCACTTATACCACAATATACAAAAATCAACAAAACATTTACTAGTAGAAATTTATTTTATTAATGAATTTATGCCTTTTCAATTGGTTGATACAGAGAGGACAGTCATTTGTTCAATTGAAGCAGACATGCAGTACATAAGGAGCCTTGTCAAAAGTCAAAGTCTAAAGTCTGTGGTAATTTGGTAAACAGTAAAGACAGTTATTGATCACTGAATTGGTAAATGGTAAAGAAAGCTATTGATTACATAGTAGGTAAATAGTAAAGAAAAATATTAACTACTGAGTTGGTAAAGAGTGAAGACAGCTATTGCCAACTAATTGATAGAGTATCTTTACCTTGTTGGGCAGGTCTAGGGTTGCCTTGGCAGCACAAAGTGCCATGACGATGGGTAGGTTGCCATCCTTACAGGCTATATGCAGCGGTGTATTGCCGTGGCGATCTTGATGGTCGATCGGGCAGCGGTGACGGAGGAGGCACCTGACAACTTCCAGCTGACAACGCCTTACAGCCAGGTGGAGCGCAATGTGGCCGTCCTACACACACACACACACACACACACACACATACACACACACAAATGAAGATTTCTGTAGGACATTCTGGAACCAATACATTAAGTAACTTTGGAGAACAGCAATTCTGGGCTTTGACTAGGCCAATCCAGGACAATTACCCTAAAAATACAGCCAAAGCCAGACTGGAGTGGTTTAAAAACAAAAAGGTTAATGTCCTGGAGCGGACTAGTCAAAGCCCAGAATTTCTGTCCACCAAAGGTCCCATCCAACTTGACTGAGCAAAGGTCCCATCCAACTTGACTGAGCAAAGGTCCCAACCAATTTGACTGAGCAAAGGTCCCATCCAATTTGACTGAGCTTGGGCTAAAATAGCTGTGTCCAGATGGGCAAAGCTGGGAGGGACTTATACTTATAACTGTAATTGGTGCCAAAGTTTCTGGTAACACCTTATTTTGTTAGTTGTCAATCAATCAATCAATCAATCAAAATTTATTTATAAAGCGCTTTTTACAACAGCAGTTGTCACAAAGTGCTTTACAGAGACACCCGGCCTTAAACCCCAAGGAGCAAACAACAGTAGTGTTGAATTTCAGTGGCTAGGAAAAACTCCCTAAGAAGGTCGAATTTTAGGAAGAAACCTAGAGAGGACCCAGGCTCAGAGGGGTGACCAGTCCTCTTCTGGCTGTGCCGGGTGAGATATTAAGAGTCCAATTGGAATAATAAATACATTTCTCTTGGCTAAATCAAGAGTATATTTGATTTTAGACTAGGTCAGAAGTATGACCAGGTGGACAAGGACAGGAACAGCAATGGTCCCCCCAAACCAGGTAATCCGCAGGTGTGGACCAGGACCTCATCTCCTTCTAAAATTTAAAATTG
Source organism: Esox lucius (assembly GCF_011004845.1). Taxonomy (NCBI): domain Eukaryota; kingdom Metazoa; phylum Chordata; class Actinopteri; order Esociformes; family Esocidae; genus Esox; species Esox lucius. The sequence goes on along the minus strand of NC_047581.1, from coordinate 38,995,077 downwards.
GAGGAAACTGAGAAAAGTTAGTAGTACATCCCTCATGTCCCCCAGCACAATAATATAGCAGCGTAACACCTTGGAAACTGAGACTGAGACGGGGGGGGTCCGGTGACACTGTGGCCCTACCCGGGGGAGGCCCCGGACAGGGCCCAACAGGCAGGAAATCAATCCAACCACATTGCCAGGCATCAACCAAAGGGACACCCACCAACCGCAACCCCCCTGAATGAGGGCCGAGTATTGTTAGTAGCGTACAGCCCAACTGCACAAGTGCGCAATAGAGAGTCAACAACAAGCCAGTGACTCTTCCCCCGAAGGGCATTGGAGGGAGGGCATCCTCCCTCCAATGTTTTTTCATTCAGAGAGTTGTTTCTGCAATCAATTATTTTAATTATTTTTAACAATTTATAGAATTTGATTAGATTTACTTTGACATTATTGACTTTTGGGTGGATCCGAAACTCCTAATTAAATTCATTTTGATGTCATGTTGTAAAATTATAAAAAGCTGAACATTTGAAGGGGGCTAAATACTTTTTAGATGCCCTGTAGGTCAGTTTTGATTAGTTTTACCTTGTCAGTAGAAGTGAGGTCAGCTCCATGTTCTACCAGACATTCCACAATGTCAGCAAACCCCCTGGCAGAGGCCGTCAGGAGGGGACTCTCACCCTCCCTGTTCCTGGCATCGACGTGGCATCCAGCCTGGCACAGAGCCCTGGCCACTGCAGAGTAACCATGCCACGACGCACAATGAAGAGGGGTTTCCTGCTCCTGATGCGGGGGGGCAGTTAAACACACACAACTCACAGACTTAAACAACTCCGGTACTCACAACCACAATACTCACTACAAAGGTATTTGTACAAACTCAGTGCCTTTTGACTCCCTTTAGCATTTTATTACAATGAGTATTTTGTTTAAGGCAGTTGCTACACTTCAAGGGGTACAGAGCACAAGATGAAATTTCATTTGTCCATATCTCAGAGAAAGCCTTTTCACCATTAGATTAGTGACCTTTTTTAAAGTGTTTTCTAAAATCTGATTAACCGGATCCCTATTAGCATCAACCCTGTTACTGTCCATTGTGATACTGGCCATCCTGTAACTGTCAACCATGTTACTGTCCACGGTGTGACCATCTACCGTGTTATTGTCCACCATGTTACTGTCCACCGTGTTACAGTTAATCATGTTACTGTCAACCGTGTTACGGTCAATTATGTTGCAGTTAATTCTGTTCATGTCAACCCTGTTACAGTCAAACCTGTTTCATCACCCCTGTAATTGTCAACCATCTTACAAATTAACCTCTTGAAATGGGAAAACATGTTTTATGTTAAGGTGAACATGTGTTTTTTATGACAAAATATATGTGTGTGTGTGTGTGTATGTGTGAGCTGTACATACCCTGTCCGAGAGGTCAGGGTTGGCATGAATACTACAGAGGTATTGGATCACGTCAACGTTGCCATAGCGAGCTGCCACATGAAGGGCTGTCTCTCCACTCTGCAATAACCACACAGTGAAGAGTTAAATATCCACACAAATACACAACACACACATATATACAGTGAACATCCACACAAATACACAACACACACATATACAGTGAACATCCACACAAATACACAACACACACATATACAGTGAACATACACACAAATACACAACACACACATATACAGTGAACATACACACAAATACACAACACACATATATATACAGTGAACATCCACACAAATACACAACACACACATATATACAGTGAACATCCACACAAATTCACAACACACACATATACAGTGAACATCCACACAAATACACAACACACACATATACAGTGAACATACACACAAATACACAACACACACATATACAGTGAACATACACACAAATACACAACACACACATATATACAGTGAACATCCACACAAATACACAACACACACATTTATACAGTGAATATCCACACAAATACACAACACACACATAGAATATACAGTGAACATCCACACAAATCCACAACACACACATATACAGTGAACATCCACACAAATACACAACACACACATATACAGTGAACATACACACAAATACACAACACACACATATACAGTGAACATACACACAAATACACAACACACACATATATACAGTGAACATCCACACAAATACACAACACACACATTTATACAGTGAATATCCACACAAATACACAACACACACATAGAATATACAGTGAACATCCACACAAATCCACAACACACACATACAGAATATACAGTGAACATCCACACAAATCCACAACACACACATACAGAATATCCAGTGAACATCCACACAAATCCACAACACACACATACAGAATATACAGTGAACATCCACACAAATCCACAACACACACATACAGAATATCCAGTGAACATCCACACAAATCCACAACACACACATACAGAATATACAGTGAACATCCACACAAATCCACAACACACACATACAGAATATACAGTGAACATCCACACAAATCCACAACACACACATACAGAATATCCAGTGAACATCCACACAAATCCACAACACACACATACAGAATATCCAGTGAACATCCACACAAATCCACAACACACACATACAGAATATCCAGTGAACATCCACACAAATCCACAACACACACATACAGAATATCCAGTGAACATCCACACAAATCCACAACACACACATACAGAATATACAGTGAACAACTACACAAATACACAACACACACATACAGAATATACAGTGAAAATCCACACAAATCCACAACACACACATACAGAATATACAGTGAACAACTACACAAATACACAACACACACATACAGAATATACAGTGAACATCCACACAAATCCACAACACACACATACAACATACAATGCTGAAAGTGTAGACCAGGATGTCAGTAGAGAACAGCACAGTTATTACATTTTAAAAATACAATAGTAAAAGAGAGAATGTGTTTTGCGTGTTATGGTGTTGCGTGTTGTTGTGTTTTGTGTATGTGTACCTTATCTTGTACATCCAGAGGACAGTTACTTTCATGCAGAAACCTGAGTGTCTCCACGTGCCCATGTCTTCCTGCGTAGTAAATAGCGTTTGCTCCACACTGAGGCAATGGAAAAACACATTAGTGTTGCTGGAGCACCAATAGGTGTCAAACCTTTGAAATGGTTAATTGCATTTACAGGTGCTCATCCTATCACCCCTGACCCCCATGGAAATGGTCTGTGCTGATAAATGTTTCTTAGAGAACAAAATGAAAAGCACAAGTCATGATAGCATGGTTCTTTTGAAGCACATCCCCTGAAGGAGATTTACTGATCCTTTTTGTTTGTTTTAAAATGGTAAAGACTTCACGTTGGTTGAGTGCTATGAGCAGAAATCTGCCATTTTAAACAAATATTCCAATTTGAGTTGTGACAGGCCAAACCTGAGTAGACAGCTCTGATGAAAAACAAATCACTGAATGACTACTCCAATTCTACGGTTGGTGTTGGGTGTCAATGTGACCCTGAAACCCCAGTCAGGAAAAGGTTTGTTCAGGCTGGAATACGATGATGATGAGGGTATCCTATACTATTTGATGAAGGCCTGCACTGAAGACCACTAACTTTAAGTCTCCCTGGATAATAGCATCTGCTGAATGATTTAGATATAAAACATAGGCCACTTAACTCTATTTGATTTGTTGGTGGGGCACTCTGATATGCATAATTTATGTTCAAATAGCTCTTATAGCATAATGGCTACTGTCTATAACTTGCAGTTGGTAAAGCCTTAGGTTTAATTCATTCATTTTATAGCACCTTGATTTAACCAGATACATTAGTTGCAAGAGGACAAAACAACACACAGAACCACATACAAGACATAAATACTATAAATAAATACTTATAAATATGCTCATAAAATATAAATACAATGCCAGGGAATAAACAATAAAGATGCATTTATACTAAAAATACATTTTGTGGTGTGATAAAAGTATCAAGCTTAAAGGTCTTTTGCAATTTGTTTCATTCAATGCAACTCAAATGAATGACAGGGACAGGAAAGGTGTTTTCCCTGCTCAAAACAGTCAAAATGTGCTCAGTGGCCCAAAAGATTTGCGAGGGAACATTGTTTTTTAATGCCATTAGAAATCCAAATGAAACCAAAAAGATGTGTATTAAGAAAATGATCTTGGGGTCTCTGAATGGAATTGCCTAAAAGTCATGGGTCAGGCCAGTGGTCCCGTGGAAGGAATGCAAATTGGAAAGCATTGTCTGGGTTTGTGGGCATTAGTAGTCAGATTCGGTCGCTCTTGCAACTATTAGATTTGGACGCTTGTGAGCTTAGTCATGCATAAGGCTGAAGAGGGCACTCCTTCAGGTTTAAACTTCCTGGTTGAGTGAGCAGGGTTCAACAACCAGAACGGCATCAGATGTGCTTTGGAAGACACACGTCTCGACATTTACTGTCCCGAGTCCGTTGGTAGTTGCTGGGATGAAGCAGGGCCTTAATCAGATATTGAAAATCACAAAATGGACCATCAATATTGGCACAAAATATTATTTCATGGTAAATACTTTTGAAGTCATACCCTACAAACAGGGGACGTCCTAAAGACATTATCTCCCTTAAAGAGTTTTGGCATGACGTCCATTTCATAATGATCAAAGTTTGATGTTTGCGTGACACTGTCAGCAGGACTTTTGTGTGGTCTCATGGAAGTTCTCCGAACGTCACTTAGGGTCATGTCGGAACCACGTGAACCTTTATGAAACGTTCTCAGGACTTTTGTGTAGTCTCATGGAAGTTCTCCGAACGTCACTTAGGGCCATGTCGGAACCATGTGAACCTTTATGAAACGTTCTCAGGACGTTTGTGTAGTCTCATGGAAGTTCTCCGAACGTCACTTAGGGCCATGTCGGAACCACGTGAACCTTTTTGAAACGTTCTCAGGACTTTCATTTTATGAGTATTTTGGACATTGAGTGCTTTTCTCAAATAGACGTTCTCTGGGGGACCTTTGTTTCAAGTTTTGATTCGGATGAGCTGGATACACAAGGTAGGGACCGGTCAGTAAAAGGCTTACTCACCAATTCCCTTACGACAGTGCAACAACAATAGAAATAATGGAGTAAATAAAGAAAACAAATATATAAAACATATAATAACATTAATAACACAATGACACGGTTACACAATGGTTCAGTATGTTCAGTATGTTCAATGGTTCCCTAAATCGGTATGTAATTTAGTTTACAGATGGTCTTAAGGAAGACCTGAGGATGATGTTGAGATGATGTTATCATGGGTGGGTTTGTCTAGTTCATGGGGAACCCAGAGGACATTTTAGGATGTTCTTGGGTTGTTGTGCCATGTGCACTTTTTGTGTCTAGAGCAGTGGTTCTTCTGGGGACCCCAGCAGTCTCCCAATGTTGTTGTCCTAGGTCAGGAATACATCTAATATATGGAATGGCTTGAGAGGTTTGAGTACTACAGGGAACATCCAAGCTACTTCTGGAGTTTTTTGGTTGCCTTCTACACATTCAAATAGCCAGAGAAGGCAAGAACCTTGCATAGTCAAGTCATACTTGCATAAATGGCTTATAAATAATTATTAAGTAAAGGACAAGAATTGTATTAGATGAGTAAACCATTTTCTAATGGCTCAAAACCACAGATGCCTCAATAATCAAACCAACACACAACCAATACTAAATCAATACTAAACCAGTATTAAATCAAAACTAAACCAATACTAAATCTGTCTCTAAGGAAATGTCCTATGTAGTGTTTATATGAGGTTTGAGTTTAGGACCTCTACAGGATGAACTATAAGCACCCCCTTACTGGGTTAAGACTGTGTGTGTGTGTGTGTGTGTGTGTGTGTGTGTGTGTGTGTATGTGATTGTATACCTTGTCGTGGGCCTGTATATCAGCTCCTTTCCTCATCAGTACATTGATTATTTGAATGTTCCCACAGCCAGCTGCGATCAGGAGAGGGGGTGTTCCATGCTACATACACACACACAAAGAATACAGCTGTAGTTAAAGTGATGTAAAATACAGCTGTAGTTTATACAGTATAGTGTTGAATACAGTTGTATTTTATATAGTGTTGAATACAGCTCTAGTTTATACAGTGTTGAATACAGTTGTAGTTTAAATGGTGAACAACACAGCTGTCTGACCTTGTTGGGTTGGTTGATGTCGTAGCTGGTCAGTGAAGACAAAAGGTGCTGGAGGCCAGGTACATTGTCATCATTTATAGCATGGATTATAGCCTTCATCACAAATGAGTCTTCCTCATCCTGATGACAAATTATGTTGTTATTATCATGTAATAACATAACAGCAGTTATTAATAAACATAATTAATTACTTCTCCCATGTTATTTAACATAACACAAAAGTGCACATTAGTAATTATGAGTAACATTCAATTAATAATAAATAAACATGACGTAACATGACGTATATATATATATATATATATATATATATATATATATATATATATATATATATATATATATATATATATATATATATATATATAGTTATTTGATTATTACAAAGTCAACTGTGCCTTCCTATAGGTTGTTAATTGCATAATTATATCATCCAGTACAGTGTATGGAAGCATCTGCATTGTTCCACCAATAATTTATTTTTAGCATTGGTTGTCCATTTGTATATATATATATATATATATATACATATAAACATTAGATTTACATACAAATGGACAGCAAATTAAATTAAAATGAAAGCTAAAAATATATATTTTTTAAATTTGTTGTCCATTTGTATTTACATTTAATGTTATGTTTTGGATCAAGATGGCATAAGGAAAATATCTAAGTAACTTTGAAAGGGGGTTCATTATTGGGTCACAGATGGCAGGAGCTTCAGTCACAATGACTGCTCAACTTGCTAGTGTTTCAATAGGAACAGTCACTAAAATTACATCTGCATTTAGTTCTATTGGACAGACTGCAATAAATAGGCTTGGAAATTCAGTTTGAAACCACACATTTGATTGTCATGGTTGTGAATGTCTGTGATATGTAAAGAAAAACAGAAAAGCAACTTCCAGGTTGCTTTCCCAGGTGACGGAGAATGTAAATTCAAGATGTGATCAGATTGAGTCAGCAAGGCCAGTCTGTTGCCAACTACACAATGAAGGATTTTATAATAGAACTACACAGAGTGATATTAGTGGAACTACACAGAGAGGGATATTATAGTAGAACTACACAGAGAGGGATATTATAGTAGAACTACACAGAGAGGGATATTATAATAGAACTACACAGAGAGATATTAGTGGAATTACACAGAGAGGGATATTATAATAGAACTACACAGAGAGGGATATTATAATAGAACTACACAGAGAGGGATATTATAATAGAACTACACAGAGAGAGATATTATAATAGAACTACACAGAGAGAGATATTATAATAGAACTACACAGAGAGAGATATTATAATAGAACTACACAGAGAGGGATATTATAGTAGAACTACACAGAGAGGGATATTATAATAGAACTACACAGAGAGGGATATTATAATAGAACTACACAGAGAGAGATATTATAGTAGAACTACACAGGGGGATATTATAGTAGAACTACACAGAGAGAGATATTATAATAGAACTACACAGGGAGAGATATTATAATAGAACTACACAGAGAGAGATATTATAATAGAACTACACAGAGGGATATTATAGTAGAACTACACAGAGGGATATTATAATAGAACTACACAGAGAGAGATATTATAATAGAACTACACAGAGAGAGATATTATAATAGAACAACACAGAGGGATATTATAGTAGAACTACACAGAGAGAGATATTATAATAGAACTACACAGAGAGAGATATTATAGTAGAACTACACAGAGAGAGATATTATAATAGAACTACACAGGGAGAGATATTATAATAGAACTACACAGAGAGAGATATTATAATAGAACTACACAGAGGGATATTATAGTAGAACTACACAGAAATAGATATTGTAATAGAACTACACAAAGAGGGATATTATAATAGAACTAAACAGAGAGGGATATTATAATAGAACTACACAGAGAGGGATATTATAGTAGAACTACACAGAGATGGATAATATAGTAGAACTACACAGAGAGAGATATTATAGTCTAACTACACAGAAATAGATATTGTAATAGAACTACACAAAGAGGGATATTATAATAGAACTACACAGAGAGAGATATTATAGTAGAACTACACAGAGAGGGATATTATAGTAGAACTACACAGAGAGGGATATTATAGTAGAACTACACAGAGAGGGATATTATAGTAGAACTACACAGAGAGGGATATTATAGTAGAACTACACAGAGAGAGATATTATAGTAGAACTACACAGAGAGGGATATTATAGTAGAACTACACAGAGAGAGATATTATAGTAGAACTACACAGAGAGGGATATTATAGTAGAACTACACAAAGAGAGATATTATAGTGGAACTACACAGAGAGGGATATTATAGTAGAACTACACAGAGAGGGATATTATAGTAGAACTACACATAGATATATTATAGTAGAACTACACAGAGAGGGATATTATAGTAGAACTACACAGAGATATATTATAGTAGAACTACACAGAGAGGGATATTATAGTAGAACTTACCAGAGAGGGATATTATAGTAGAACTACACAGAGAGGGATATTATAATAGAACTACACAGAGAGGGATATTATAATAGAACTACACAGAGATATATTATAGTAGAACTACACAGAGGGATATTATAGTAGAACTACACAGAGGGATATTATAGTAGAACTACACAGAGGGATATTATAGTAGAACTACACAGAGAGAGATATTATAGTAGAACTACACAGAGAGGGATATTATAATAGAACTACACAGAGAGGGATATTATAATAGAACTACACAGAGATATATTATAGTAGAACTACACAGAGGGATATTATAGTAGAACTACACAGAGGGATATTATAGTAGAACTACACAGAGGGATATTATAGTAGAACTACACAGAGAGAGATATTATAGTAGAACTACACAGAGAGGGATATTATAGGGCCGGGTGTCTCTGTAAAAGCACTTTGTGACAACTGCTGTTGTAAAAAGGGCTTTCTAAATTCATTTGATTGATAGAGTCAGGGGGTCCGGAGGCTCTTCTATGCTGTGGGGACCTTTTCCTGGTTTGGATCCACTTGACCCCTTAGAACGAATGTGGTCCCTGGGAGTTTAGACAGTTTGGTTCTGTTTTGAGAACAGACGCTTCTTCCTGGTAAAACCTCCCATGATTGACATTTCAATTCAGTTTTCTTATTGTTGAAGCACAGTAATCTGAGATGCAGACAGGGTAGTCTGCAAATCTCCAGATGTTATGTTTGGGTTGGCATTTACCTGATTTATTATGTTTCTTGTGGCTCTTGGAGATATTTTAGAGGGACGTCCACTTGTGATCTGAGTTACTGTCATGTTAAATGCTCTCCAATTGTAAATGATTTGCCTACAGTGGTCTGATGGAGCTGAAATCTATTTGAGATGGTTGTACAGCCATCACCAGATGCATGTGCTCCCATTTCCCACTTCCTGATGTCCTTCCTGATGTCCTTTGAGATGTCCTTTGAGATGTCCTTCGAGATGTCCTTTGAGATGTCCTTTGAGATGTCCTTTGAGATGTCCTTCCTGATGTCCTTTGAGATGTCCTTCCTGATGTCCTTCCTGATGTCCTTCGAGATGTCCTTCGAGATGTCCTTCGAGATGTCCTTCCTGATGTCCTTCCTGATGTCCTTTGAGATGTCCTTCCTGATGTCCTTCCTGATGTCCTTCAAGATGTCCTTCAAGATGTCCTTTCCTTGTGGCACAGCGTGTTTTGCGTTCATCTGTATGGGTAACAGAGCCCTCCTTTGATTGATTCATTTTATACCCAATTATTTACCCACCTGATTCTACTTAATCTAATTCAATTCCTTTTCAATTTGGTTTACACACGATTAAAAGACTGGTCTTGATTAAATAGAGATTGAGAGGTGAAAATAAAAACATCCATTGTTGCACAAGGGTTTCACTTACTACCAGGCAGCAATGTATATAATTATTATGAAAAATACAGTAAACTATCTCAACCCCTTCTTCACTCCTGCCTTTTCCACCATCTTCCTTCTCATCCTCCCTCATTTCCTCCTTCTCTCCATCTTCTTTTGCAAATATGCACAGCTTATTTTCCCTCCCTGAAACCTGGTTATGTAGTCACATGAGTCTCTAACCTTCAACAGGATCTGACGGTTGGAGAGGTTGGGGGATGCTACAAAGCACTGGGGGGAGCAGGCTGAGTGTGTGAGGGCAGGCAGAGATGTGTGATCGGTGGAGCGTAGCTCGATAACTGGAGATACCTTCCCCAGCCAACACTCACATCAAGGCCACTACATGTAGCCAATAAGCAGGGAAGTGTGAAACCCATGGCTGAGTGTTGTCATCACAAAGATCTGTGACATGAAAATGGACGATGTAGTGTAGTTCCAGGGTTATTATGGTTGACAGATGAAACACAACTCATCACAAATGGATAGAGAAGAGAGGAGAGAGGGAGTAAGAGAGAAAAGTGGCTCCCTGAGTTCAGCCCTGGATCTCTGGAAGCACCATCTCCATTTAATGACAGTCAATGAAATAATCTAGTAAAACTCCAACAATACATTTACGTAGGCCTGATGTAAATGTATGAGTGTAACATATCACATACTGTAATCACTCGCCGATGTTATATCACATACTATTATCACTCACTGATGTCATATCACATAGTGTTATCACTCGCTGGTGTCATATTTGTTTTTAAAGAGAGATTGCGAGACAAAATGAAGATGACAGGTGAAAAGTCCATCAGATTAGGGTATGTACTATCACCAAAAACAATAGGCTATACAGTGGGGAGAAAAAGTATTTGATACACTGGCGATTTTGCAGGATTTCTCACTTACAAAGCATGTAGAGGTCTGTAATCTTTATCATAGGTACTGTGAGTACCTTCGACTGTGAGTGACGGAATAAAAAAAAAAATCCAGAAAATCTCATTGTATGATTTTTAAGTAATTCATTTGCATTTTATTGCATGACATAAGTATTTGATACATCAAAAAAGCAGTACTTAATATTTGGTACAGAAACCTTTGTTTGCAATTACAGAGATCATACGTTTCCTGTAGTTCTTGACCTGGCTGTGTGTTTCGGGTCGTTGTCATACTGGAAGACCCGGCCACGACCCATCTTCAATGCTCTTACTGAGGAAAGGAGGTTGATGGCCAAGATCTTGCGATACATGCAGTCGTCCTGTCCCCTTCGCAGAAAAGCATCCCCAAAGAATGATGTTTCCACCTCCATGCTTCACGGTTGGGATGGTGTTCTTGGGGTTGTACTCATCCTTCTTCCGCCAAACACGGCGAGTTTAGACCAAAAAGCTCTATTTGTGTCTCATCAGACCACATGACCTTCTCCCATTCCTCCTCTGGATGATCCAGTTGGTCATTGACAAACTTCAGACGGACCTGGACATGCGCTGGCTTGAGCAGGGGGACCTTGCTTGCGCTGCAGGATTTTAATCCATGACGGCATAATGTGTTACTAATGGTTTTCTTTGAGACAGTGGTCCCAGCTCTCTTCAGGTCATTGACCAGTTCCTGCTGTGTAGTTCTGGGCTGATCCTTCACCTTCCTCATGATCATTGATGCCCCACGAGGTGAGATCTTGCATGGAGCCCAAGACCGAGGGAGATTGACCGTCATCCTGAACTTCTTCCATTTTCTAATAATTGCGCCAACAGTTGTTGCATTCTCACCAAGCTGCTTGCCTATTGTCCTGTAGCCCATCCCAGCCTTGTGCAGGTCTACACTTTATCCCTGATGTCCTTACACAGCTCTCTGGTCTTGGCCATTGTGGAGAGTTTGGAGTCTGTTAGATTGAGTGTGTAGACAGGTGTCTTTTTTACAGGTAATGAGTTCAAACAGGTGCAGTTAATACAGGTAATGAGTGGAGAACAGGAGGGCTTCTTAAAGAAAAACTAACAGGTCTGTGAGAGCCGGAATTCTTAATGGTTGGTAGGTGATCAGATACTTACGTTTTGCAATAAAATGCTAATTAATTATTTAAAAATCATACAATGTGATTTTCTGGATTTTTGTTTTAGATTCCGCCTCTCACAGTTGAAGTGTACCTATGATAAAAATTACAGACCTCAAATAAAACGCAATTCCCCAACCATAAAATGGTGGCTAGTGATGTGTCCCACATCCCATACTCTTATTACCCTCCAATGTCACATCCCATACTCTTATTACTTGCCAATATCACATCCCATACTCATATTACTCGCCAATGTCACATCCAATACCCGTATTACCCGCCGATGTCACATCCAATATTCATATTACTCGCCAATGTCACATCCAGTACTCATATTACTCGCTGATGTCACATCCAATATTTATATTACTCGCCGATGTCACATCCCATACTCCTATTACTCGCCAATGTCACATCCCATACTATTATTACTCGCCGATGTCACATCCCATACTGTTATCCCTTGATGATGTCACATCCCATACTCTTATTACTCGCCAATGTCACATCCCATACTCTTATTACTCGCCAATGTCAAATCCCATACTCTTATTACTCGCCAATGTCACATCCCATACTCTTATTACTCGCCAATGTCACATCCCATACTCTTATTACTCGCCGATGTCAAATCCCATACTGTTATCCCTTGCTGATGTCACATCCCATACTCTTATTACTCGCCAATGTCATATCCCATACTCTTATTACTCGCCAATGTCACATCCCATACTGTTATCACTTGCTGATGTCATATTACATACTGTTATCACTTGCTGATGTCATATTCCACACTGTTATCACTTGCTGATGTCATATTACATACTGTTATCACTTGCTGATGTCATATTACATACTGTTATCACTTGCTGATGTCATATCCCACTGGTATTGTTACAGACAGGAAAAAAACATATAAACAGTAGAAGTATTTGAAGATTTTTGACACCACTATAGTTTTGTTTAGATGATGGAGACACGCCAGATTAGCCCTGGTGGAGCAGCACCAGGGTTATCACCCAGTGACTGCTGATGTCCATGGGGTGTGACTTCCCACAATCATTGCAGCACAGGATATTTTGCTAAGTACTAAACATGACTACTGTACTGTACATATGAATGTGTATGAATATGTACACAATATGCTGTACTTTCTAAATGGTTAATAGGATATGGATGTGACTACCCTCAAACTAACAGTTATAGCATGAAAGCATTTTTTTTTATTGTCACAATATTTTTTATTCTCAAAATATTTTTGAGTTCATTACATGTATCTGTTTGTGAGTGAGCATTAAAAAGAGTGTAAGGATTACAGAAAGTAGTACATAGTGGTTTTGAAATGGTGCTTCTGATCTTTAGAGTTACCCTGAACCATGACCCAGAGACTCCTGACCTAGTTATAAGGAATGAGGAATGAAGGCTAGGACAACAACAGGGGTTGATATGGTATCAGGGGTTGCTATGGTAACAGGGGTTGTTATGGTAACAGGCGTTGATATGGTAACAGGCGTTGATATGGAGGTCTTACCAGCGTGTCATCACTGCGTGCCACACTGATGTTGCTTCGAGACAGGAAGGAGCGAGAAAGACGGTTACACAACGAGATGAGACGAACTGATTGCTAGAGGAGAGATGAGAGAGGCAGAATATTAGGATGGTGGAGGTCCTCAGTCACACCTCTCTAACGTTGTCACATTTCTCAGTTTGACATTATGTAACACACATGGCCTCCTAATGTGAGTCACCGATACCAGCCAGACAGCCAGTCAATCAGTCAGCCAGTCAACCAGTCAGTCAGTCAAGCAGTCAGTCAGCCAGTAAATCATTCAGCCAGTCAACCAGCCAGCCAGCCAGTCAGTCAACCAGTCAGTCAAGCAGTCAGTCAGCCAGTAAACCATTCAGCCAATCAATCAGTCAGTCTGTCAGTCAACCAGTCAGTCAACCAGAAAGTCGTTTGACCAGTCAGTCAGTCAAGCAGTCAGTCAGACAGTCAATAATTCAGTCAGCCAGCCAGTCAGTCAATCAGCCAGTCAGTCGGTCGGTCCATGACTGACAGACCCTGATTGAGTCTCACAACACCGGAGTGACTAAGCTAAACAGATAATGTCAGTTGTAGGCTCTGACCTTCAGGCGATACTAGATATGTTTGGTTGTTTTCTGTTTTTTACCATTTCTTATCAAAATAAGAGGGTCCGTGACAGTGGGAGAAAGAGCGAGCCATCATCCACCATAAAGGGTGAGAGCTGAACAAACATACGTACAGACCAAAGAATATGAAAAGAAGGGAAAAATCCAGGCAATTTCTGGTATTAAACAAACTCTTCAGCAATTCAACTCATATTCATGTTGTGTTCTGTTTTCAGTGAGGGCTTGATTGTTTATCTTTTTTATTCTAAGTTTTCAAATATTATAAGCTATTATTTGAAAATAAGTCCATAATCTTTTTTCAGTTGGTTTTAATAATTCATGTTTGTGAAATCTTATGTAATAATTACCTTCCATTTCCTTCGAGCAGCAAATTTCTTAAACTTCTCCATGTTGACGGCAGACTCCTTCCTGCTGATGGCCTGCTGGGGATCCTTTGGCTGATTGGATAGAGAGGGAAACACATGACCAATCAGATTTACATATTATCACTGTTTCAGAGAGTTCCATTTATAAGATGATTAAGGTTAGTTGAACCTGGTACAATATCATCCATATAAAGTCAACAGTATTATATAGTGCAAAATCATCCATATAAAGTCAACAGTATTATACAGTGGGGAGAACAAGTATTTGATACTCTGCCGATTTTGCTGGTTTTCCTACTTAAAAAGCATGTAGAGGTCTGTCCTTTTTATCATAGGTACACTTCAAAAAGAAAATCCAGAAAATCACATTGTACGATTTTTAAATAATGAATTTGCATTTTATTGCATGACATAAGTATTTGATCACCTAACAACCAGTAGGAATTCTGGCTCTCACAGACCTGTTAGTTTTTCTTGTATTTTCTGTATTAACTGCACCTGTTTAAACTCATTACCTGTATAAAAGACACCTGTCCACACACTCAATCAATCAAACAAACTCCAACCTCTCCACAATGGCCAAGAGCTGTGTAAGGACATCAGGAATAATATTGTAGACCTGCACAAGACTGGGATGGGCTATAGGACAATAGGCAATCAGCTTGGTGAGAATGCAACAACTGTTGAATTATTAGAAAATGGAAGAAGTTCAAAATGATGGTCAATTTCCTTCGGTCTGGGGCTCCATGCAAGATCTCACCTCGTGGGATATCAATGATCATGAGGAAGTTGAGGGATCAGCCCAGAACTACACAGCAGGACCTGGTCAATGACCTGAAGAGAGCTGGGACCACAGTCTCAAAGAAAACCATTAGTAACACACTACGCCTTCATGGATTAAAATCCTGCAGCGCACGCAAGGTCCCCCTGCTCAAGCCAGCGCATGTCCAGGCCCATCTGAAGTTTGCCAATGACCATCTGGATGATCCAGAAGAGGAATGGGAGAAGGTCATGTGGTCTGATGGGACATAAATAGAGCTTTTTGTTCTAAACTCCACTCGCCGTGTTTGGAGGAAGAAGGATGAGTACAACCCCAAGAACACCATCCCAACCGTGAAGCATGGAGGTGGAAACATCCTTCTCTGGAGATGCTTTTCTGCAAAGGGGACAGGACGACTGCACCGTATTGAGGGGAGGATGGATGGGGCCATGTATCGTGAGATCTTGGCCAACAACCTCCTTCCCTCAGTAAGAGCATTGAAGATGGGTCGTGGCTGGGTCTTCCAGCATGACAACGACCCGAAACACACAGCCAGGGCAACTAAGGACTGGCTCCGTAAGAAGCATCTCAAGGTCCTGGAGTGGCCTAGCCAGTCTCCAGACCTGAACCCAATAGAAAATCTTTGGAGGAAGCTGAAAGTTCGTATTGCCCAGCGACAGCCCCGAAACCTGAATGTTCTGGAGAAGGTCTGTATGGAGGAGTGGGCCAAAATCCCTGCTGCAGTGTGTGCAAACCTGCTCAAGAACTACAGGAAACGTATGATCTCTGTAATTGCAAACAAAGGTTTCTGTACCAGAAATATTAAGTACTGCTTTTTTGATGTATCAAATACTTATGTCATGCAATAAAATGCAAATTAATTACTTAAAAATCATACAATGAGATTTTCTGGATTTTTGTTTTAGATTCCGTCACTCACAGTTGAAGAGTACCTATGATAAAAATGACAGACCTCTACATGCTTTGTAAGTCGGAAAACCTGCAAAATCGTCAGTGTATCAAATACTTGTTCTCCCCACTGTATAACTGTGAATGTTGTTACTGAGGCTGTTACAGTTGTGGTTTTTCCTTATAATTACGTTGTTATTATGAATCAAGCATAATCTTATTTTTTACATTGGTTTACACGGTCTCTGTCCTGACATGAGTTTAATCAGAAGTATATGACAAAGATAATATTGATGAATACCAGCTCTGTCGGTGAAATGATCATACGAACATTTTAAGATAAAATTTGATCAGGCAATTGGGATCATTTTTTACTACTGATAACATGCAGTGACTGATTCAGCAGAACTAAGTCAGGTGGGTGTGTTACACATACTGTACCTTTATCCAGGGATGGAGCAGGCTGTCCTGAATGGTCATTCTCTTTCTGAAACAACAGGAGGGAACAAGGTCAGGGGTCAGAGAGGAGGGAACAAGGTCAGGGGTCAGAGAGGAGGGAACAAGGTCAGGGCCTTAATAGACAAATTATTTAGCTCATTTTTGTAGTTGAGATCCAATGAGTGCAGGTAGGCTATGTACAATAACATATCTGTTATAGTAGGGAAAAATATCACATCTTTCATTAGTATGATAGTAACTCTTAAAAGCTTCAGACCTAGAGACAGAAACACAAACTGTCTGTATTGTCTGTTTGCTCCTTCAGCCACACACACTGACACAGGTCAGTAGCTAGCCTCAAATAACAGACTAGATGTGAGTCAGTACCTAGCTTCTAATAACATAATTTAATGTTTCAGGTCAGTTAAAAGCCTTTGTAAGAACTTCATGTTTTAGGTCAGTAACTAGCCTCCTAACAGTCTAGATTTTCCAGGTCTTTAACTAGATTCTAATAACAGACTAGATGTAGTAGGTTAGTAACTAGCCTCTAATAACAGACAAGATGTGAGTCACTACCTAGCCTCTAATAACAAACCTTCCAAACAACACGCTTCATGTTTAAAGTCAGTAACTGTCCTTTAATAACAGATTTTATTTTTCAAGTCAGTAACTAGCCTCTAATAACAGACTAAATGTGGTAGGTTAGTAACTAGCCTCTAATAACAGACTAAATGTGGTAGGTTAGTAACTAGCCTCTAATAACAGACTAAATGTGGTAGGTTAGTAACTAGACTTTAATAACAGACTAAATGTGGTAGGTTAGTAAGTAGCCTCTAATAACAGACTAAATGTGGTAGGTTAGTAACTAGCCTCTAATAACAGACTAAATGTGGTAGGTTAGTAACTAGCCTCTAATAACAGACTAAATGTGGTAGGTTAGTAACTAGCCTCTAATAACAGACTAAATGTGGTAGGTTAGTAAGTAGCCTCTAATAACAGACTAAATGTGGTAGGTTAGTAACTAGCCTCTAATAACAGACTAAATGTGGTAGGTTAGTAACTAGCCTCTAATAACAGACTTAATGTGGTAGGTTAGTAAGTAGCCCCTAAATACAGACTAGATGACTGATGTCAGTAACTAGTATTTCATAACATACTTCTTACTAATACATGTTTCATGTCTGTAAAAAGCCTCTTTAGTAGCAGTCAGGGATGATGATAACACATCCCATCCTCCAGTCACAGTGCGCTGACAGGGATGATGATAACACTTCCCATCCTCCAGTCACAGTGCGCTGACAGGGAAGATGATAACACATCCCATCCTCCGGTCACAGTGCGCTGACAGGGATGATGATAACACATCCCATCCTCCGGTCACAGTGCGCTGACAGGGATGATGATAACACATCCCATCCTCCGGTCACAGTGCGCTGACAGGGATGATGATAACACATCCCATCCTCCGGTCACAGTGCGCTGACAGGGATGATGATAACACATCCCATCCTCCGGTCACAGTGTGCTGTGATGATTATATGTTTTTTTTTTAGGGTAATAAGTGTGTGAGATAAAAGAAATACATAAAAGTTTGCTGTAACTTCCTGTGTTTGGTGGACCAGATCACCAGTTCAGTTAAAAATGCAGTCTGGGATTTAGGTGATTAACAGTGTAATGAATTAAACCATCCAATGTGGTTTGTTTATAAATCTGTAGTTTCTCTATCATACTGTACCTCAGTCAGCCATGAAATTCCCAGTTTGAAAGCGGGTGGTTTTGAAGACATGGGCACAAATCAGCACATACGTGACATAGTGGACCATTTACATAGAGGACAAATGCAATGGATTAAGTCATAACTGGAGGAAACTATTTGAGTATTATGATTTACTACCAGGTTTGAGTTGGGCCTAACCACCAGTGACAAGTTACATAAGTAAATTTAAGAAAATATAAATAAAAAAATATCTCTCTAATTTACTAACCTTGTGGATGTTATCTGAATTACAGCTATAGTGCATTTCAAAACAACTTTCCTATCCACTCACTAAACTTTAACTTTTGGTCGAACCTATAAAATGGTATTTTCTGATATACAGTATTTGATTATAATTATAAATATAAAATGCGCCTCGTATCTTAGTGGAGGGAGGGTGCAGATTGTCCTTTTGACAACAATCCAGTGTGTCCAGAGAGAAACTCCACATTAAAGAATGTGCTTTGTATGCACCCAATATCATTTCTGGTGAACATATCTATTCATTATAAATACTCAGTACATGGACATTGTCTTATATTACATTGCAAGCCCTTTACATAATACCCCTTTAAAGCAACCTAACAGATATTGATTATAATCAATATTGCTAGATTTCATTTTTTCTAGGTACTGCACAAATTTATTTGGGTAGGTAGTCCATTCAATATATCACCAGAGAACAATATTTATTTCACTTTAAATAAAAAAAGTTCATCATAGCTCCTCCCATTTCTTTTACACCATATACAAGTATTTTATTTGAAATGTCCCCGACCCAACCCTTGTCCTAGGTGAAGCCAAGCAGGCTGCTGTGCTGTATTGACAGATTACATACTTGGGGTCTTTGATTAGCAGCCTGGAGATGAAGTCTTTGGCCAGATGGCTGGTGTTGCTGAAGAACTCGTCATCGAAGCTGTAGTCCACTGCCGACACATTAGCTAGAGTCTCCTGTTTATTATCTCCCAGGAACGGAGAGGCACCACTAAGTCTTCATTGAGGGAGGGAGGTTTTGGTGGGGGAAAGAGAGGGAGGTTTTGGTGAGGTAGAGGGAGGAAGGTTTTGGTGGGGGAAAGAGAGGGAGGTTTTGGTGAGGTAGAGGGAGGAAGGTTTTGGTGAGGTAGAGGGAGGGAGGTTTTGGTGAGGTAGAGGGAGGGAGGTTTTGGTGAGGTAGAGGGAGGGAGGGAGGTTTTGGTGAGGTAGAGGGAGGGAGGTTTTGGTGAGGTAGAGGGAGGGAGGTTTTGGTGAGGTAAAGGGAGGGAGGTTTTGGTGAGGTAAAGGGAGGGAGGGAGGTTTGGTGAGGTAGAGGAAGGGAGGTTTTGGTGAGGTAGAGGGAGGGAGGTTTTGGTGAGGTAAAGGGAGGGAGGTTTTGGTGAGGTAAAGGGAGGGAGGTTTTGGTGAGGTAAAGGGAGGGAGGAAGGTTTGGTGAGGTAGAGGGAGGGAGGTTTTGGTGAGGTAGAGGGAGGGAGGTTTTGGTGAGGTAGAGGGAGGGAGGTTTTGGTGAGGCAGAGGGAAGGAGGTTTTGGTGAGGTAAAGGGAGGGAGGTTTTGGGGAAGTAGAGTGAGGAAGGTTTGGTGAGGTAGAGGGAGGGAGGTTTTGGTGAGGTAGATGGAGGGAGGTTTTGGTGAGGTAAAGGGAGGGAGGTTTTGGTGAGGTAAAGGGAGGGAGGTTTTGGTGAGGTAGAGGGAGGGAGGTTTTGGTGAGGTAGAGGGAGGGAGGGAGGTTTGGTGAGGTAGAGGGAGGAAGGTTTGGTGAGGTAGAGGGAGGAAGGTTTGGTGAGGTAGAGGGAGGGAGGTTTTGGTGAGGTAGAGGGAGGGAGGTTTTGGTGAGGTAGAGGGAGGGAGCGATTAGGAGAAACAGTGAGATGTAACATTTTTGATTGGTTACCTGAATGTGCAATTAATTGACTAAGCTGAATTATAGAAACATGCCATCATGCATAGGGGTCATGTATAAAGACGCTGGTCAGCCCCTGTCCGTTATTTTAGATTCCATGACAGCCCAGAAAGACTGCCCAATGTACAGATGTTTCACAATATGACATGGCCATATCAATCACCAGATCTCAAACTAGTTTAAAACAAAT
Source organism: Esox lucius (assembly GCF_011004845.1). Taxonomy (NCBI): domain Eukaryota; kingdom Metazoa; phylum Chordata; class Actinopteri; order Esociformes; family Esocidae; genus Esox; species Esox lucius. Next base: position 38,974,427 of record NC_047581.1, on the reverse strand, counting down.
GGAAGATTCTGGATGAACACCCGAGACAATGTTTTCCACCAACATTAGCAGACACATTAATTATATTAAGTCTAGTCTCAAAACCCTCAGTTACTAAAAGAAAGTGGTCTTTAAATTCTATACGTTTTTTTTTCTTTTTCTTTATAGCTACAAATTAAGTTAGGAATATGTCAGCAAAATGCAAACTCCATTGTTGCTCTAAAGTCTTCCACAACGTTGGCTTCATACCATGCAGGATTTCAGGGCTCTGAACTAGAGCAAACTGATTCTTTGTGCTGATAGACATATGCAAATGACACCACAGATCTCACAGAAACAGAAGTGAATGTAAAGTATTTTAAAATGCATATTCAGGTTTTTGATATTTGTGATACAAACAGTTGTGCTCATAAGATTGCATACCATGGCAGAAATTGTGAAATTTTGGCATTGATTTGGATAATATGACTGATAGTTATCATATGAAGCCATTAATCATCACATAGTTGTTTGTCTCCTTTGTAAATCATAATTATAACAGAAGTCACCCAAATGGCCCTGATCAAAAGTTTACACACCCATGAATGTTTGGCCTTGTTACAGACACACAAGTTGACACACACAGGTGAAAATGGCAATGAAAGGTGAATTTCCCATACCTGTAGCTTTTAAAATTGCAATTAGTGTCTGTGTATAAATATTCAATTAGTTTGTCAGCTCTCACATGGATGCACTGAGCAGACTAGATACTGAGCCATGGGGAGAAGAAAAGAACTGTCAAAAGACCTGTGTAACAAGGTAATGGAACTTCATAAAGATGGAAAAGGATCTAAAAAGAAATCCAAAGCCTTGCAAATGCCAGTCAGTACTGTTCAATCACTTATTAAGAAGTGGAACATCTGGGGATCTCTTGATACCAAGCCAAGGTCAGGTAAACCAAGAAAGATTTCAGCCAAAACTGCCAGAAGAATTGTTTGGGATACAAAGAAAAACCCACAGGTAACCTCAGGAGAAATACAGGCTGCTCTGGAAAAAGATGGTGTGGTTGTTTCAAGGAGCACAATACGACGATACTTCAACAAAAATGAGCTGCATGGTTGCCAGAAAGAAGACCCTAATGCCACAAAAACGCCTGGTCACAAAATGCCCGACAACACCTTGACATACCTCACAACTTCTGGCAAACTGTAATTTGGAGTGACAAGACCAAAATAGAGCTCTATGGTCACAACCATAAGCGCTATGTTTGGAGAGGGGTTAACAAGGCCTATAGTGAACAGAACACCCTCCCCACTGTGACACATCTCAAATGTACGGTTCATGCAAGATTTTGCATGACCTGGAGGCATTTTGCCAAGACGAATGGGCAGCTATACCACCTGCAAGAATTCAGGGCCTCATAGACAACTATTACAAAAGACTGCACGCTGTCATTGATGCTATAAGGGGCAATACACAGTGCAGACTTTTGAACAGGGGTCACAAGTTTTTTTAATTTGTTGCCATGTTTTGTTTTATTAATTTGCCAATCTGTTATAACCTACAGTTGAATATGAATCCCACAAGAAATAAAAGACGTTTTGCCGGCTCACTCGTGCAGGTTTTCTATACAAATGGTACATATATTACCTTTTCTCCAAGAGTATGCACATTTTTGAGCACAACTGTAAACTAACATAATAGTCCAGAGGTCAGTAAAATACATCAGTGACAGTGCCCTCATTGCTGGGACTGACAAGCCCTGGCCAAGTAATGCAATGAAATGATTACTGCCACATTCATTCACTTAACTGGGTTGGTCAGAAGAATTAATATGACATGCTGTCTGAAACATAGCAGTGCCATTAATCCTGTGTGGAATTATGAATGAATAACAGGGTTTAATATGAAGGCAGTGATGAATGGTGATTAGTGTTGTTAGGGTTAGGATGGGTTAGGACGGATGGGTTAGGGATAGGATGGGTTAGGGTTAGGATGGGTTAGGGTTAGGACAGATGAGTTAGAGTTAGGACAGATGAGTTAGGGTTAGGACAGATGAGTTAGGGTTAGGACAGATGGGTTAGGGTTAGGACGGATGGGTTAGGAATTATGTACTTACAGGATGTAGGTGATCACTCCAACACTCCTGGAAGGACAGAGGAGGTGTTCAGCAGATTCAATCTATATTGATTGTTTCCTAGCACATTAGCAGGGCTGTCATTCAGGGTGCAACTTTAACCTGGTGATGACTGGAAATTGTTTAGGGGAAATGTTTATTTCTATGTATTCTTTGCAATATATATATTTTTTCTGATGTTTTGTTTTACTGCAGAGGAGAGTCGTGAGAGGTTTTGCTAAAAGAGCAGTCAGCTAGATTCAAATCCCTGCTGCAGCAGTAATGTGTAGCAGAGGCAGGGGAACACTGCACTACCGCAGGACAAAGGTTAAGGTTCAAGGTCAAAGTTGGAGTTAGGGTTATGGTTACGTTCTTTGCGGTTAAAGAAAATAGGATCTTGAACCTTTTGTGTAGCAACACATTTGTGTGTATTGGTATGTGTGTGCATGCATGTTGAATAGTGTGTGTTGTGTGTAATGTATGGTGTGTGTGTTGTATGTTGTGTGTGTAGTATGGTGTGTGTGTTGTATGGTGTGTGGTGTGTAGTATGGTGTGTGGTGTGTAGTATGGTGTGTGTGTGTAGTATGGTGTGTGTGTGTTGTATAGTGTTTGGTGTGTGTGTTGTATGGTGTGTGTGTGTAGTATGGTGTGTGTGTGGAGTATGGTGTGTGTGTTGTATAGTGTTTGGTGAGTAGTATGGTGTGTGTGTAGTATGGTGTGTGTGTAGTATGGTGTGTGTGTTGTATGGTGTGTGTGTGTAGTATGGTGTGTGTAGTATGGTGTGTGTGTTGTATGGTGTGTGTGTTGTATAGTGTTGTATGGTGTGTGTAGTATGGTGTGTGTGTTGTATGGTGTGTGTGTTGTATGGTGTGTTTTGTATAGTGTGTGGTGTGTTGTATAGTGTGTGTGTTGTGTTGTATAGTGTGTGTGTTGTAAGGTGTGTGAGTATTTTACGTTGTCTGTCTCACCACATATCTGCCTCCAGGCCAAGTGGTTCATAATTCACTACTTCTGGAGCTGCAGGGATAAAAACACACCATTAAATACTTCTAAAATATAAATATAAAAACAGTATAATATTGCATACTACTTCATAAAAACAATAAACAATCACACTTTCCTACCCTGTATATAAATGACAAACTTCGTGTATAGCATCCAGCAGTAAACATCTTATTAAAACAATAAACTATTACATATGATACATTCAAATCTTGATAAAAAAAAACAATTTAATATCAGACTTCTAAACATCTTAATTAAATTAAAAACACTATTATATAGCATACTAATTAATTTCTTAATAAAATGAAACATTACATTTCCTATTACAAAATTTAACAAGAAACTATTAAATATCATGAGAACTTATTTAAGTAAAAAAAAAATCATAAAGCCTCCATCTAAATCTTCTTCAATTAGAAACACCATTAAATAACAATAATACTTCAATATATTATATAATACTTCAATAATAACTTCTTATTTAAATGAATAACAATGAAATACAATAGTAGCAACCCCATGTTTTAATAACAGTGAATCCCAAATTAATAAATTAACTGTTGTAGATGTTTAGTTGTTATAGAGCAGGGAAAGCTGTGTGCGTGTGTGTTTGTGAGTGTGTGTGTTTGTTGATCTGAATTCCCTTTGTCACCCCATCTCATCTTTGACCGCGTGGCAGGGCACTGGGCTGTGACAGTGTGTATTTGATATCAAGCTGAGCTAACTCGTTATATGCGATGTTAAGGTTCTTTAAAAACACAAGTACCAGCCAACAGCTCCCACACAGATGGAGCAGATGGCCAAAGAGACTGACCTACAAATTCCGGAGTGCCAAAGATGTTTTTGAAATCATTGCCAAAATCAATCTTGTGAGCCAGGCCAAAGTCAATGAGCTTGATGCGAGGATGGGCCACAGCCCGGTTTAATAGCATGATGTTCTCCGGCTGGGGAGAAGGGCAGAGAGAGAGAGGACCATCAAACATGGAAATAATATGCAAAAAGTACATCCTCTCTAGAGTCAGATAGAGACAGGCAGACTGAGAACGACAGACAGACGGATAAATAACGAGAAACATACTATAGATTTGGTATACAACTGTTTAAGTTGCCCTTTTTGGCCCTTTGTGGATCATTGTTTGTGGTTGTCACAGTTCCAGCTGTCTGTGTTTGCGGTGCTTCAGTTCTCGGGTTTGCCGCTCCTTTTTCTGTTTTGTGGATACAATTTAAAGTATGTATTCCAGCTCTGCGCCTCGTGTCCTGCCTCTTAACCGCGACACCCTCTTAGTAATATTCCTTGAGCCATTAAATCCAGTATGACATCTGATACTTTAACATAACCTGTATAAGTTGTTTGTCTACTATGGGGTTTCTTATTCGTTAGTATTTACCTAAAGGCTTTTTGTGTCTATTAGAGATTGTCCCCATCATCAGGATTAAAGATACATTTACACCAGTTTCAATCCTAATCCCTTTTCAGGGGGTCATCCAGAAGTTAGATAAAATAAGTTTGGAATATAATTAATGGACATTTATTTAGTATGGGTTAAACTATTTTTTATTAGGGCAAATCAAGTATAATATTTAAAGTGGATTAAAAAACGTAGAAGCGCTTTTGTGTGTGTTTACCTTGAGGTCAAAATGTGCAATGTGTTTGGAATGGAGGTAGTGGACTCCTTCTAGGATCTGTTTCAGGAACTCTGTAGCCTCCTCTTCTGTTAAAGACTCCTTCTCTGCTAAGAAATCAAACAGCTCTCCTCCAGACACCCTACAATAGTGAAGGAGGAAAGGAGGAGCAGGGAGAAGAGGAAAGGGAAATAGGGAGGACAGGGCAAAGGAGAGAAGAAAAACAAGAGTAAGAAGGGAGCAAAGGAGAGATGGAGAGAAAAGATGAATGGATGTGGGGGACATCTTCATTTCTAATCCTGTGAATAAAGCAGGTGTTTTTGTGAACCCCTTTGACAACACAGTATTCTGTTCCTGTAATATGACGAGGATCCACGTATAATCAATATTCTGTTCCCGTAATAAGACGAGGATCCACGAATAATCAGTATTCTGTTCCCGTAATAAGATGAGGATCCACGTATAATCAATATTCTGTTCCCGTAATAAGATGAGGATCCACGTATAATCAATATTCTGTTCCTTTAATATGACGAGGATCCACGTATAATCAATATTCTGTTCCTGTAATAAGACGAGGATCCACGTATAATCAATATTCTGTTCCTTTAATATGACGAGGATCCACGTATAATCAATATTCTGTTTCTTTAATATGACGAGGATCCACGTATAATCAATATTCTGTTTCCGTAATAAGACGAGGATCCACGTATAATCAATATTCTGTTCCTTTAATATGACGAGGATCCACGTATAATCAGTATTCTGTTCCCGCAATATGACGAGGATCCACTCAGAATCAGTATTGATTTATAAAGCCCTTTTTACAACCGCAGTTGTCACAAAGTGCTTTACAGAGACACCCGGCCTTAAACCCCAAGGAGCAAACAACAGTAGTGTTGGATTTCAGTGGCTAGGAAAAACTCCCTAAGAAGGCCGAATTTTAGGAAAAAACCTAGAGAGGACCCAGTCTCAGAGGGGTGCCCAGTCCTCTTCTGGCTGTGCCGGGTGATATTAAGAGTCCAATTGGAATAATAAATACATTTCTCTGGGCTAAATCCAGAGTCTATTTGATTCTAGACTAGGTCAAAAGTATGACCAGGTGGACAAGGACAGGGACAGCAACGGGCCCCCCAAACCAGGTACTCCGCAGGTGTGGACCAGGACCTCATCTCCTCCTAAAAGGGACACCCACCAACCGCAACCCCCCTGATAAGACAAGGATCCACGTATAGTTAGTATTCTTTCCCGTAATAAGATGAGGATCCATGTAGTCAGTATTCTGTTCCCGTAATAAGATGAGGATCCATGTAGTCAGTATTCTGTTCCCGTAATAAGACAAGGATCCACGTATAGTCAGTATTCTGTTCCCGTAATAAGACAAGGATCCACGTATAGTTAGTATTCTTTCCCGTAATAAGATGAGGATCCATGTATAGTCAGTATTCTGTTCCCGTAATAAGATGAGGATCCATGTAGTCAGTATTCTGTTCCCGTAATAAGACAAGGATCCACGTATAGTCAGTATTCTGTTCCCGTAATAAGACAAGGATCCACGTATAGTTAGTATTCTTTCCCGTAATAAGATGAGGATCCATGTATAGTCAGTATTCTGTTCCTGTAATAAGATGAGGATCCATGTATAGTCAGTATTCTGTTCCCGTAATAAGATGAGGATCCATGTAGTCAGTATTCTGTTCCCGTAATAAGATGAGGATCCATGTAGTCAGTATTCTGTTCCCGTAATAAGATGAGGATCCATGTAGTCAGTATTCTGTTCCCGTAATAAGATGAGGATCCATGTAGTCAGTATTCTGTTCCCGTAATAAGACAAGGATCCACGTATAGTCAGTATTCTGTTCCCGTAATAAGACAAGGATCCACGTATAGTTAGTATTCTTTCCCGTAATAAGATGAGGATCCATGTATAGTCAGTATTCTGTTCCCGTAATAAGATGAGGATCCATGTAGTCAGTATTCTGTTCCCGTAATAAGACAAGGATCCACGTATAGTCAGTATTCTGTTCCCGTAATAAGACAAGGATCCACGTATAGTTAGTATTCTTTCCCGTAATAAGATGAGGATCCATGTATAGTCAGTATTCTGTTCCTGTAATAAGATGAGGATCCATGTATAGTCAGTATTCTGTTCCCGTAATAAGATGAGGATCCATGTAGTCAGTATTCTGTTCCCGTAATAAGATGAGGATCCATGTAGTCAGTATTCTGTTCCCGTAATAAGACAAGGATCCACGTATAGTTAGTATTCTTTCCCGTAATAAGATGAGGATCCATGTATAGTCAGTATTCTGTTCCCGTAATAAGATGAGGATCCATGTAGTCAGTATTCTGTTCCCGTAATAAGACAAGGATCCACGTATAGTCAGTATTCTTTCCCGTAATAAGATGAGGATCCACGTATAGTTAGTATTCTTTCCCGTAATAAGATGAGGATCCATGTATAGTCAGTATTCTGTTCCCGTAATAAGATGAGGATCCATGTAGTCAGTATTCTGTTCCCGTAATAAGATGAGGATCCATGTAGTCAGTATTCTGTTCCCGTAATAAGACAAGGATCCACGTATAGTTAGTATTCTTTCCCGTAATAAGATGAGGATCCATGTATAGTCAGTATTCTGTTCCCGTAATAAGATGAGGATCCATGTAGTCAGTATTCTGTTCCCGTAATAAGACAAGGATCCACGTATAGTCAGTATTCTTTCCCGTAATAAGATGAGGATCCACGTATAGTCAGTATTCTGTTCCCGCAATATGACATGGTAAGGAGCTTATGAAAATGTCCTTTCTTCTAAAATGTATGTATTGAAAGTTTCCAGTAGATGGCGGTAGTGAGACACTCCATCCACATTAGGTGTGGTTAGAGGGCCTGGGTTGAAAACTGTTTGAAATCAACAAGGAACAATGATAATCCATGCCTGTTCAATATCATAAATAACATATGAATATCACAGTCCCAGCTATGGCTACTAATGCCACTTCAGGTGACTGTGGAGGCCGATGAGTGAGAGGTGAGATGTACACAGTTTACAACTGGGTCGCAAGTGTTGGAAGTCAAACGGTGTCATCCCCGCTGTAGATTCATTTCTCAAACTGTCTCAGGGTGTCAAAGTGTGTCAGGGTGTGTCTGGCTGTCTCTGGTGTATCAGGATGTCTCACAGGGTCTCAGACTCTCTGGTGTATCAGGATGTCTCACAGGGTTTCAGACTCTCTGGTGTATCAGGATGTCTCACAGGGTTTCAGACTCTCTGGTGTATCAGGATGTCTCACAGGGTTTCAGACTCTCTGGTGTATCAGGATGTCTCACAGGGTTTCAGACTCTCTGGTGTATCAGGATGTCTCACAGGGTGTCAGACTCTCTGGTGTATCAGGATGTCTCACAGGGTGTCAGACTCTCTGGTGTATCAGGATGTCTCACAGGGTGTCAGACTCTCTGGTGTATCAGGATGTCTCACAGGGTGTCAGACTCTCTTGTGTATCAGGATGTCTCACAGGGTCTCAGACTCTGGTGTATCAGGATGTCTCACAGGGTGTCAGACTGTCTTTGAAGTATCAGGATGTCTCACAGGGTCTCAGACTCTCTGGTGTATCAGGATGTCTCACAGGGTCTCAGACTCTCTGGTGTATCAGGATGTCTCACAGGGTCTCAGACTGTCTGGTGTATCAGGATGTCTCACAGGGTCTCAGATTCTCTGGTGTGTGAGGATGTTTCACAGGGTGTCAGACTGTCTTTGAAGTATCAGGATGTCTCACAGGATCTCACATTTGTCACAGGATCTCACATTTGCCACATGATCAGTGTGAACCTGCTCTCATCTGAGAACAGGGCACCAATGGTGGACCTGCCAATTCTGGTGTTCTCTGTTGAAAATCAATCGAGCTCCACGATGTTGGGCTGTGAGCACAGGTCCCACTAGAGGATGTCGAGCCCTCATGCCACCCTCATAGAGTCTGTTTTTGACAGTTTGGTCAGAAACATGCACAACAGTAGCTCGCTGTTCCTCCGGGTTGACTGTGGTTAGGAGGTCAAAATAGGCCGCTTTGTTTTGGTACTGGACTATGTCCGGCAGTTGTTCTGGTACTGGACTATATCCGGCAGTTGTTCTGGTACTGGACTATGTCCGGCAGTTGTTCTGGTACTTGACTATGTCCGACTGTTGTTCTGGTACTGGAATATGTCCGGCAGTTGTTCTGGTACTGGACTATGTCTGCCAGTGGTTCTGGTACTGGACTATGTCTGGCAGTTGTTTAGCCCCAATGATCACATCAGTGCTGCTTCCTCCTAATGCTGCATAGGGATTCTGGGATGTTGTTTTTGGATGGTTCTTTGGAACATTGTCCTAGCTAGAAACTTCCTAAAAAGAAACATGATATAACTTTTAAAATTGATCTGTAATGAACTCTGTAGCAAACCATTTGGAGAAAAAGAGATAGAGAGAATGTCTCCTTTTCCAACCGAGAGATGAAGCTCAACATATCAGATCCAACTGGCCTAACTGGTATAACCAGCTTGGAGTGTCAGGCAACCAGAATCCACAGCTGAACCTCTGGCCTGACTGTACAGGCCATAAAGTCACCATGAACAATCCTCAGTCAGCTAGATGCTGCAACAGGTTATTATAACATGTCAAACAGTCACATTTCATACACCATTACCAGGCCGTAAACCACTGAGTATGTGTGTGATCCAGGTGTGTACAGTACATGCAGTACAGACCCAAAGTTTCTAAGCCTGAGTGATATACAGTTAGGGTATATTTTAAGATGCTACTAGGAACAACTCAGTAGTAGTAAATACATTCTACTCAATATATGTTAGTTATCAGGATAAGTTAGTGCAGGAAATCAATAGCAAACGTCTGCTCACAAAGGCAACAGAGTAGGTGGCTCTAGAGTTATTCTAGGTACTCTTGAACATGTTGTGTACAGTGATTACATTGGGTCAGGGTTAGAGTTTAGAGGTCATGGTATAGGGGTCAGGGTTTGGGGTACTTACAGCTCCAGAATGAGGATGACATCAGCCTTGTTTTCAAACACATTGTACAGCGTGATGACATTAGGGTGCTGAATCTCCTTCAGGATGCTAACCTCCCTCTCAATGTCCTCCCGGGTCACTCCCCTCCGGCTTGACTTGCTGCGGCGCTTACGGATGAACTTGGCGGCAAACTCCAGTCCGGAGTTACGCTCACGACACTTCTTCACCACCGCAAACTGACCACTGAGATTAAAGGTAGAAGAAATAGGATCAGTCAGTCACATTCCCACACCACATCAGACATGTTTTCTATTCAGTTAAAAATACCCTGCTCACTTGGCCCAATTCATGACTGAACGTGATTGATTTCCTCTTCCCAGCCAATTCCACAAAAAGCTAAACTTTGTTTCCATTTGAAATGTGCCCTTGTTGTGGAGTGTAGGAAATACCAGAGACCGATATCACCACAGGATGTGACGCAATGTTCCAAGAGCTGTTGATTTGAAACCAAGGTGCTTGCAGGGTTCTGAGTATTCTTCATGTTATACCAACAACAACAGATTTGACATATTTTTAACCAAATATTTTTTATTCACATTCTGAATGTGTAAAAGGGTTCACAAAACATTTCAGAAGCACAATGCTTGAGTTCAGAACACTAAGTAAAGTTCTGTGCATGTATGAATGAACGAGGCGAATAAAGGTGATTCGGATTCTTCTAAACATTTTGGTCAGTACTGACTTATATGAGGTCAGTTCTAGTTTCAGCTGGTTACATTGGGATGAGGAAAGACGTGATGAAAGAGGAACTTGAAACTTGAGCTGTAAACACAATTCTGATGCTGTAACAGACGTCATGTGCAGGGTGCTTTTATTATAACCTTGAAATCAGATCTTGGATCTGTAACTAGCTGACATTAAATTAATCCTGGATGAGCCCCTATGCTTTCCATGTTTTTAAACAAACAGACATTCCAGCTCCATTGGAACTTTCCATAGTGAGTTTCCTGGATCATGCTTGTTCCCCTGCTGTTGGTCCTGACCAAGACCAGTCAACCAAGACCAGTCAACCAAGACCAGTCAACCAAGACCGTTTAGCACAAACTGTAAACAGACAGACGTGCATATGCACACACACACACACACACATATGCACACACGCACACACACTAGTTAACACACACGCACTAGTTAACACACACGCACTAGTTAACACACACACACACACACACTAGTTAACACACACACACTAGTTAACACACACACACACACTAGTTAACACACACACACTAGTTAACACACACGCACTAGTTAACATACACGCACTAGTTAACACACACACACACACACACACACACACACACACACACACTAGTTAACACACACACACACACACACTAGTTAACACACACGCACTAGTTAACACACACACGCACTAGTTAACACACATGCACTAGTTAACACACACGCACTAGTTAACACACACGCACTAGTTAACACACACGCACTAGTTAACACACATGCACTAGTTAACACACACGCACTAGTTAACACACACGCACTAGTTAACACACGCACAGTCACACACTGAGTATGCCCTTAACCAATTCGCCCCTGACGGATACACATGGATGTCTTCACAAAACACCAGAGGTTTAGCCTGGGTCCTCTCTAGGTTTCTTCCTAAAATTCAGACTTCTTAGGGAGCTTTTCCTAGCCACTGAAATTCAACACTACTGTTGTTTGCTCCTTGGGGTTTAAGGCCGGGTGTCTCTGTAAAGCACTTTGTGACAACTGCTGTTGTAAAAAGGGCTTTATAAATACATTTGATTGATTGATTGACCAAAACAGAGACCAAGAGACATGGGGGGAGAAGGAGGGGAAACAGACATACAGAAAGAGAGAAAAATGAGAAAACATACAAGTGCTTATTCTTATGAAATCTGTTAATGGAAGACACAAATATTGTACTTTCAGTTTCACAATATCTGCCTCTGAAATATAATAAGAAATGGAGCCATCCTTAGTTCAGATAAGGCCACACCAACTAGCAGAGGCAGATTTATGAGGAAGTGGCGACTGACCACCACTAAGACTGAGGCAGAGACTGAGGCAGACATAGAGGCAGATATAGAGGCAGACACGGAGGCAGACACGGAGGCAGACACAGAGGCAGACACAGAGGCAGACACAGAGGCAGACACAGAGGCAGACATAGAAGCAGAGCCTAAGGCAGAGTCTGAGGCAGCACCATTGTGGGAAATAACAGCAATGGAAAAGCTGCTTGGGATCAGAGACCAACAGAAAGACAGGATACGGAGATGAAGAGAAACAGACAGGGTGCAGTGAGAGACAGACAGACAGGGTGCAGTGAGAGACAGACAGACAGGGTGCAGTGAGAGACAGATGGACAGGGTGCATTGAGAGACAGATGGACAGGGTGCAGGAAGGAAGAAAGACAGTGAGCAGGGAGAAGGAAACAGACAGCCCTTACAATGGAGAGGTCTTTCTCATGTAAATAACAGCTGCAGTGCTTCCATTCAACAAGACACAGAGGGGCCCTATGCACCAAGTCAGACCAGAAATAAGCACAGAGGGGCCCTATGCACCAAGTCAGACCAGAAATAAGCACAGAGGGGCCCTATGCACCAAGTCAGACCAGAAGTAAGCACAGAAGGGCCCTATGCACCAAGTCAGACCAGAAGTAAGCACAGAGGGGCCCTATGCACCAAGTCAGACCAGAAGTAAGCACAGAGGGGCCCTATGCACCAAGTCAGACCAGAAGTAAGCACAGAGGGGCCCTTTGCACCAAGTCAGACCAGAAGTAAGCACAGAGGGGCCCTATGCACCAAGTCAGACCAGAAGTAAGCACAGAGGGGCCCTATGCACCAAGTCAGACCAGAAGTAAGCAGCTACATGAGGAAGGGAAGAAGGGCGGGAGACAGGAGAGCATCTGCTGAGGGTCATCAGGGAAGCTGTAGACAGTTACCCAAATATCTTAAAGAACATGTCTCAGGTCCAAAACTACTGGGGTTGGTCCACATGTCTCAGGTTCAAAACTCCTAGGGTTGGTCAACATGTCTCAGGTCCAAAACTCCTGGGGTTGGTCTACATTTCTCAGTTCCATAACTCCTGGGGTTGGTCCACATGTCTCAGGTCCATAACTCCTGGGGTTGGTCCACATGTCTCAGGTCCAAAACACCTGGGGCTGGTCCACATGTCTCAGGTCCAAAACTCCTGGGGTTGGTCCACATGTCTCAGGTCCAAAACTTTTGGGGTTGGTCCACATGTCTCATGTCCCTAATTCCTGGGGCTGGTCTACATGTCTCAGGTCCATAACTCTTGGGGTTGGTCAACATTTCTCAGGTCCATAACTCCTGGGGCTGGTCTACGTGTCTCAGGTCCAGAACTCCTGGGGTTGGTCCACATGTCTCAGGTCCAGAACTCCTGGGGTTGGTTTTTTAAATGTTGTTTAAAGTATGTACCCAATGAGGTAGCTGGTTAAACAGGAAGTATTCCTATTGCAAGACTCTTGACAAGAATAGAGTGAGTGGTAGTGGCAGACCTCTTCATTCTACTAGTTTATGGCACAGAACACCCCTCCAAGCCTCTGCAAGTTATCATTAAGTACTGTTATCATTCAGCTTTGTAAAGCAACATTTATCTTATACAGGCTAATTATGTGAGCTATGAAATGCCGTCTGGACAATAGACCTGGTAAGGGCAGGTCATGTCTCTGCGATCACATACCGGCTCAATTCCAGCTTTCAAACCTCTCAAGGCTTCTGTGGTGATACAAACGTAAATGAAATGGTCAGAAAACTGTAAAATTAGAATTACTTTCTCACCTGTTAATACTCTATAATTAACAAAGCGTTCTTAATCTCTAGAGAGGTTTAGGTCCACTCTCTGAAGGCGTGCACACAAACACCCATACACATTGAGTAAGCATTGGCTGAACTTAACAATGTCTGAGTAAACACTGGCTTAACACTTACTGTTTGAACATTGGCTTAACTCAACATTGTGAGTAAATATTGGCTTAATATACCACTGTCTACTCCACTGATCTCACTACACAGAGAGACTCAATACAGCCAGTGAGACTCAATACAGCCAGAGAGACTCAATACAGCCAGATAGGCTGTTGGTTTATTTGATGGGCTGTCCTGGTAAGTTGATAGGCTGTTGGTTTATTTGATGGACTGTCCTGGTAAGTTGATAGGCTGTTGGTTTATTTGATGGACAGTCCTGGTAAGTTGATAGGCTGTTGGTTTATTTGATGGACGGTCCTGGTAAATTGATAGGCTGTTGGTTTATTTGATGGATGGTCCTGGTAAATTGATAGGCTGTTGGTTTATTTGATGGACGGTCCTGGTAACTTGATAGGCTGTTGGTTTATTAGGTGGACTGTCCTGGTAACTTGGCAGACTGAACCAGTGCTTTCCCTGCTCTGGTTAATTGATTTGTGTTTGGTTCAGAGAATACAAAGAGAATCTGTTTGCATCCCAAATACCTCCCTATTCCCTATATAGTACACTGTTCTAACCTAGGCCAACAGGGCCCTGGTCGAAACCTAGTGCATTCAACAGAGTATAGGGTGCTGTTTGTGGTGCCTCCTAAGACAAAGTTCTGACTCCAGACCCTAATTCATGGCAGCAGACAAAGCACTGAACAAACACTGACCCTTACCTCCAACAGAGGGCTCTGAGAAAATCTTACTCCTCACTGCCAGCTCTAAAAACATATTACTCTTCACTGCCAGCTCTAAAAACATCTTACTCCTCACTGCCAGCTCTAAAAACATCTTACTCCTCACTGCCAGCTCTAAAAACATCTTACTCCTCACTGCCAGCTCTAAAAACATCTTACTCCTCACTGCCAGCTCTAAAAACATCTTACTCCTCAGTGCCAGCTCTAAAAACATCTTACTCCTCACTGCCAGCTCTAAAAACATCTTACTCCTCAGTGCCAGCTCTAAAAACATCTTACTCCTCAGTGCCAGCTCTAAAACATCTTACTCTTCACTGCCAGCTCTAAAAACATCTTACTCTTCACTGCCAGCTCTAAAAACATCTTACTCCTCACTGCCAGCTCTAAAAACATCTTACTTTTTACTGACAGACAGTAGACAACCAAACAGCTTCAGATCTTCCCTGCCAGTAGGGCCAGGTACCACAGGGAGAAGCACCACACAAACCACACCCTCAACATGTAATTACAGTGTGAGACAGTGGTCCAGTCGTGGGAGGACTGAGAGAGGCTACCGCCCACTAATCTACAGCACAACACACAGGCCAAACGAACCACTACTATTACATAACCATACGCCACCTCACTCCGCCATTGTGCCACAGCAGGAGTTACCACAGCAACTGCAGAAGCTCCAGGCAGAAGAAGGGAGGGAGATGTGGTGAGAGGGAGAGAAAGGGGGAGAGACAGAGAGAGAAAGGGAGAGGGAGGGAGACCAGCAGGGAGATAGAGAGGGAGGGGGGATTTGAATACGATTCTCAGGACTCAAAGGGAACGACTCCGGAATGTCTGTCAGCATCAGATCAAGGCCTGCAAGGAGTCTATTAAAGGTGATTCTACTACTGAAGGTCAAAGTGTTCTACTACTTTAGGTCTGTCAAACCAGTAGATAAGCTAAAACCAGTTTCAAACCAAACCAGTAGACAAGCCCTGATTCAAACCAAACCAGTAACCAAGCCCGGTTTCAACCAAACTAATAGACATTTTTCAGTAAATATAAACACAACGTATGTGTGAGCCAGTTTTGATGTTTCTACATATCAAATGGAGCTGATCTTACACTGCCCCTGTCCACAGGACATCAGACAAACAAAGAACACAGTTTGGTCAAAAATGTACACAGCCCTGGACTGTAGAATTAAACATGAACTTTAGACAGGAGAGGAGAGCGTGAAGGGGAGAGAGGAAGAAATTAAGGATCTAAAAGGGACATCAGGGAAAGTGCAGACCTGGGTATCCATGGTATCAACAGGCTGTCCAAGATAAACACAGTTACTATGGCAACCCAACACATCTGTCATACCCACAGAGTTATTTCTTCACAGTGGTCAGAAAAGGCCCCGCCCTGTTGCTAGTGTATACCGAAACTGACTTTTACCTGATTTCCAGGTGGCAAAATCCTCCCCTTCTGCTTCTCCTCTCTGTCACAACACTGACAGTTAAGAGACAAACTGGTTTAGTAGGTTTTACACTGACATGTTGTCTGTCGTAGAAGAAGCATTACAAGAGAGACAAGGTGATGGGAGTCTCTGGCCCAAGCAGCTGCTCCAAAGAGCCAATGCCGTCCCTCTAACAACAAAATACATTCCTTTTCAAAGTCAAACATCAATGCACTCCTCTTTGCCAGGAACTCAAAATGCAGTCCCTTTTGAGAAATAACTGTGAGAATTATGAGAGCCTCCTAGATTGATGATCTGAATCCAGGGATGGCAGGGATTCCTGGTGGTTAGATAATCTGACCAGTAATCCAAACAGAACATGTGAGTTGTCCAGTTTGACTGGAAAGACATGGATGCTCTGATGTCTTTCAATGAACATTAAAAGTACAATAGAATATTTTTTGTATGTACCATTCATGGGCATATTGCACTCTTACTGTATCTATAATATTCAACACTTCTACACTTATTGTTTATATTCCCCTTCCTACTCTATTTATAATTGCCGCTAGTATACAATTGTATGTATATTATTGCTGCTATATTTTGCTTTACATATTTAATTCATAGATGTTGGGTGCCATATCACAAGAATTTCATTGTGCAGGATGACGCTGTGTTATTCAGTGCATTTGATAAATAGACTTTGAACTTGAACTTGACTCCAGCGTGGACTGAAGAGCTGTTGCTCAATATTGCTCCAATACCATACCGGCATTATTGAGACTCTACTGAAAACTGTATTGAGACTACAGTGAGAAATGTATTGAAACTGTATTGAGAACTGTATTGAGACTACAGTGAGAAATTTATTGAAACTGTATTGAGAACTGAATTGTGACTGTGTTGATAACTGTGTTGATAACTGCGTTGAGAACTGCGTTGAGAACTGTATTGAGAACTGTATTGAGAACTGTATTGTAGTTCAGTTAGTAGAGAATGGTGCTTATAGTTCAGTTTGTTGAGCGTGGTGCTCGTAGTTAAAATTAAAAAATATAGAAATGTATGCACATTGTATCTACGAAATTACTTAAATGGAAAAATAGAGACTGAGATACAGACAGAGTGAGCTTGAACAGCACTTCAATGTTCTAAAAGCTGATGAAAATCCTCTGAATTTATATCAACCCATTATTACAGCTAGTAACCTGGCAACATCGGTATTGTGTGTTTGTGGTGTTCTTCAGACACACACATTCACAAACACGTGTACACACTCCTCTCTGCCATCGCGCACTCCTCTCTGCCATCACACACTCCCCTCTGCTAACACACACACTCCCCTCTGCTAACACACACACTCCCCTCTGCTAACACACACACTCCCCTCTGCTAACACACACACTCCCCTCTGCTAACACACACACTCCCCTCTGCTAACACACACACTCCCCTCTGCTAACACACACACTCCCCTCTGCTAACACACACACTCCTCTCTGCAATCACACACTCCTCTCTGCAATCACACACTCCTCTCTGCAATCACACACTCCTCTCTGCAATCACACACTCCTCTCTGCAATCACACACTCCTCTCTGCTAACACACACTCCTCTCTGCTAACACACACTCCTCTCTGCTAACACACACTCCTCTCTGCTAACACACACTCCTCTCCACCTCCTCCATGCTTGGATGGACAGAGGTTTTACATCAGTGACTTTATGCTGTGAGGATCCTGACCGGCTAATTGACTGTTTGCCTGAATGACTGGCTGACTGATTAACTGGCTGGATGAGACTGACAGATAAACAGACAGACAGGCAGACAGACAGACAGGCAGGCAGGCAAACAGACAGGCAAAGCAGACAGACAGGCAGACAAACATACAGGCAAAGCAGTCAGACAGACAGGCAGACAGACAGGCAAAGCAGGCAGACAGACAGACAGACTGACAGATAAAGACAGGCAGGCAGACAGGCAAAGCAGACAGACAGACAGGCAAGGCAGTCAGACAGGCAGACAGACAGACAGGCAGACAGACAGGCAAAGCAGATAGACAGGCAGACACAGACAGGCAAAGCAGACAGACAGGCAGACACAGACAGGCAAAGCAGATAGACAGGGAGACGGGAGTCCCAAGTCTCTGGGGTAAAGACCTGGCCCAGCCCTCTTCCAGGCCTTCTCCATTGTCATGTCCGGGAACTAGGTCAGTGGGTGGGAAATGCATAGCATTAAAGGTACTACTGGGAGAGTTTTAAAGGGGTTCAGGAGCCCCCCGCTCAGTCCTCCATGTGTACTGCGCACACACACGAACACACACACCCATACACACACACAAAAAAGGCTCCCAATTAGCTAGAGCTAATGATCTGGCCCTGTATTACAGTAAAATGCTAACACAGAGACAATGCACTGCATTAAAGAAACATGCTAATATAGTGAAAATACACTGTATTACAGTGACCAACTAATACAGTGACAACACATTGTTTTACAGTGACCTAGTAAAACATAGACAGCACACTGTAAACTACAGTGACCTACAGTACTAGTACAGAAACAACCCACTGTATTACAGTGACCAACTAATACAGAGATAACCCACTGTATTGCAGCAACCTGCTAATTCAGAGATAACACATTGTATTGTAGTGACCTGCTAATACAGAGACAACTATCTGTATTACAGTAACCTACTAATTCAGAGATAATACACTGTATTATAGTTACCTACAAATACAGAGACAACATTCTGTATATTACAGTGACCTGCTCACACAGAGAAAAACACATTATTACAAGTCTTAACGTGACCTATAAAATGCTGGACTTGGCTGCTATCTGTGTCTGAACCTCACAATGAGTAGGAGAGACTTTATCGTTCATGTCACGTAAAAAAGTACACCCTTTTATAGTTTTAGCCTTTTTTTTACATATTTGAAAACATATTTTTGCTAAATTCCAACCACATTCATTGATAATTGAGCTGAAAAGCTGACAGAAGGATGTTTATAGAAGCAGAGTATCTACCCGTCTCTCTTGCCACAATCAATATTGAAGTGCACGAGTCAACTGTCACAAAAAGACTGCACAAACTTGGTCTAATACTGTAACGATATTCTCTGAAGTTTGAACAGATGAGCCAAAGATGGAGTTTTTGGTTGCAATGCCTGACTTTGCAGCCTCATTGCCTGGCCAACATTCCAGAACCAACCAAAGACTATGAATCAAAAGTCTAAAACATTTCTGAGAAATCTTGCTTACAAATTTATTTCTGGGCCATCAACAACTTTTTATCTTGTATCAGTACTGACCAAATCTGTTGCCAAATTATTCAACAAGCATCCGCTAACATATGAACTACACTATACGCGTTGCATTGGATTCAGTGTCACGTCAACCTGATGATTCACCTGCTACAAAGAGTGCAAAGATTAATTTTTAATAATAGGTAGGTAAAATATCACAATTCACAATTTTTACGTTGCTCCTAGTGGATTTTAAAACCGTCCTCTAACACACAAATTGCTTTTTGTTTACATTGTGAACATTGTTAGCTAGCAGCAAACCTACTACTTGCTACATTACAGTAGTCCTGGCTTCATTCATCTTCATTCAGTTTAACTGGCATTCCAATGAGGGAGCCAATCCCATCCCATGCTTGTTCCTTCACGGTAATGTCTTTATACAATGGGTAAATTGGGTCATACAAAAGCCTATACTTCACCACATCAATAATCAGTCGTTCATCATCAACTTTTACCACAGCAAACTTGGTGTCTCAGCTGACCTGCAGCATCATCCAAAAAACAGGCTGACGACAGTAATACCGGTAGCCCACAGATCTAAAGAAGACATTTACCACAAATCAGTCATTTTTCCCAAGATAATAGGCCAGCACAAGGTTTTGTAATGAGTCAACACACCCGATCCGCCCCCAAAACCAAATTCACAAGACAAAATGAACAAGAATCGAACCTTAGCATTTTGTGAAGATTGGATGCTGCCATTGGACGTAATGCAAAGTGAATAGTGTAGCAGCAGTCATTTAGGGGGCATTCCATAAAGGCTGACGGCAATGCTGAACACTCAATGGCTGTAGCATAGCTAATACGCAAGGTAAACAAACAACGTTCAAAGTTTATAAGCAACAGTAGGTCTACTGCCCCTACATTTAGAAGTCTCCAACACAGTGTCGAGACTGAACTAGCGTCTACTCTCTCACAAAGTGTCTAGCCTCCAAGACGGTCCCTAGCCTCCAAGACGGTCCCTAGCCTCCAAGACGGTCCCTAGCCTCCAAGACGGTGTCTAGCCTCCAAGACGGTGTCTAGCCTTCAAGACGGTGTCTAGCCTCCAAGACGGTGTCTAGCCTCCAAGACGGTGTCTAGCCTCCAAGACGGTGCCTAGCCACAAAGACGGTGTCTAGCCACAAAGACGGTGTCTAGCCTCCAAGACGGTGTCTAGCCTCCAACACGGTGTCTAGCCTCCAACACAATGTGTCTAGTCTGCAACACAATGTGTCTAGTCTGCAACACAATGTGTCTAGTCTGCAACACAATGTGTCTAGTCCGCAACACAATGTGTCTAGTCCGCAACACAATGTATCTAGTCCGCAACACAATGTGTCTAGTCCCCAACACAATGTGTCTAGTCCCCAACACAATGTGTCTAGTCCCCAACACAATGTGTCTAGTCCGCAACACAATGTGTCTAGTCCCCAACACAATGTGTCTAGTCCGCAACACAATGTGTCTAGTCCGCAACACAATGTGTCTAGTCCCCAACACAATGTGTCTAGTCCGCAACACAATGTGTCTAGTCCGCAACACAATGTGTCTAGTCCGCAACACAATGTGTCTAGTCCCTAGCACAGTAACTAGTCTTCAAGACAGTAAGTAGTCTCCAACACAGCGTCTAGTCTTCATGACAGTAAACTTGTCTCCAAAACAGTGTTAAATCTTCAGCACAGTGTCTAAAGTCCAGCAAAGACTCAACTTCTGCAAAACATTTTAATTTTTGTGCTCTCTAGATCAAAATACTTGAGTGAACTGCATATTAGAATATCATGTTGAAAAACAAAAAGGCCAGCAGCATGAATCTGCTCTGGAACAATCTGTTGACTTTGACCTAATAGAACAGCAAATAAATCTAACAGCAACTGCACTGGATAAGTGACATGGGAGCGGGGCTAGGTGTGAAAACAAAGTGACAGGGGGTGGGACTAGGTGTGAAAACAAAGTGACAGGGGGTGGGACTAGGTGTGAAAACAAAGTGACAGGGGGTGGGGCTAGGTGTGAAAACAAAGTGACAGGGGGTGGGACTAGGTGTGAGCACAAAGTGACAGGGGGTGGGACTAGGTGTGAAAACAAAGTGACAGGGGGTGGGACTAGGTGTGAAAACAAAGTGACAGGGGGTGGGACTAGGTGTGAGAACAAAGTGACAGGGAGCGGGGCTAGGTGTGAAAACAAAGTGACAGGGGGTGGGACTAGGTGTGAAAACAAAGTGACAGGGGGTGGGGCTAGGTGTGAAAACAAAGTGACAGGGGGTGGGGCTAGGTGTGAAAACAAAGTGACAGGGGGTGGGACTAGGTGTGAAAACAAAGTGACAGGGGGTGGGACTAGGTGTGAGAACAAAGCGACAGGGGGTGGGACTAGGTGTGAGAACAAAGTGACAGGGGGTGGGACAAGGTGTGAGAACAAAGTGACAGGGGGTGGGGCTAGGTGTGAAAACAAAGTGACAGGGGGTGGGACTAGGTGTGAGAACAAAGTGACAGGGGGTGGGACTAGGTGTGAGAACAAAGTGACAGGGGGTGGGACTAGGTGTGAGAACAAAGTGACAGGGGGTGGGACTAGGTGTGAGAACAAAGTGACAGGGGGTGGGACTAGGTGTGAGAACAAAGTGACAGGGGGTGGGACTAGGTGTGAAAACAAAGTGACAGGGGGTGGGACTAGGTGTGAGAACAAAGTGACAGGAGGTGGGACTAGGTGTGAGAACAAAGTGACAGGGGGTGGGACTAGGTGTGAGCAGTCGATGCATCAATTCCTGTTGCCAGCTCCTTGGGGTAGGGCTGCATGATATATCGTTTCAGCATCGACACTGCGATGTACACATCTGCAATAGTCACATCACAGAACGTGCGATTTAGTAAGGTAAACATATATCAGTCTACAATATATTATTTATTATTATTATGATTACACAGTTTGTTGGTGCACTTAGTTGACATGCAGGCTCTGCTTGAAATGATGAGCGAGGAACATGCAAAAAATACCAAATTATTTGGTCGTCAATTACATGCATTGTCAATTACATGGAAATATTTTGGCTACAGACGGGATGATGTTGACCAAGAACAGGTACTTTATTCGATCCTTTAAGGCGGCACCACACATCTATTTTGGATGCATTTGCCAGGATTACACCATACGAGAAAGGTTCCAAACGGCAGAGAGAAATCACAGATTCAATAACATTTCCCGTACCAATTAACACAGTTACCAAAGAGGCTTTTAAAAACATTATCCGTTTGCTTAACAAGTAATGTGACATGTAATGTCATCACGCAACAACTTTTCTCAAGTTGCCATCCCATTATGCCCAATTGCGCCTAATCCATTTTACTACTGTTGCAACCTGTTCTGAAATATAAAAATTTTCATGAGTTTCATACATTTTAATTGTAGAGGATGGGGCTGGGGAAGAATGAAGGATACATACTGTCAGGTTGATAGCCAAAGCTCTTTCAGAAGACATCCTGTATTTTTTCATATTGCAGAAAAACAAAATATCCCAATGTCAGTTATTTCCAATATCATGCAACCCTACTTTGGGGTTTCAGGCTCTGTATCTGTTGTCACAACTTCTGATGTAAAGAAAAGGCTTTATAAAATATATGTGATTGTTTAAATGATCCTACACGTCAGAATTGCTATTTGGGTGTAAATACATTTAGATTAAGTCATGAAACTAGAAAAGCAATTTCACAGATGTAAATGAGATGCTTTTCATAGTGGAAGTATTCATGTTTGTAAAATAAACCCTAGCAGTCAGTAATGATGGGGGGGGGGGGGGGGGGGGTCATAACGGAGTTGATATCCTACTGTAACACAATAAATTGTGGAAAAGTCTAAGGGGGTGAATACTTTTGAAAGAAAATGTTCATTTGAATGAAAGAAAATGAATAACTTCTTTCATCTAAGGATTGAAATAACCACAAAAACAAATGATGTTTTTGTGGTCACCACATTCACTACAAGTTTGACACTTATTATGAAATGTTCAATTTCTTCAGCAGATTTAATTAGCAGGAGAGGCTAAAGTAAGACCCACAACTTATAAAGGTACAATCCAGTTTTAGATGAAAGTCTTTGTGGGTGATTACTTAGTCAAAGTAAATAACGATTAAATGGGCTTGTCTTTCCATCCTGTATAAAACTAATGACCAGACCACAGGTCACCATCCAGTATAAAACTAATGACCAGATATTCAAATATCTGTCTCTGAGACAGCCAACCAGAAGCCTCCCAGGAACAGCTGACTACAGAGAAAGCTTCCTACAGCAACCCTGTATTTACTGGCACTCAATTAAAAACAAATATTGTTTTCGCCAAATCCAGTTGGCTTCTACTTCCTATGCTTTGAGGGAGGTTTTGCTTAGTGTCATGACAAGGATCCAGCCTTCAGTATAGAATGTACTGACTCACCACCCATACACATACACACACATAGTAACTTACTGCTGACTGAATCCTTGGTGGGGATGTTTGTCAGGTTTTACTATCTTTAGGGGGACTTTCAGATACCAGCAGCAACACATAGAAATGGATCACACACACAGTCACACACACAGTTCACCCTGGCCCTCCATTTGGCTCCAGGGTGAACTCTGGTTTGGTTTAGTATAAGACCAATGTTATAGCTGGAACCAGAACTTGTTGTCCTTGGAATCAAAATGCTTCTTTAGGGACCCCCCACAAAAACAGCCAGAGACATTATGGAACCCATTTTTCTGTGAAGCCCTATGGCCATAGACCTGTACTGCACATGTAGGGACCAGGGTGCCATGTGGGACCCAACAAATATCTAGTGGAAGGTGAGATTAATGGAGTGTACATGGACATGGAATTATGTAAAAACTGTGATTGATCAAGACAGCATTGCAGTCATGAGAGATAAAGAACAACTACTATTGTGAAAGGTGAAGACTCATCGCAGTGGTTAGATGTAAAGACTCACTACAATGGTGAGATGTAAAGACCCACTACAGTGGTGAGATGTAAAGACCCACTACAGTGGTGAGATGTAAAGACCCACTACAGTGGTGAGATGTAAAGACTCACTACAGTGGTGAGATGTAAAGACTCACTACAGTGGTTAGATGTAAAGACTCACTATAGTGGTGAGATGTAAAGACCCACTACAGTGGTGAGATGTAAATACCCACTACAGTGGTGAGATGTAAATACCCACTACAGTGGTGAGATGTAAAGCCTCACTACAGTGGTGAGATGTAAAGCCTCACTACAGTGGTGAGATGTAAAGCCTCACTACAGTGGTGAGATGTAAAGCCTCACTACAGTGGTGAGATGTAAAGCCTCACTACAGTGGTGAGATGTAAAGACCCACTACAGTGATGAGATGTAAAGACCCACTACAGTGGTGAGATGTAAAGACCCACTTCAGTGGTGAGATGTAAAGCCTCACTACAGTGGTGAGATGTAAAGCCTCACTACAGTGGTGAGATGTAAAGACCCACTTCAGTGGTGAGATGTAAAGCCTCACTACAGTGGTGAGATGTAAAGCCTCACTACAGTGGTGAGATGTAAAGCCTCACTACAGTGGTGAGATGTAAAGCCTCACTACAGTGGTGAGATGTAAAGCCTCAGTACAGTGGTGAGATGTAAAGACCCACTACAGTGATGAGATGTAAAGACTCACTACAGTGGTGAGACGTAAAGGCTCATCACAGTGGCTAGATGTAAAGATTCACTACAGTGGTGAGATGAAAAGGCTTGATTCAGTGGTGAGAGGTAAAGACTCACAACAGCAGTGAGAGGTAAAGAATCATTACAGTGTTGAGATATAAAGGGCTTAATCCAGTGGTGAGAGGTAAAGACTAAATTCAGTGGTGAGATGTAAAGGCTTAATTCAGTGGTGAGATGTAAAGACTAAATTCAGTGGTGAGAGGTAAAAACTCAATTGAGTGGTGAGAGGTAAAGGCTTAATTCAGTGGTGAGAGGTAAAGACTCAATGCAGTGGTGTGATGTAAATATTCACTATAGTGGTGTGATGTAAATATTCACTATAGTGATGAGATGTAAAGACTAAATTCAGTGGTGAGATTTAAAGACTCACTATAGTGGTGCGAAGTAAAGGCTTATTTCAGTAGTGAGATGTAAAGACTCACCAATGTGGCGAGATGTAAAGGCTCATCAATGTGGCGAGATGTAAAGACTCACCAATGTGGCGAGATGTAAAGACTCACCAATGCGGCGAGATGTAAAGACTCACCAATGTGGCGAAATGTAAAGACTCACCAATGTGGCGAGATGTAAAGACTCACTACCGTGGTGAGATGTAAAGGCTTATTTCAGTGGTGAGAGGAAAAGACTCACAACAGCCGTAAGAGATAAAGACTCATTACAGTGTTGAGATATAAAGGGCTTAATCCAGTGGTGCGAGGTAAAGACTCAATTCAATCGTGAGATGTAAAGGCTCAATTCAGTGGTGAGAGGTAAAGACTCAATTCAGTGGTGAGAGGTAAATATTCACTACAGTGGTGAGATGTAAAAACTAAATTCAATAGTGAGATGTAAAGACTCACCAATGCGGCGAGATGTAAAGACTCACAACAGAGGTACTGACAGACAGCGGACATGTTATTAGCCGTGGGCACTAACGTAGCCAGCTTTTCCCCTTCCATGCAATAACAATGATAGACCAGCCTACACAATGAATACCTTCTATTCAGAACCATTTAAATGTTACATTTACACAGGCAACATTTTTTATTTGCTCCCACTTGTCAAGCACTGTAGTTCAATCCTGGCAGAGGTCACAGGAAAGAGTCTTGTCTGTAGCTGTACTGGATCTGGTCACAACCCTGCTTCAGTCTGCTGCCATGGTAACATAACCATGATAACTACCATAGTAACATGGAACATTGAGTTCCTGGTGTTTTAGGTCATGCAGAGGAACATGAGATTCCTGAGGAGAACTGAAACCAGTGGCTTCATAACCCCCTCTGACCTGGCTCTTATACGCACTGAAAATAAATTACATGTAGAGACGTCCTTCCTCTACTCATATGATTCCACCTTCATCTACCAAGCAAGCACCACATGTCGAAGTAGACCACACTTATTAACACACACACACACACACACACACACACACACACACACACAAAGACATGCACACGCATAAAACAGACAGACACTCACTCTCTCACTCTCTCTTTCTCACTCTCTCTCTCTCACACACACACACACACACACAAAACTAGAGAAACAAAAATGTTACTGTTGGGTCAAAATTAATACAAACCACCTCATTATGTAATTCAGACTAATGTTCTTCTGGTTGAATATCAACATCTAGCTATTGTTTTTCTGATTGTAACAACAACATCTAGACAAGGTTATGAGACTCCAGGAGAACACATAAAGCTTTGCATAACGAAGTTATGAGTTGCTCTCTGCATAATTTTTACCTGTGGCCACAATCGAACAAAAATACAAACACACATCTAATGTCATGTTCTTATAGTTGCAAGGGCCGCAATAAAACAATGCACACCAATCGACAGACGCGACAGACAGACCAGACTAGCTGCAGAACATTCACAGCCCGGCCCAAATCTTGAATAATTAGAGGGATTTAATATAGTATACCTTCCCAGCTCATCTCCTATCTCGTAATAGTCCTCAACATTCTCCTGGTTTAACCCGGTCATGTTGGATGGGGCACCCTTGCTCCCGAGCCAACGATTCCAATCCAGCAGCACGCGCAATGCCGCGGCGTTCAGCAGCCTCCCATCCCGGTCCTGGTAGATCTACCCGACGATCTCTGGCTGCGTACCATGCTCATATCCGCTCCTTCAATTCTATAGGAAAATGCAAACGCTTAGTGTGCAGTTGTGTAGCTGTTAAACGTTCCACAGAGAGAATTAACACAGGCATTTAACAAAAAAAAATTATGTAGAAATCACTTCGGGGAAGCTACACATTGCTTTCTGAACGTCACGATATCAAGTCGTCGCCGTTTCTCTGTATGGTTTTTCCGTTAAGCACTCCCACCTTTTCAATAACGTGCGTTAAAAAGGAAAATAGTGGCCTAGTACAATCGTCGGTTACAGGTGAGGCACACCGCGGACTCGAAGGCTTGGTGTAGCCAAGGAAACACCACTGGTATCTGTTCGGGAGTAGCTCTCGCTGCCACTAGAAAGAAACGTGACTACAGTATATTCTGCCGAGTGAAATCTTCATTTTCTCCCCTAGAGCAGGTACCTAGCCGTGCAGACAAAACCCCACCATGAACATAGCCAACCTGCGTTATAATATAAGTTGACTAGGAATATACTAAAAAGGATTTCGGCCCTTATACCACCCACATCGGAATAACAGCCCCGACTACTATACGTGTTCGTTAGAACATTGTAACAACGTACTGTTGATAGAATAAAAAGTGCCTTACTATTTATCCATAAGTCAGTGTCCATGTAACAGGATAATCTCTCGTCCAAAGCGTAGAAACCATGTAGCGTCGCCTTTCTGACATGAAAGCAGAATGTTGCAGGAAATGGAAGAAGGAATCGTAACAATGTAGCTGGCTACAGCGTGTGTGTGTGTGTGTGTTACTGCTTGCTGAATGTTAGGTGAGGGTAGTAGCGATTCTGCCGCAGGGCGGCAGCACATACTTGCTTGCAATGGTTTCCCAACTAGCACAAAACGTTCCCTTAATGTTCCCTAAAAAGGTTTTCCCTTAGTTCTTGGGGAAAAAAATACTTTCTGGAAAACCTGTCAGCTAGGCTAAAGTGAGTCATATATAAGATTACCACATGTAACACTGGTTTGCAGTTGTACACACATAAAAATTCCAAGTTACACCTCAATTTTTGTATACACACCAAAAGTCCCATTTTCAAGTCATACCTCAGTTTTTACATAATCAGAATTGCAAAGATTTTCAAAGTAATGGCAGAAATAATGTGACATAATAGAGGAGAATCAGACAGCCAGCCTTAAGACAGATCTAGCTAGCTAGAGGTGCAAATTTGCTCTGCACTGCCCAGGCTGGATGATTGGGCTGGAGGACAGGGCTGCCTTGTCTCGATGGAGTTCTAGTGCCCCTTGTGGTAGACCGTGTGGCTGCGAGCTTGATAGTGGTTGTTGGCTGGGGAATGTGTTCTCCTCCAATGCAAAAACACAGTTTGTGGCTAGTGGCTAACATAAGCCAGCGGAAGCTATCTAGCATTGGACTACACAGCGGGTCCTCTATATGACATTCACTGTAGTGTAATGTGGGTAGTTCTGAAGATATACTAAAAATCAATATTACTACGTCTTTGAAAACACTACATTCTTAATTCCTGCTACCTACACGTTAAAGTTATTTGTTGTCAGTATTAATTATTGCAATGTTTAAAGTTATGATGATGAAAAGCCTGTTTGGTTTTTGTGGAGCAGCAACAGAGCCAACATTTTGGAACTTAATGGTGAAGATTGGACTGCATGAGATATTTTAGTACAAACACGATTCCCAAAAAGTTGGGACACTGTACAAATTGTGAGTAAAAAAGGAATGGAATAATTTACAAATCTCATAAACTTACATTTAATTTACATATCGAACGTTGAAAGCGAGAGATTTTGTAAAGTCATGCCAAATATTGGCTCATTTTGGATTTCATGAGAGCTACACATTCCAAAAAAGTTGGGACAGGTAGCAATAAGAGGCCGGAAAAGTTAAATGTACAGATAAGGAACAGCTGGAGGACCAATTTGCAACTTATTATGTCAATTGGCAACATGATTGGGTATAAAAAGAGCCTCTCAGAGTGGCAGTGTCTCTCAGAAGTCAAGATGGGCAGAGGATCACCAATTCCTCCAATGCTGCGGCGATAAATAGTGGAGCAATATCAGAAAGGAGTTTCTCAGAGAAAAATTACAAAGAGTTTGAAGTTATCATCAAAAAATCAATCAATCAATAAAATGTATTTATAAAGCCCTTTTTACAACAGCAGTTGTCACAAAGTGCTTTACAGAGACACCCGGCCTTAAACCCCAAGGAGCAAACAACAGTAGTGTTGAATTTCAGTGGCTAGGAAAAACTCTCTAAGAAGGCCGAATTTTAGGAAGAAACCTAGAGAGGACCCAGGTTCAGAGGGGTGACCAGTCCTCTTCTGGCTGTGCCGGGTGAGATATTAAGAGTCCAATTGGAATAATAAATACATTTCTCTGGGCTAAATTCAGAGTCTATTTGATTGTAGACTAGGTCAGAAGTATGACCAGGTGGACAAGGACAGGGACAGCAACGGGCCCCCCAAACCAGGTAATCCGCAGGTGTGGACCAGAACCTCATCTCCTCCTAAAATTTAAAACTGGAGGAGACTGAGAAAAGTTAGTAGTACATCCCTCATATCCCCCCAGCACAATAATATAGCAGCGTAACACCTTGGAACTGAGACGGGGGGGTCCGGTGACACTGTGGCCCTGCTCGGGGGAGGCCCCGGACAGGGCCCAACAGGCAGGAAATCAATCTAACCACATTGCTAGTTTTTCAAGGCCACCGGTAGAACATGCCTCCCAATCATTCCCCTCCGAAGACGGCTCGGGCCTTGACTCCGACTCCAGTGGGGAAAACCTGTTCAAAGTCTCAGTTGGATTTAGCAACGATTCAGGTTTAACTGGTTGACAGCATTTCTTCCCAGTGACCAAGAGAAAGTTATTGCCCGGCTGCAGGAGCTGTGCCGGGGGGCTAACAAAACTATCGTTTCTACCTGGTGGCACTGACGCAGATTTTTCTATTTCTACACTAGCATAATCCTTGCCTGACATTTGCGTCAGAAGCCGAGCCTCTAACTCTGCTATCTTTAACGGAAGACGAACATTCTCCTCCGTGTTGTTGTTACAACAATTACAGTAATAAGGCATTGTAATGATACTTAGCCTCGGGTGTTCAGGGGTGAGTAGTTCCGTTAATTATGTCCAAAAAGAGTCCCGGTGTAGTAAAGTTGGGTAAGAGGTCAACAGATAAATATTGCGTTGGTAAAACTCTTAAAATAGAATTTTGACCAATTAGTTTATATAGAGTAAATTCGAAAAAGTTTGGCAGGTAGCCAGGTAGGTAACAACAAGCAGAATACAGCACGTCAACAATCCCACAATGCAGTTTGAATACATACATAATCATCATCCACAGTGCATAATATCATCCAAAGATTCAGAGAATCTGGAACAATCTCTGTGTGTAAGGGTCAAGGCCGGAAAACCATACTGGATGCCCGTGATCTTCGGGCCCTCAGACGGCACTGCATCACATACAGGAATGATACTGTAATGGAAATCACAACATGGGCTCAGGAATACTTCCAGAAAACATTGTCGGTGAACACAATCCACCGTGCCATTCGCCGTTGCCGGCTAAAACTCTATAGGTCAAAAAAGAAGCCGTATCTAAACAGGATCCAGAAGCGCAGGCGTTTTCTCTGGGCCAAGGATCATTTAAAATGGACTGTGGCAAAGTGGAAAATGTTCTGTGGTCAGACAAATAAAAATTTGAAGTTCATTTTGGAAAACTGGGACGCCATGTCGTCCGGACTAAAGAGAACAAGGACAACCCAAGTTGTTATCAGCGCTCATTTCAGAAGCCTGCATCTCTGATGGTATGGGGTTGCATGAGTACGTGTGGCATGGGCAGCCTACACATCTGGAAAGGCACCATCAATGCGGACTGTTATATCCAAGTTCTAGAACAACATATGCTCCCATCCAGACGTCGTCTCTTTCAGGGAAGACCTTGCATTTTCCAACATGACAATGCCAGACCACATACTGCATCAATTACAATGTCATGGCTGCACAGAAGAAGGATCCGGGTACTGAAATGGCCAGCCTGCAGTCCAGATCTTTCACCCATAGAAAACATTTGGTGCATCATAAAAAGGAAGGTGCGACAAAGAAGACCTAAGACAGTTGAGACAGTTGAGCCTGTATTAGACAAGAATGGGACAACAGTCCTATTCATAAACTTGAGCAACTTGTCTCCTCAGTCCCCAGACGTTTGCAGCCTGTTATAAAAAGAAGAGTTTGGAATCGGGTTTGCAGACATAGTTAGAGTTAGAGATAAATACACTGTTATGAAAAATGTATAATAAAATTTATTGAAAGAACAAGATCGCGAGTACAAGCGGCTGAAATGGGTTTTCTCAGAAGGGTGGCTGGCTTCTCCCTTAGGGATAGGGTGAGAAGCTCAGCCATCCATGAGGAACTCGGAGTAGAGCCGCTGCTCCTTTGCGTCGAAAGGAGCCAGTTGAGGTGGTTCGGGCATTTGGTAAGGATGCCCCGAGGACGTCTCCCTAGGGAGGTGTTCCAGGCACGTCCAGCTGGGAGGAGACCTCGGGGTAGGCCCAGGACCAGGTGGAGAGATTATATTTAGAACGCCTCGGGATCCCCCAGTCAGAGCTGGCAAATGTGGCTCGGGAAAGGGAAGTTTGGGGTCCCCTGCTGGAGCTGCTGCCCCCATGACCTGATACCAGATAAGCGGATGAAGATGAGATGAGATGAAAATGTCATATCGTACATAATGAATCTGAAACACCACATCATAAGCAGCAATCCAGATCTGCTGTAGAGAGTCCGGTGGAAAGATATTGATCTCTGTGGCTGAGGCCACAGCACCGTACAGTTCAGCAACAGACTCCACTTCTACTGACACGTTAACCCATCAGTTGAGGGAGTGAGGTTTTTAATGCATCAATCTATGAGTTAAGTTCAGGTGCGGGATGCTTTTAGTGCAAGAATCCATTATTTCAATAGATGTCTGATCGGTTGTTTTATAGGGGAGATGATCGTCAATGTGTGATGTTTTTAACTAAATCACACCACTTTGTAAGAATGTGAGATGAGAATGACACCACACTTGCACAAAGATGGATAGTGTTAGGGTCAGAATCACAGCAATCACCCCCACCATGGAGTCAGAATCACAGCAATCACCCCTACCATGGAGTCAGAATCACAGCAATCACCCCCACCATGGAGTCAGAATCACAGCAATCACCCCCACCATGGAGTCAGAATAACAGCAATCACCCCCACCATGGAGTCAGAATCACAGCAATCACCCCCACCATGGAGTCAGAATCACAGCAATCACCCCCACCATGGAGTCAGAATCACAGCAATCAACCCTACCATGGAGTCAGAATCACAGCAATCAACCCTACCATGGAGACAGAATCACAGCAATCACCCCCACCATGGAGACAGAATCACAGCAATCACCCCCACCATGGAGTCAGAATCACAGCAATCAACCCTACCATGGAGTCAGAATCACAGCAATCAACCCTACCATGGAGACAGAATCACAGCAATCACCCCCACCATGGAGTCAGAATCACAGCAATCAACCCTACCATGGAGACAGAATCACAGCAATCACCCCCACCATGGAGTCAGAATCACAGCAATCAACCCTACCATGGAGTCAGAATCACAGCAATCACCCCTACCATGGAGTCAGAATCACAGCTATAATTCCCACCCCGAATCCAGAGTCACAGTTATCATCACCACCCTGGAGTCACAGTCACAGATAGCATTTTTCCTGTTTGCCTGTTTGTATGTTTTGCAGATCTAAAATGTATTTGCTGGTGTGATTTACAAAACACAGAACATTGGCGCCATCTGGTGGCGGAGGTAAATACTGTGGTTCATATAACAGTCACAGTGCTTTCAGCTGTGATTGAATGACACTCCCCCAGAATGTACTTTTTTTCCCTTAACACTAACAAACTTAAACTGAAATATAAATACAAATATAAATACATAATACTAACAGACTTAAACTGAAATATAAATACAAATATAAATACATAACACTAACAGACATAAACTGAAATATAAATATATATTACAACCCATTATAACACTAACAGACATAGTAACCAATTGTAACCGAAACGGAAGTTACGAATTATTTTCAACAAGCTAACAGACAGCACAACTTATTATACACCGGTTGATTCCCAACCTAAATGCTGATTGGCTGAAAGCCTCTGTATATAAGACCAGAAGTATGACATCAAGGAAATGACATCATGTTACTGTTAAATATAATACACTTTGATTTGTGAACGAAATCATAAGGCAAAAGTCAGGAGAGAACTGTAAAGACTGTCATGCGTGGCGCTGCAGCCCTCTCCCTCTCTGGAGCTCCACCTCCCCGGCATACTAACCGCTGGCAGGAAAGTGATGGCAGCAACACACCCCATGGACACACCCCACGGGCACAACCCACGGACACGCCCCATGGACACACCCCATGGACACACCCCATGGACACAACCCATGGACACACCCCATGGACACACCCCATGGACACAAACCATGGACACAACCCATGGACACACCCCATGGACACAACCCATGGACACAACCCATGGACACACCCCATGGACACAACCCATGGACACAACCCATGGACACACCCCATGGACACACCCCATGGACACAAACCATGGACACAACCCATAAAGACACCTGTTCCCCATCACTCATTATGTTGGTTAATAGTGTGTCTCTGTTCCATATGCACCTCACAGATTATTATGTCTGTATGTTGTTAGGATTATTATGTCGGTATGTTGTGAGGATTATTATGTCTGTATGTTGTGAAGATTATTATGTCTGTATGTTGTGAGGATTATTATGTCTGTATGTTGTTAGGATTATTATGTCGGTATGTTGTGAGGATTATTATGTCTGTATGTTGTGAAGATTATTATGTCTGTATGTTGTGAGGATTATTATGTCAGTATGTTGTTAGGATTATTATGTCTGTATGTTGTGAAGATTATTATGTCTGTATGTTGTGAAGATTATTATTTCTGTATGTTGTGAGGATTATTATGTCTGTATGTTGTGAGGATTATTATGTCAGTATGTTGTGAGGATTATTATGTCTGTATGTTGTGAGGATTATTATGTCTGTATGTTTTAAAGATTATTATGTCGGTATGTTGTGAGGATTATTATGTCTGTATGTTGTGAGGATTATTATGTCTGTATGTTGTGAGGATTATTATGTCTGTATCTTGTTGTGAGGATTATTACCTCGGTATCTTGTGAGGATTATTATGTCTGTATGTTGTGAAGATTATTATGTCTGTATGTTGTGAGGATTATTATGTCTGTATCTTGTTGTGAGGATTATTACGTCGGTATCTTGTGAGGATTATTATGTCTGTATGTTGTGGGTTAAAGGTTATGTGTTAAAGGTTACATGTGTTAAAGGCAATATGGGTAATGTGTCACATCTGTGGGGCAGGACACGAGGTGCAGAGCAAGAGTAGGGAAACCTCCTTCCATTCATACAAAAACAAAAAAGGAGAGGTACACCGCAATCTGCAGCACACATTAATCCACCCAGTGGTATGGACAAACTCAACTTAAATAAGGTTGCCAATTAGAGGCAACGCAGGGCATCTGCCTCTAATTGGGGACAGCCAAAAATGACGTGCAGAGATGCCTAGAGGCATCTCTTCTGCCAGGTCCTGACTATCGCCCCCAGACCAACATAAAGATGGCTCGGGGTCTGATATATTGTGCTATATATGTGGTATATTTTCTTGCCTTATCATGGAATGCCTATATTGGCACTATCCTACAACACTTATTGTTATTTTAAAATGGTTAACAATGCAATAAAAGCAGTAAAAACATTCTCCCCATTCTGAATTTGATTCTAGCAGCACATTTCAAAAGCTTTTCGACAGAGGCAACAGAAGACTAGAAAAGGTTTGTGATTCAAAAAATCTAAACCTGGTGAAATATCACACAACAAATTAGGTCAATAGACAACAGGTTAGTTACATGATTGGTTATTAAAAGATTATTCCAGGGAGGGTGGATCTGTTAAAAGTGAGGATGGAGAGGGGTTCACCACTCTGTGAAAGATTGTGTGGGCAAACAGTGCCACATTTCAAGAGTAACATTTCTCAATGTAAAAGTGCAAAGAGTTTGGGGATCTCATTATCTATAGTACATAATATCAATAAAAGATTCAGAGAATCTGGAGAAATCTCTGTATGCAAGTCACAAGGTCAAACACACCAATATTAGATGGCTGCGATCTTCGGCCCTCAAGGAACCCACATTACTTTAAAGACACGATTCTGTAGTGGAAATCATTGCATAGGCTCTGGAACACTTCCGAAAACCATTGTCAAAGCACACCACTGCATTCACAAACGCAAGTGAAAACTCTACTGTACAAAGTAGAAACCACATATAAACAAGATCCAGAACAACTGCTGCCTTCTCTGGGCCCAAGCTCGTACATCCTTGCACATCCGTGAAGGCACCATTAATGCTGAACAATGTATACAGGTTTTGGAGCAACATACAGTGGGGCAAAAAAGTATTTAGTCAGCCACCAATTGTGCAAGTTCTCCCACTTAACAAGCTGAGAGAGGCCTGTAATTTTCATCATAGGTACACTTCAACTCCTCTAGAGCAGTGATGTTTTGGGGCTGTCGCTGGGCAACATAGACTTTCAACTCCCTCCAAAGATTTTCTATGGGTTTGTGATCTGGTGACTGGCTAAGCCACTCCAGGACCTTGAAATGCTTCTTACGAAGCCACTTCTTTGTTGCGGTGTTAGGGTTAATGTTAGGGCACTCAACATGTGAAAGAGCACACACACTCAAGGCCACATTCTAGATCTGGTTATCTCTAAAGGCCTCGATATTTCCTCTGTCGTTAAAGACTTGGACCTGTGTGATCATTTCTGTGTATTTGAATCACTAATCACCCTGAATGTTCCAGTATCAATCAATCAATCAAATGTATTTATAAAGCCCTTTTTACAACAGCAGTTGTCACAAAGTGCTTTACAGAGACACCCGGCCTTAAACCCCAAGGAGCAAACAACAGTAGTGTTGAATTTCACTTTTAAGATCCATCCATCTTCTTCCGCTTATCCGGGGCCAGGTCGCGGGGGCAGCAGTCTAAGCAGGGATGCCCAGACTTCCCTCTCCCCAGACACTTCCTCTAGCTCTTCCGGAGGGACACCGAGGCGATCCCAGGCCAGCCGGGAGACATAGTCCCTCCAGCGTGTCCTAGGTCTTCCCCGGGGTCTCCTCCCGGTGGGGAGGAGACAGACCGATACATCGACTGCATTACTGCAGAAGCTGCACCGATCCGTCTGTCAATCTCCCGTTCCATCCTTCCCTCACTCGTGAACAAGACCCCTAGATACTTAAACTCCTCCACTCTCCACCAACCTGAAGTGGGCAAGCCACCCTTTTCCGACTGAGGACCATGGCCTCGGATTTGGAGGTACTGATTTTCATCCCCACCGCTTCACACTCGGCTGCAAACCGTCCCAGTGCATGCTGAAGGTCCTGGTTAGAAGGGGCCAACACGACAACATCATCTGCAAAGAGCAGAGACGAAATTGTGTGGTCCCCAAACCTGACACCCTCCGGCCCCTGGCTGCGCCTAGAAATTCTGTCCATAAAAATTATGAACAGAACCGGTGACAAAGGGCAGCCCTGCCGGAGTCCAACATGCACTGGGAACAAGTCTGACTTACTGCCAGCAATGTGGACCAAGCTCCTGCTTCGGTTGTACAGGGACCTGACAGCCCTTAGCAAAGGACCCAGGACCCCATATTCCCCAAGCACCCTCCACAAGATGCCGCGAGGGACACAGTCGAATGCCTTCTCCAAATCCACAAAACACATGTGGATTGGTTGGGCAAACTCCCATGAAACCTCCAACACCCCGTAGAGGGTATAGAGTTGGTCCAGTGTTCCACGGCCCGGACGAAAACCACACTGTTCCTCCTGAATCAGAGGTTCTACTATCGGCCGTATTCTCCTCTCCAGAACCCTGGCACTTTTAAGATAAGGTACATTAATGAGAGTACCAGTGCTCAGTTTATGGAAGCCATTACTATCCCTCCAACAATAAGTGCTGAGTCAGTTGATTTAAATTTTAATGTCAAAATATTGAATATCATGGATCGTGTTACACCGGTAAAGGTAAAGAAAACTATGAGCAAACAGAAAACACCATGGAGAACCACCATGATGGTAAGCACCCTGAAAAGAGAATGTAGGAAAGCGGATTCACTATGACATCTATAAACAAAGCCTTGGTAGCTTCAACAATGAGTTACGTAGGGCCAGACAGCAACATTTACTGGGAATGATCAACAAGAATATAAACAATACCCGCACTCTATTTGTCATGGTCGACAAGCTTACAAACCCAATAAAGCAGATAGCATCAGAACTCATGTCCACTGTGAAATGTAATGAATTTGCGTGTTTCTTTAGTGAAAAAAAAGTATTTGACAGACCATCAGAACTACACAGTCTAACAAGGACTCTGTACCGTCACCACGACCACCAAGACATAACTTGGTTATTATGTCGCATTTTAATAATATTGATCAAAAATCCCAAGAAGAAACATCTTAAAGCTTCTACATGTTGTCTCGACACACTACCATCAGACTTAAGAAAATCATTGAGAAGGTTGTCTTCAATCAACTCAGAAATTTTGTGAACTCAAATGGTCTCTTGGACAAATTTCAGTCAGGCTTCCAACCTCATTACGGAAACGGCTCTGATAAAAGTTTCAAATGATATACGGCTGAATATTGATTTGGATAAAATAACAGTTCTGGTTCTATTAGATCTCAGTGCAGCATTTGACACCTACTGGACAGGGTGGAGAATTGGGTCGGA
Organism: Esox lucius; assembly: GCF_011004845.1. Taxonomy (NCBI): domain Eukaryota; kingdom Metazoa; phylum Chordata; class Actinopteri; order Esociformes; family Esocidae; genus Esox; species Esox lucius. The sequence goes on along the minus strand of NC_047581.1, from coordinate 38,936,610 downwards.
CTCTCTGGGACAGTCCTTTATTGGTTCAGATCTTATCTAGATGGCCAGAGTTACCTTGTCACCATTGGCAATCATGAATCTGATAGGGTGGCTATGACAATGCAGAGTTCCCCAGGGATCAGTTCTTGGACTTCTTTTGTTCAATCTCTATATGCTGCCTCTGGGACCAAATTCTACAGAACAACAACATTAACTACCATAGCTATGCCAACGATACATAAATATATATGGTTCTCGAATTGTATGACAACAGCTCAATAGACTCAATGTGTCACTGTATAGAGCACATAAATATCTGGATGAACCAAGTGTCCACAATTAAACCAACATGAAGCAGAAATTGTGTTTGGCAACACAAATAAGAGACTAGTATTAGTAAAGAGCTGGATTCTCGGGCCCTTAAAACCAGGGATCAAGTGCACAATCTTGGTGTTCTGATAGACTCAGACCTCACATTTAACAGTCATATCAAAGCAGTCACCAAAACAGCATTCTATTATCTTAATAACATAGCCAGAATCAAGGGCTTGGTGACCCAAAAAGACCAAGAGAAGCTCATCCATGCTTTTATCTCTAGTAGGGTTGAGTACTGTAATGGCCTCTTAACTGGACTCCACAAAAATACTGTAAAACAGCTGCAGCTCATTCAGAATGCTGCTGCTAGAATGTTTCCCAGGACCAAGAGAACAGAGCACATCACTCCGGTTCTTAAATCTTTGCACTGGCTTCCAGTCAGTTACAGAATACATTTTAAAGTGTTGCTTTTAGTCTATAAATCCCTGAATGGTTTAGGCCCCGATTACATTTCCATTCTTGTTTAATGAGTAGAAATCGAGCAGGACTCTTAGATCCATGAACTCAGGTCAGCTAGTAGAGCCCAGAGTCCGAACTAAACATGACAAAGCTGCATTTAGCAGTTATGTTATTATTTTGGTTTTATTCTATTTCTATTTTCTTCTATGTTTTCTTATGATGTTTTATTGTTTTTATTCTAGTATTTGTTTTTATCCGATTGTATTTTTATTGTATTTTATTTTTCTTTTGTAAAGCATATTGAATTGCTTCTATGTATAAATTGTGCTGTATAAATAAACTTGATTGCGATTGAAAACATTTGGCCCATTATGAAACAAAAAATACGACAAAAGAGACCCTGAACTGTTAAACAGCTGCAATCCTATATCAAGAAAAAATGGGAATACATTCCACTTTCAAAACTAAAGCAATTGGTCTCCTCAGTTCCCAAACACTTACAGAGTTTTGTTAGAAGAAGAGGTGATGCAACACAATGGCAAACATGCCCCTGTCCCAACCTTTTTCAAATGTATTGCTAGCATCAAATTCAAAATGGGCATGTATTTTTCCAAAAACAATAAAATCACATTGTTAAATTCTGTTTTTATTTACATTTTAGGCAGTGTCCCAACTTTTTTGGGAAATGTGGTTGTACTCTGAGTACTTCGGTGGGATTTTGTACAGTGCAACATCTTCTGTATGAGATCTACTGTAAGAACTGGCCCCTTCAAGTCTTGATTATGTAATATCCTGTACACTACTCTAGAAACGAAACTTAAAAGTAGAAAATTCCTTTGCATATTTGAGCCCCACCTACTAAAGTTTCCTGTAGAACGTTATAAACTATATACCGTACAAAGCTGTTCAGTCACTTTTACAATAGCTGCATCCTGAGATCAACATCAAGAAATCTCCTACTACGGTATGATTGCTTTTGGTGATTTCCTTTTGCTGTTCGTAATGAAGTTGTTTAGATGATCCTTGCTATTTATAGTCAATCATGTCTGTAAAATGTTCAGAAGATTAAAATGGTCTAAAACCGTAACCCTTAAAATAGTATTTTAAACAATTTATGTCAGTTTTCCATATTTTGAATGTTTTTCTACTTGATTTGTGATTGTGACATGGGTTTGCTATCTGAAATAACTGCAAGTTATCTTACATGAAATTCTCTGCTAAAGGACAAATTCTTGAGACATGAACAGAAGAATAAGACATTCTCAAATACACCCCATGTTACATTTAGCCCATAAGATGTTTATCAACAACATATCCTATGACATTTTCATATAATATAACAGTGTTCACTATTTTATAAATTTTTTTTGTAGGTTCCTTACAATAAAAGTTAACTAGCCAATCTGTGGGCCTTGATTCAGTTAATTTTAAGCAGTCACTACAATAGGTTATTTCACCAAAGAAATATGCTAATAAAACATTGTTCTTTACAGCAATGACCTGGGAGTAATTAGCGTCAGCATCAGCTTTCTAATTTCAAGCTCTTTGGAGCATTTGGACAGAGTTTTTTACTTGGTTGTCTCTAGGATAAGAAACAACAACTTTTCATCTATGGACCCAAAGGTTTTGACAAGTAGGCTATCCTGTTTCCCTAAGGTCCATGTCACCTGAAATCAATGAAAAACAACAGTTCAAATTCAAATGAACTTGTTTAAGTTGAGGTTTGGAAAGGCTGTTAAAAGAAAACATAATTATAGATTTCAGCTTTTCGTACTCATAGACTGCTTGGAGAGGGATGAACCATCAAATTGTAAAATATTCAATAAGCTCCTGAAAGATCTGCCCTGGGCTGTACTCTCCTTAAGACACCATCATAATGTACCATTAGTTACTAACTGGAGGGGTTGTGCCTCACACAATGCTGACCAACGTGTGTTCTTTACAGCAGCTTGGACCTGAATGATGTGGGCTGAAGATGACTTCACTCTTCCATATGGGGTGGTGCGTCTGGTTGAACCCAAACCAGTGGATAACCAAAAGTACCTAATGTACCACGGCACTTCTAGGCAGGCCGCAATGCAAATCCTAGCCTCTGGTTTCCATCCGTCGTGTGACGGCATGCTGGGGCCTGGTGTCTATCTTAGCAGAGACCTGGATAAAGCCAGCAGATATCCCCTGGAACTTCCAGAACACCAGAGAGTCGTTATCAGAGTCATGGTAAATGTTGGGAGAGTGAAAACAATCACCTGCAAAGGAGGTTGGCAGAAGACGTGGCACAACTATGGTTACGACACGGCCTGGGTCCCTCCTAACTGTGGAATGGTCCCCAGTGGGCTGGAAGAGAACTGCATCTGGGACCCCAAACGCATCACTGTCAAAGATACTATCCAACCAAAACCCCAACCTTACCTTTATTCAAGATGCTGTTTTTAAAGGGTGGATAATGTGCAACAAAATGAAAAGAATAATGCATTGTACATGTTTCAACAGTATGACATGAATTCTCATTGATTTTGGTGAATAAACTGTTATTACTGTAACCATTAACGCGTAGTTGTGTCATTGATCCACATTCCATTGTCATGACTCTTTCTGTGCTGCAGAGCGTGTACGAGAAACCGAAACTGAAACATTTTCTTCTCCTGACTGGAGGTGGAATCTAGAGATTAAGAATAAATCTAATCTATTTCTGTGCAGCGTTGTAACATGCAAGCAGTTAAAGAATGAATGACAAGGTATAATAATCACACAAGAGACCCCGCATGCAGGCGTTTCATCTGATTATTAATAAAGTTTTAATGTTCCAAAAATATGTTTTACAGACATGGCAGCGTGTAATTCCACACACTCTAAATCGACAACAAAATTAAACAATCTGAAAGGCAGATGAAATCTTAATGCTTAGATTTTTGCATACATATTAATTCTTACAATGTTTTAAGATTAAAAAAGTTAAAGTGTCATTTGTAGCCATCTGTAATCACTATACAGTAATTTATTTTTGAAAGTAATAATTTGCTGCTTGTTAGAAATGTCCATGATTTATAAATATCAGGAAAGAACAGATGTCTTCTGTGGCCTTTCCCCAGATATACAAACCAACTACATTACCTGAAAATCTATGCTACACGAAACGAAACCTAAAAGTAGAAACTTGTTCCTTTGTACATTTAACACGCCCCTGTCACAACTTCCTGAAGTATACTTATAAAATGATGTATGTAAAGCTGTTGAGTCACATTACCATACTTGTTTCCTGAGGTCAACGTCAACACACCTCCAGACTTAGGTATGATTTCTCTTTATTGTTTCTCCTTTTCTGTTCATTAGGTTGTTTTTTAGCTTATTCTTGCTTTGTCTTGTCAATTATGTCTGTAAAACATTCAGAAGATTAAAAGGATGCCAAACTGAACCTCTTAAAATAATATTTTAAACAAGAAGGCATGACATGGTTTTTCAACTTCTGTGGAGCATATGTACAGGGTTTTGTTACCTGGCTGGCTCTGAGATTTAAACTAGCAACCTTTCAGCTTTAGACCCAAAGGTTTTGACCACTAGGCTATCCTGTTTCCCTAAGGTCCATGTCACCTGAAATCAATGAAAAACAACAGTTCAAATTCAAAAGAACTTGTTTAAGTTGAGGCTGTTAAAAGAAAACAATTATATATTTCAGCTTTTCGTACTCATAGACTGCTTGGAGAGGGATGAACCATCAAATTGTAAAATATTCAATAAGCTCCTGAAAGATCTGCCCTGGGCTGTACTTTCCTTAAGACACCATCATAATGTACCCTAGTTTCTAACTGGAGGGGTTGTGCCTCACAGAATGCTGACCAACGTGTGTTCTTTACAGCAGCTTGGACCTGAATGATGTGGGCTGAAGATGACTTCACTCTTCCATATGGGGTGGGGCGTCTGGTTGAACCCAAACCAGTAGATAACCAAAAGTACCTAATGTACCACGGCACTTCTAGGCAGGGCGCAACGCAAATCCTAGCCTCTGGTTTCCGTCCGTCTAGTGACGGCATGCTGGGGCCTGGTGTCTATCTTAGCAGAGACCTGGATAAAGCCAGCAGATATCCCCTGGACCTTCCAGAACACCAGAGAGTCGTTATCAGAGTCATGGTAAATGTTGGGAGAGTGAAAACAATCACCTGCAAAGGAGGTTGGCAGAAGACGTGGCACGACTATGGTTACGACTCAGCCTGGGTCCCTCCTAACTGTGGAATGGTCCCCAGTGGGCTGGAAGAGAACTGCATCTGGGACCCCAAACGCATCACTGTCAAAGATACTATCCAACCAAAACCCCAACCTTACCTTTATTCAGGAGCCTGTTGTTAAAGGGTGGATAATGTGCAACAAAATGAAAAGAATAATGCATTGTACATGTTTCAACAGTATGACATGAATTCTCATAGATTTTGATGAATAAACTGTTATTACTGTAACCAGTAACGTGTAGTTGTGTCATTGATCCTCATTCTGTTGTCATGACTCTTTTTGTGCTCATGACTGCTGTAGGAGTCCTGCTAACACACGCGGCATACACATTTCCACCCACATACAAACACACAAAAGTATGTTTGTAACGGGCTGTTCTTTACCTTCTCTGTCAATGGATGTTTACTACCTAATATTGCCAAAGTATTAATATTGCTAGTAAAGAACTGTGTTAAACCAATGAATTAGTTGTTAGTTATTTACTTAGTTATTTAGTAGTGTATTCAGTCAGCTGGCAAAACTGAGACCTCTGTCAGTGTCCTTTATTTGGTTTTACTGTATCCTGTTGTAATGAAGCAGGCTACCCACTCCCCTTTCCATCCTGTCTTTAGACAAATTAAACACACACACACACACTTTTCTAAACGGGGCATCAAAGTTGAATGCCCTTGAAATATTCCAAATATTTTTCTTCTTAATTGTTTAGTGTGTCAGCAATATTCCCCATTTAAACATTATTGCCTGTTCTTCCATCAGTTTACACTGAGTTGTAATCTCCTTATACTTGCTGTAGATACTCACAGTACTATCCCCCCACCCCAAACCACCCTGGACTATTTAACTGGTAATGCCTACCCCTAATTCTAAACCTAACCCCAATTTTACATTTGGCTCTAAACCTAACCCTTTACAAAAAACTGCCTTATCAATAAAAATTATAGTCTTTAAATTATTTTTTCCCCCTCCATGAACTGCCACCTTAACGTGGTGGAGGGGTTTGAGTACCCAAGTGACCCTAGGAGCTATGTTGTCTGGGGCTATATGCCCCTGGTAGGGTCTCCCAAGGCAAACAGGTCCTAGGCGACGGGTCAGACTAAGAGCGGTTCAAAACCCCCTTAATGATGAGCAAAATGTTGAGTTCCGTGACGTCGCCCCGTATGGCGCAGCCGGGGCCCTACCCTGGAGCCAGGTCCGGGGTTGGGGCTCGTACGCGAGCGCCTGGTGGCCGGGCCTTTCCCCATGGGGCCCGGCCAGGCTCAGCCCGAAGGAGCGACTTGGGGCCGCCTTACTGTTGGCTCACCACCTGCAGGAGGGACCATAAGGGGTCGGTGCGTAGAGGATCGGGCGGCAGTCAAAGGCGGGGGCCTAGACAACCCGATCTCTGGACACGGAAACTAGCTCTAGGGATGTGGAACGTCACCTTACTGGGGAGGAAGGAGCCTGAGATTGTGCGTGAGGTTGAGAGGTTCCGACTAGAGGTAGTCGGGATCACCTCTACGCACGGCTTGGGCTCTGGAACCACACTCCTTGAGAGAGGATGGACTCTTCACCACTCTGGATTTGCCCATGGTGAGAGGCGGCGGGCAGGTGTGGGTTTGCTTATAGCTCCCCAGCTCTGCCGCCATGTGTTGGAGTTTACCCCGATGAACGAGAGGGTTGTTTCCCTGCGCCTACGGGTCGGGGATAGGTCTCTCACTGTTGTTTGTGCCTACGGGCCGAACGGCAGTGCAGAGTACCCGACCTTCTTGGAGTCTCTAGGAGGGGTGCTGGAAAGTGCTCGGACTCTATCGTTCAACTGGGGGACTTCAACGCCCACGTGGGCAATGACAGTGACACCTGGAGGGGCGTGATTGGGAGGAACGGCCCCCTTGATCTGAACCCGAGCGGTGTTCAGTTATTTGACTTCTGTGCTAGTCACAGTTTGTCCATAACGAACACCATGTTCAAGCATAAGGGTGTCCTTCAGTGCACGTGGCACCAGGACACCCTAGGCCGTATGTCGATAATCGACTTTGTTGTCGTTTCATTTGACCTGCGGCCGTATGTCTTGGACACTCGGGTGAAGAGAGGGGTGGAGCTGTCAACTGATCACCACCTGGTGGTGAGTTGGATCCGATGGCGGGGGAGGAAGCTGGACAGACTCGGAATACCCAAGCGTTTTGTAAGGGTCTGCTGGGAACGTCTGGCCTAGTCTCCTGTCAGAGAGATCTTTAACTCCCACCTCCGGCAGAGCTCCACCGTCATTGTCGAAGCGGCCGCTCGGAGCTGTGGCCGTAAGGTCTCTGGTGCCTGTGTTCCTACTCTCACCTATGGTCATGAGCTTTGGGTCATGACCAAAAGGACAAGATCCCGGATACAGGCGGCCAAAATGAGCTTTCTCCGCAGGGTGGCTGGGCGATCCCTTAGAGATCGGGTGAGAAGCTCGGTCACCCAGGAGGAGCTCAGAGTAGAGCCGCTGCTCCTCCACATCGAGAAGGGTCAGCTGAGGTGGCTTGGGCATCTGTTTCAGATGCCTCCGGAACGCCTTCCTGGGAAGGTGTTCTGGTCCCGTCCCACCGGGAGGAGACCCCGGGGAAGACCTAGGACACGCTGGAGGGACTATGTCTCCCGGCTGGCCTGGGAACGCCTCGGTGTCCCCCCGGAAGAGCTGGAGGAAGTGTCTGGGGAGAGGGAAGTCTGGGCATCTCTGCTTAGACTGCTGCCCCCACGACCCGGCCCTGGATAAGCGGAAGATGATGGATGTCTTTAGATTTTTGTTGGGATCTAAGACCAAAACCTGACCCGGAAATCCATGTTCCTTATTTCCTACCTGTTACACTTATCCTAAACTTAACCTCTATATAAAAAAATGTATGCCTGAATGCTGAGCTTAACCTTAATGCCTTAACGTAAAAAGTAACCCCAATTTTAAAACAATGCCCAGTTGTATCAATCCCCTGAGCTAGAAACCAACTGTTTCCTTGGTAGGGATGTTTGTCATGTTTTACTATCTTTGTGGGGACATTCAGGTCCCAGCAGCAACACAGACATGGATCACACACACACACACACACACACACACACACACACACACACACACACACACACACGTATGCAGAGAGAGAGGAGCAACATCACACTTTCCATGTGAACCCTTCAGTAGATCAAATCAATACAAGCCCATTCTGTAATTTAACTAAATCAAATAAAAGCTAAATAGATCTGTGATGAAGTCTGTTAGATTCATCAGGGTTTCCCTTGGTGATTTGCTTAGCTGTATTATTGACAAATTCCTAACCAAAACCAATTAATTCCCCTCGCTACGCTCCAGTGTTATGGCAAAGTTTCTCACAGCCCAACCCTGTTATTTAGAAACGCTTATCTCACCACAGCAGCATAATTTATGGCAGCAACTTAACATTAAGGTTATCTAGCTTCTCAGAAAGTCCTTGTTCTTGGTAGGGCAGTATTTATGCAACCATAATACATAATTACAGGTTTTAGAGCTGTATAAATTGATATGCAACTCTGTTATTTCGTGGTTACACACACATTCATTTTCAAAACCTTAGTTGTGCTTCAGGGATGTTAGTTTGTGTATTAGTTTAAGAAGTCATGCTTCTCTGAAAACATAACTGTCTAATTTTAGTGGGTGTGTGATTTTTCTTTTTTGAAACCTAAAATGTCAGCAGTCGATGTAGCAGTGTGGCTGTGGGCTGAATTCAGGCTGAAACTAGTGATAGACTTACATCACCAGGAGTGACAGGGGCAGCTGAAATTACATGAGTCAATGCAAATTATTTACATTTACAAGCTAAATAAATAAAAAGTTTTGTGTTTGTGAGGATTTCTTTTAGCCCTGCCTAGGCAACAGGTTCTCCTCCTGGGGTCAGGGTTAGGGTTAGTAGTACTAGGAACTTAGTGTAACGAGGACTCGCGAGGGAGACACACGCCCTCTCCCCCGGCGTGGTGTTTCGGCGTGCGTCGTCACCGGCCTTCTAGTCACGCCGCTCCTCCTCCCACGGCACTGTCATGTCTTGTTATTGCACACACCTGGTGTCCATTCCCTCGTTAGGTAACCTATATTAGTTCCTGTGTTCCGGGGCGTCTTTGTGAGGTATTGTTCTATGTTTGGTGTTGTAAGAGTAAGCTGTTGGCACGTTTTCGTTTTTTGCACTTGTATGCCCTTTACAATACGTGCTATTTTCTGAAAATAAGAAACCGCTATATTACCTACCTCCCTGCGTTTGGCTCCCTTTTTTCACGCACACAACAACAAAACTCCTTGACACTTAGGGTTAGCACGCAAGTTCATTTATATAGCACTATTCATACATAGAAGCAATTCAATGTGCTTTACAAAGAAAAAATGTAATAATACAATTGCATAAAAACAAATACTCAAATGAAAACATCAAAACAACATCATAATAATAAAACATAGAAGAAGAAAATAGAAGAAGAATAAAACGTGATAAAAACATGGGAAGCTATTAAAGCTGTAAGGCTTTGTTTAAGAGCTCAGTCATAGGTGTGTGAAAAGAGAAGTGTTTTTAACCTGTATTTAAAAATTGAAACGTTTGGGGCCCATCTAAGATCTTCTGGAAGTTTATTCCATTTGTGTGCAGCATAACTGCTAAACACATCTTCTCCATGTTTGGTTTGGACTCTACTAGCTTACCTGTGTCCATGGATCTAAGAGGTCCTGCTTGGTTTATGTAGCCGGGTGAATTTTTTTTCATAAAAGGGAGTACTTAAGAAAAATGGAGTACTGTTGCTGGAGTACTATTGCTAGAGTACTGTTGCTTAAAATAATGCTGTTTTTCTCGTTGTTTGTTAAGAATGTACTTACCAAACAAATGTGGTCGAAAACAATTTAACCTGTGGGTAATGGGTAGTAAGGGGATCTGATTGGACGAGAATATGTTGTTGGCGAATCAGGGTTGGACGGAGAGGGAAGGATCAGGAAGGGAAGGTGAGAGAGATTGTCAATAAAAAGAAAAGGATAAAAGGGCTAGTGAATTTTCAGTTACTTTTTCCCCGCTGCTTAGTTAAGAGGAGCGCTCAGGGGAAAACTGTGTATGCTAGGTGGCAATTAGCTACCAGTTAGCAATTTGGGTGACCGGAAAAGCCCAAATTTCCACTGGCTATGTTGGATTTATTAATCGTCATACAACTGCTGATAGCCTACTACATATGGTTGTTTTGTTGTTCGATAAAGACGATCAGGGATTATTCCTATGAGGTATGACATTGAAATTGACACGACTATATTTCCATATGCTTATTAAAGAAACCTCAATGTGCCGGTATATGGCATGTGATGTCTGATTAATACAGTGGGGAGAACAAGTATTTGATACACTGCTGATTTTGCAGGTTTTCCTACTACCAAAGCATGTAGAGGTCTGTCATTTTTATGATCGGTACACTTCAACTGTGAGAGACAGAATCTGAAACAAAAATCTAGAAAATCATATTGTACGATTTTTTATTAATTAGCATTTTATTTCATGACATAAGTATATGATCACCTACCAACCAGTAGGAATTCTGGCTCTCACAGACCTGTTAGTTTTCCTTTATGAAGCCATCCTGTTCTCCACTCATTACCTGTATTAACTGCACCTGTTTGAACTAGTTCCCTGTATAAAAGACACCTGTCCACATACACAATCAAACAGACTCCAACCTCTCCACAATGGCAAAGACCAGAGAGCTGTGTAAGGACATCAGGGATAAAATTGTAGACCTGCACAAGGCTGGGATGGGCTACGGGACAATAGGCAAACAGCTTGGTGAGAAGTGTTGTGGAAATTTCTTATACAATGTATTCTGATTGTATAAAGGACTGAGTCCCACTGTTAAGATAGGTACAGGAATGTGTGGGACCTGGTATTTGCATAGGGGACATCTATTGTCTGTCCAGATGCAGATCAATGGGTTTTAGGACAGGATAGGAGAAGATACAGCAAGGGGGCAGTAAGGTCAGTTGGCCCCTTTGGGTAAACATTATTGCAGGAAGGATAAGGTGGGGGAAGATAGCATTTGACGTGTGTGATAGAACAAAGGGAAAGGTGTTTGATTGACATGAAACAGATGGCAGCATCTTACCACACCCCTTCTTCCTATGTAATACTGTCGAAATGATGTTTTTATTTAGAAACTATCCACCGTTACTTTGTAACCTGTATACTTTCTCCTTGCAAGCAAGATTAAAACCGTTTATTGCGCAATTGATTTCTCCTGTCTTACCTACCATTTTCATAGAACTTTGGAATTTTAGAAATTGCCATCACAGAAGGCAACAACTGTTGGTGCAATTATTAGAAAATGGAAGAAGTTTAAGATGACGGTCAATCTCCCGCGGTCTGGGGCTCCATGCAAGATCTCAACTCGTGGGGCATCAATGATCATGAGGAAGTTGAGGGATCAGCCCAGAACTACACAGCAGGACCTGGTCAATGACCTGAAGAGAGCTGGGACCACAGTCTCAAAGAAAACCATTAGTAACACACTACGCCGTCATGGATTAAAAACCTGCAGCGCAAGCAAGGTCCCCCCTGCTCAATCTAGCGCATGTCCAGATCCGTCTGAAGTTTGCCAATGACCATCTGGATGATCCAGAGGAGGAATGGGAGAAGGTCATGTGGTCTGATGAGAACCAAATAGAGCTTTTTGGTCTAAACTCCACTCGCCGTGTTTGGAGGAAGAAGAAGGATAAGTACAACCCCAAGAACAACATCCCAACCGTGAAGCATGGAGGTGGAAACATTCTTTGGGGATGCTTTTCTGCAAATGGGACAGGACGACTGCACCGTATTGAGGGGAGGATGGATGGGGCCATGTATCGCGAGATCTTGGCCAACAACCTCCTTCCCTCAGTAAGAGCATTGAAGATGGGTCGTGGCTGGGTCTTCCAGCATGACAACGACCCAAAACACACAGACAGGGCAACTAAGGAGTGGCTCCGTAAGAAGCATCTCAAGGTCCTGGAGTGGCCTTCTACATGCTTTGTAAGTGGGAAAACCTGCAAAATCGGCAGTGTATCAAATACTTGTTCTCCCAACTGTATATGGGAAAGTTAATGAGGTTATTGTATTTTGCCTGTAAGACATGTAAGCTCAACACTTAGTTGAAACCTAAATTAAAGAGAATTGGTAGTTTTTTCCAAGTATGGGGTATTCAGGGCCCACTCTAGCCTAGTATACTTCGCATATCACTACTGGTGAATAATATTAGGGTTTAGGGGCAAATTTATATTCTTCAAACATATCAGAAATGTATTCAGGGCCTAAACCATTCAGTGATTTATAAACTAAAAACACAACTTTGAAATCTATTCTGTAACTGACTGGAAGCCAGTGCAAAGATTTAAGAATCTGAGTGATGTGCTCTGTTCTCTTGGTCCTGGTTAACATTCTAGCAGCAGCATTCTGAATGAGCTGCAGCTGTTTTACAGTCTTTTTGTGGAGTCCAGTTAAGAGGCCATTGCAGTACTCAACCCGACTAGAGATAAAAGCATGGATGAGCTTCTCTTGGTCTTTTTGGGACACCAGGCCTTTGATTCTGGCTATATTCTTTAGATGATAGAATGCTGTTTCGGTGACTGCTTTGATATGAGTGTTTAATGTGAGGTTTGAGTCTATCAGAACACCAAGATTACGCACTTGATACCTGGTTTTTAGGGCCAGAGAATCCAGCTCTTTACTTATACTAGTTCTCTTATTTCTGTTGCCAAACACAATTTCTGCTTCATGTTGGTTTAACTTTAGCCAATTTTGGTGCATCCAGGTATTTATATGCTCTATACAGTGACACAATGAGTCTATTGAGCTGTTGTCTTACTGTTCGACAGTAATATATATTTGAGTATCGTCGGCATAGTTACGGTAGTTAATGTTGTTGTTCTGTAGAATTTGGCCCAGAGGTAGCATATAGAAATTGAACAGAAGCAGTCCAAGAACTGATCCCTGGGGAACTCTGCATGTCATAGTAACTCCGGCCATCTAGATAAGATCTGAACCATTTAAGGACTGTCCCGGAGAGTCCTTCCTAATTTTCCGTCTATAAGTGTTCTATGATCTACAGTATCAAATGCTGCACTGAGATCTAATAGAACCAGAACTGTTATTTTATCAGAATCAGTATTCAGCCATATATCATATAAAACTTTTATCAGGGCCGTTTCAGTACTGTGGTGAGGTCGGCAACCTGACTGATTGTAGAGAGCTATTAACTCTTTGATGTAGGTCCATTGTTATAGAGTTAAAAAAAATACTGATGGCAGTGTGTCAAGACAACCTGTGGAAGCTTTAAGATGTCGAACTGTTTCTTCTAGGGATTTTAGATCAATTGTATTAAAATGCGACATAATAATAAATACATTTGATTGATTGAATAATCAAGTTATGTCTTGGTGGTCGTGGTGACGGTACAGAGTCCTTGTTAGACTGTGTTGTTCTGATGTTCCGTCTAATACATATAATATTTTCAATAAAGAAACACGCAAATTCATTACATTTCACAGTGGACATGGGATCTGATGCTGTCTGCTTTATTGGGTTTGTAAGCTTGTCGGCCATGACAAATAGAGTGCGGGTATTGTTGATATTCTTGTTGATCATTCCTGATAAATGTTGCTGTCTGGCCCTGTGTAACTCATTGTTGAAGCTACCAAGGCTTTGTTTATAGATGTCATAGTGGATCTGAAGTTTAGTTTTCCTCCACTTACGTTCTGCTTTCCTACATTCTCTTTTCAGGGTTCTTACCATCATGGTGGTTCTCCATGGTGTTTTCTGTTTGCTCATAGTTTTCTTTACCGGTGCAACACGATCCATGATATTCAATATTTTGACATTTCAATTATCCAGGAGTACATCAACTAACTCAGCACTTATTAATGTGGAGATAGCTATGGCTTCAATAAACTGATCATTGGTAATCTCATTAATGTACCTTTTCTTAAAAGAAACAGTTTACTGGAACATTCGGGGTGATAAGTGATTCAGAAAACACACAGAAATGTATTCAATAGAAAGAAAATGACCTAGTGTATTTTCTTTGCACTGGAATGTATCTTTGAATAGGTCAGCCACTCCTCCTCATTTCCTACCATTTCAACACGTATTCATATAGCCACATTTTTTAGGTGCTGTCTCGTTAAGAACAGTAGCACTACAATCTTCTGTTAGCCACATTTCAGTGAGAAACATAATGTGATGGAGGGGATGAGTGTGGTGGAGGGGGAGAGGGGATGAGTGTGGTGGAGGGGGAGAGGGTGAGCGTGGTGGAGGGGGAGAGGATGAGCGTGGTGGAGGGGGAGAGGGGGAGCGTGGTGGAGGGGGGGAGAGGGAGCGTGGTGGAGGGGGGGAGAGGGGGAGCGTGGTGGAGGGGGGGAGCGTGGTGGAGGGGGGGAGCGTAGTGGAGGGGGGAAGCGTGGTGGAGGGGGGGAGAGGGGTGGAGGGAGAGAGGGTGAGTGTGGTGGAGGGGGAGAGGGGGAGCGTGGTGGAGGGGGAGAGGGGGAGCGTGGTGGAGGGAGAGAGCGGGAGCGTGGTGGAGGGAGAGAGCGGGAGCGTGGTGGAGGGAGAGAGCGGGAGCGTGGTGGAGGGGGAGAGGGTGAGCGTGGTGGAGGGGGAGAGGGGATGAGTGTGGTGGAGGGGGAGGGTGGTGGAGGGGGAGAGGGGGAGCGTGGTGGAGGGGGAGCGTGGTGGAGGGGGAGAGGGGGAGCGTGGTGGAGGGAGAGTGGGGGAGCGTGATGGAGGGGGAGAGGGGGAGCGTGATGGAGGGGGAGAGGGGGAGCGTGGTGGATGGGGAGAGGGGGAGCGTGGTGGAGGGGGAGAGGGGGAGTGTGGTGGAGGGGTGATGAAAGTTCACTTACGCTTGAAGATGTCAAACACTGCTTTCAGGCTATCCCTGGATGTTAGCTGTGGATTACTGCGAAGAGACACTTTACCACGTCTTGCCTTACCAGTCAGCCTACTCATAATGAATTCTGCAATCTCAGCCTGCGGGCTTGATCAAGTGTCACGTCTCAAAGTCTGATTTATTAGGGTCAGTGAGATGGTCTGGGACATCAAATATTATCTTTTTGCTATTTCAATTTGTATTTGAAAACCTTACCAAGGTATTCAAAATATAATTATTAGGGGCCTTAGCTGCATCATTGCAAAACCAGGTATTAACCCTGCATGCAGATTAGCTCAGGGTTGCTCACAGAGGTCAATGCAATAGGCCAGTACAATACGGGTAGGAGGGTTTTAACTGATTATTTACCTTTCCTCAATGTGCTTTAGCAACTCCTAATGGCAGCTTATGCATCAGTGAGATAGAACACTGGAGAGTGCATTCCTTCATGCGTGTAAGGATTCTGGTGTAGCATTCTGATGTAGCAAGCAACAAGTTGAGCAAGCAACATGACAAGAACCAGAACGGCATTGGGTCTGTTTTGGAATACACATCTTAATAAGAATTATCCCAAGTCAGCAGGGAGGGGTGTGTGTGGAAGCATAGCTTTAATTACTTGGAGTGCAACAGGGTAAAATGAAAGAAGGAAAGAGAGGAACCTTTCCGTGAAAGCAACTGATTAGTGCTCTGTGTCCCCTCAGTTATTTGGGTAAATTGAAAACTTTAACTCAGGTAGTAGTACTTCATTTTGTCTTATTATTCTGCAAGCATTTGGCAGACATTTATTTGCACTGTAGGCTGTTACACATCAATGATCTGTTTGGAATTGGATTCAAAGAGTGAAGCCGGACAATTGTGAGAAGCTTGGGTGGGAGATAAAGCAGCCTCAATTATTCTTGCAACACCTGCCTTGATACAAGTGAGAAGGGCTTGCTGATTGCAAGGGAAGCTTTCCACTGAAATCTGAGATGTCCAAGGTGTAGTTACTCAGACTACCACCAGAGGGCTCCAGGACTCAGGATATCCCACTGGCCTCTGAAACCAATGGCACCAGGCAGCGCCAGTCAGGTAAGAGTTGAGTTTAAAAAAAAAAAAACATTCTGTCTAGAAGCCCACAACACAATACATATTCAAACAAACAAAAACAAATTTAAACATAATTTAAAAGCACAACACCAATTCCCCATCCACAGATACTGAACCTGAAGTATACTGATACTGAAGAAATCTGCAACATGCCCCCATCAGGTGTAACAGATGGTTATTCACACTAGGATCCAGGTGTAACAGATGGTTATTCACACTAGGATCCAGGTGTAACAGATGGTTATTCATACTAGGATCCAGGTGTAACAGATGGTTATTCACACTAGGATCCAGGTGTAACAGATGGTTATTCACACTAGGATCCAGGTGTAACAGGTGGTTATTCACACTAGGATCCAGGTGTAACAGATGGTTATTCACACTAGGATCCAGGTGTAACAGGTGGTTATTCACACTAGGGTCCAGGTGTAACAGGTGGTTATTCACACTAGGGTCCAGGTGTAACAGATGGTTATTCACACTAGGATGCAGGTGTAACAGATGGTTATTCACACTAGGATCCAGGTGTAACAGATGGTTATTCACACTAGGATCCAGGTGTAACAGATGGTTATTCACACTAGGATCCAGGTGTAACAGATGGTTATTCACACTAGGGTCCAGGTGTAACAGATGGTTATTCACACTAGGGTCCAGGTGTAACAGATGGTTATTCACACTAGGGTCCAGGTGTAACAGATGGTTATTCACACTAGGATGCAGGTGTAACAGATGGTTATTCACACTAGGATCCAGGTGTAACAGATGGTTATTCACACTAGGATCCAGGTGTAACAGATGGTTATTCACACTAGGATCCAGGTGTAACAGATGGTTATTCACACTAGGATGCAGGTGTACCAGATGGTTATTCACACTAGGATCCAGGTGTAACAGATAGTTATTCACACTAGGATCCAGGTGTACCCAATGCGAGTCATGGCTACAGCTCCATGTATAATCCCGCATTGGAGGTCAGCTGCCCTCTTATCAAATATCAGTTTATATAAAGACCACCAATGATCTATAAGGGAATCTCCAGGACTAAATGAAGCACCTGCCCATCTTGTTAATGTGTGTAGAAGCATAGCACACTTCTACACAAATGGTGTACATTGCCTTTTTCCCCATGGCCTTAACATCCCCCAGTTCTGGGGTGTTAAAGGAGAGCAGAAGCTCCCTCCGTCCACTGGTACGAGTAACAAGTGTCAGTCAGATTAAAGTTCAGGTACTGGCAACGACATTCAGACCTGCAACTTTCCTTAGCAGGCAGGATTATCTTTCTTCTAGCTCCTCCAATGACCTGCTGTTACTCTGCATCCTATGACCTAGCTTTTGTAAAAGTACATAAAGGGTTTTATAAAATTGTCCTTCACAGACTGCACACAACAGATGTGAGCATTGGCTGGCTGAACCTAAATCATGCGTTTGGAAGACAATGTAATGAAACAGTGGCTCTTGAAAAAGCCTCCATCCAGGTGGCGTGTCGTCCTACTGGAACACATCCAACACCTCCCCAGCATGCAACACAAACTCATTGAAAGGAGACTCATTGAAGGCAAGAAGTAAAGATCCTTAAAGAAATTTCCACCAGGCCTGCCCCACCTGGTAGGGAAATTGAGTGTCCACTGCAGATCTTGAATCAAACCCACAGAGTGCCTTGACTACCAAACCCTTTTCCTCTAAAGGATACCTGAGGTAGCAATCATTTCCACCGAGACAGTCTAGCACACACCCTCTCCACAATACCCTCCCAGTTAATTTCTGAAATACATCAGATCCTAGAAAACTCTCAATGTCTTCAGCCCATCTGCCCCACTGAACCTCAACGTCATCACTCCCTCTGATGAACACCGTCATATCATCTGTCTCAGAGAACCTCAACGTCATCACTCCCTCTGATGAACACCGTCATATCATCTGTCTCAGAGAACCTCAATGTCATCACTCCCTCTGATGAACACCGTCATATCATCTGTCTCAGAGAACCTCAACGTCATCACTCCCTCTGATGAACACCGTCATATCATGTCTCAGAGAACCTCAACGTCATCACTCCCTCTGATGAACACCGTCATATCATCTGTCTCAGAGAACCTCAACGTCATCACTCCCTCTGATGAACACCGTCATATCATCTGTCTCAGAGAACCTCAACGTCATCACTGCATATACAAACACCATTCTTGGACAATGAACAACCCCTAGCACAGAAAAAACCACAAGCCTTGTGTCGTAAGAAACAAAGCATTGGTTCAATTGCCAGACAATAGCTTTGTCCTCAGATCGGGCAACCCTGCCTCAAACCTTTATGGACTGGTATAGGGCAGTGAGTGTACAGCTTGTATAACAGTTTACATTGTAGCAAAGTGTCATTTCTTCAGTGTTGTCACATGAAAATATATAATGAAGTATTTGCAAAAATGTGAAGTGTGTACTCACTTCTGCACCTTCAAACTGTTTGAGAGAAAATTTGATAGTGTGTTCTGCACACAATTATGGTACTGGTCAAATGAACGCACAGCTCATTGACAGGACAAAGGAAGACAACCCCCATGAAAGGACTCTCATAGTACTTCATAGAAATCACCCCCAACTGACCACCAAAAATACTTTTAAAACAGTGATATGGTGATACTGTAGATTTTTACCCAGCCCTCCAAAAGGCAGAGGACTGCGATACTCTTTGCTGAACAGTTACTACATGGACTTCCTCATCTGGGCCCTGAGCAGAGAGCTGTTTTGGAGTCAGAGATTTTTCTGCAGGAACTATCCACTGCTGTCATGCACCTCTCCTGTAGAAAAACATTAACCTTTTTGTAATACCCAAGCACTCTTATTCATATTCCTTCCCCCATTAATATAAAGAGAACCAACCCTAAGCACCTCCATACAGAAAAGAGAGAGGAAACAGAAAAGGACCCTATGAGGCATGACACAGATCAATCAATCAATCAATCAAATGTATTTATAAAGCCCTTTTTACAACAGCAGTTGTCACAAAGTGCTTTACAGAGACACCCGGCCTTAAACCCCAAGGAGCAAACAGTAGTGTTGAATTTCAGTGGCTAGGAAAAACTCCCTATGAAGGTCGAATTATAGGAAGAAACCTAGAGAGGACCCAGGTTCAGAGGGGTGACCAGTCCTCTTCTGGCTGTGCCGGGTGAGATATTAAGAGTCCAATTGGAATAATAAATACATTTCTCTGGGCTAAATCCAGAGTCTATTTGATTTTAGACTAGGTCAGAAGTATGACCAGGTGGACAAGGACAGGGTAATCCGCAGGTGTGGACCAGGACCTCATCTCCTCCTAAAATTTAAAACTGGAGGAGACTGAGAAAAGTTAGAAGTACATCCCTCATACCCCCCAGCACAATAATATAGCAGCGTAACACCTTGGAAATCAAATCAGTAATCTTGCCACGTTTCCCAAAACCTTCATCTGTCGTGACACCAATAACAAACTTCAAACAGAAACACTTGTTCACACTCCGGTCGTCGAACCCCACAGTTTTTTGTAACACCACATCAGACCTCACAATCATCTCTTCATCAAAAAAAGGTATCTGTCATCTGGATCCTCTTCAGCAGAGTCCAAAGTCCCCTGACTCCCTACTGCAAGACCCTTCACAACACCCCCCACAACACTTTCTTCCTAAAGCATCCTCACAAGTCCACAGGCTAAATCACCACTACACTATGAAAAATGTCTGCTGAGCCACTATACTTAAATTGGGGTGAATGCAGTCAATGGCAAACCTTGCATAATTATTATTAGTACAAATTAACTGACGTGGTCAAATTACACGAAACATCGAAGCCTGGAGCATTTAATTTATTCACAATGGAAAAACAATGACAGTTACACATTTATTAGTTATTGTTATAATATTTTAATGTAAAATGTAGTTTCCACATTACCTACTTTACCTTTGAGAAGCAGTTCCCGTATTCCACCACTCAACATTGTGAATACACGTAAATCGATTTTTGTAAATGTACAAACATTGTCAAGCAAGTGTTCATATTGATAAATTCCACACTCTACGTAGAAATTATTGCATGTATGGTTTACGCACAATCACTCATATTTATTTATAAAGCCCTTTTTACATCAGCAGTTGTCACAAAATGCTTTTACAAAACACCCAGTCTGAAACCCCAAGGAGCAAAACAACAACATTGTTGAATTTCAGTGGCTAGGAAAAACTCTCTAATAAGGCTGAAATTTAGGAAGAATCCTAGAGATGAACCAGGCACAGAGCAGTGACCAGTCCTCTTCTGGTTGTGCCGGGTGAACATTTTAAGTTGTAATAATTAATAAATGCAAGTGGGATCAGTCCAGAGTCTATTAAACCTAGTCCAGGTCAGAAGCATGACAAGATGGACAAGGACAGGGAAAAATATTTTATGAAAATAAGCAACTCGAGATATACTTTATACGTTCATCAAAGGAGAGGTTATGATTGTGGGTAACATGAAGTTTCTTACAGTTTTTTGGTATACGACCATAAGATCAGTAAGATCTGCCAACAAAACTGTTTCTTGGGTCCTAAAACAAGCATTTATGTTTTTCTTGAGTTTAAAAGCAAGACGTTTTCTGTCATCCACTTCTTAATATCTGAAACGCATGCTTCCATAGTAGTTAATTTTGGGACTTCTCCATGAATTAATCGAAATACACAACTGTGTGTCATCAGCATAACAGTGAAAATTGACATTGTGATTCCGGATGACATCACCCAGAGGCAGCATATTTAGTGAGAACAATAATGGGCCCAGAACCGAGCCTTGAGGAACACCAAAACATACCATTGATTTTTTAGAAGGTATGCCATCCACACATACAAACTGATATCTTTCAGATAAATAATATTTAAACCAGGTTTGAACATGTCCACGAAGCCCAATATGG
Organism: Esox lucius; assembly: GCF_011004845.1. NCBI lineage: Eukaryota > Metazoa > Chordata > Actinopteri > Esociformes > Esocidae > Esox > Esox lucius. The sequence goes on along the minus strand of NC_047581.1, from coordinate 38,915,750 downwards.
GTTTCCAGTCTCTCTAAGAGAAGGGAGTGATCAATCGTGTCAAAGGCAGCACTAAGATCAAGAAGCAACAGGACGGTAGCGAAACCTTTGTATGAGGCCAATAGAAGCTCATTTGTTACCTTCACGAGTGCAGTCTCAGTACTATGATAGGGTTTGAAACCGGACTGTCTGGATCCAGATTAGATTTTTTCAAATTAGGCTTAATTTAAATTTTTTGTGAGTTTGGTACACATCTGGAGGATAGGGGGCAATTCATTATGTTCAACATTGGCTGACCTAGCACAGGAAATAGCTCCTTTAGTAGTTTTGTTGGATTCGGGGCAATTAGTGGGTTGACAATTAATGGGTTTAAAACAATACAGGATCAACAATTCAAGTGTCCCCATTGACACCAGGTCAGGGAGGTTCAGGACATTCTCAGGACAACTGAGAATATACCTATTTAAGTCATATTGATATTGTGTATCAATATGTTATTTGTCAGTTATTATAACTGACAAATAAGTCAGTTATTTGTTTTTCTAAAGGTGATTAGTTTGCACTTATGTTTGCTTGATAACAATGGTCCCAAAAAACTGTTTAATAAATGTGTAAACTAGATGTGTTCCATCAATTAACAGCTAATGGACGTGTTCCATCAATTAACAGCTAATGGACGTGTTCCATCAATTAACAGTTAGTGGACGTGTTCCATCAATTAACAGCTAGTGGACGTGTTCCATCAATTAACAGCTAGTGGACGTGTTCCATCAATTAACAGCTAGTGGACGTGTTCCATCAATTAACAGCTAGTGGACGTTTTCCATCAATTAACAGCTAATGGACGTGTTCCATCAATTAACAGCTAATGGACGTGTTCCATCAATTAACAGCTAATGGACGTGTTCCATCAATTAACAGCTAATGGACGTGTTCCATCAATTAACAGCTAATGGACGTGTTCCATCAATTAACAGCTAATGGACGTGTTCCTTCAATTAACAGCTAATGGACGTGTTCCATCAATTAACAGTTAGTGGACGTGTTCCATCAATTAACAGTTAGTGGACGTGTTCCATCAATTAACAGTTAGTGGACGTGTTCCATCAATTAACAGTTAGTGGACGTGTTCCATCAATTAACAGTTAGTGGACGTGTTCCATCAATTAACAGTTAGTGGACGTGTTCCATCAATTAACAGTAACATAAATGTGGTCAAGTATCATAATGTCCGCAGTCACCGTGGGGTCTGTTGGACCACAAACCTTCATCTCCTTCAAGGTCCCTGAGAACACTCCATCCCCAAAAACCTCAACCCCTCCATCTCTTCTCCACCTCTCCATTTTCCTCCACCCTCCTCCAAATTCCTCCACATTCCATTCCCACATCTGCCCCCCTCCTACACCTCATTCAACACTTATCCCTGCCCATCTCTCCCTCTTCCCTCCTCTGCCTCCCTGCACCCACAAACACGTACTTTTGGCAGAAAGCAGAGTGGTAAAACATGTCTGTTTACATGAGAAGATCCCACAGAACCACAGCCCACATTTAAAGGAAAGAGTAAGAGAAATGGAGTGAGGGAGAGAAGAAGAGAGGAGGAAGAGCAGAGAGCAAATGAGAATCCTGCATTAGCAGGGTTTTTGTCTGAAAAGGTCATTTGAAGAATTATCTACAGATGCCAGTTTCACACAGCAGAGCAGTCCAGTACTGTGACCAAACAACAAATCACTTGACAGGTCAGTCCAGTACTGTGACCAAACAACAAATCACTTGACAGGTCAGTCCATTTCTGAGACCAAACAGCAAATCACATAGCCGGGTTGTCAATTTCTGTGACCAAACAACTAATCACAAGACAGGCTAGTCCAGTTCTGTGCCACTGGCCTTATATGCCCAGAAAATCATCAAAGGCAATAGAGTAGATAACCTTTGGGGTCAGACATAAAGAGTATTTAGTGGACTGCCTAATACCCGGGCTGTTTAGCTAAGACCAAACATATTTCGGTTTTCTAAATAGACACAACAGTCTTGATGACAAATATCATGTCAGATTCTAAACGCTGGTAGATTCTACTAACTGGTAGTTCATATAATCAAAACACTGTCAGACAACCAGGGGATTTATTTATTTGTTACAAACTCCTGGCAGAACTGACACAGCTGTAGTGCAGTAAATTAGACCACTTTATTGTGTAGCAGAAAGATGTCACGCTCAGCTACCACATCATGTACAATCTATATAAAATAGCCTTTATGTCTGTGTGTGATCTTAGTGTTGGCTGAGTGTTTATTTGTGTTTTTATGTGTGTGTCTTTGTGCGCTTATACGGGATAAGGTTTCTGTAGAGAGGATTCTGAGTAAGTCCCTGACCTTCATCCCAGTGAGCGAAAACACACCCTTGTTCCCACACACACACACACACACACACACACACACACACACACACACACACACACACACACACAACAACCATGAACGTTGGCCCAGGCCTGGGGGGGCCCATTTGGTTGTCTTAAATATAATTTGTTAGTCAGTATTTCAATGTAAGTATTCAGTACTATCGAGAACTACACAGTTATTAAACAGAAGAATTGCAATGATCAAGGGATTCATGTTTTATCTCTTTGCTGTTTTTTATACACCATTGTTTTTTTCTATTAACACCAAAAGCCAATCAGAGATACCCTAACACCAAAAGCCAATCAGAGTAATAGCCCAACACCATGAACATGCCGCTATTTTCTAGACAATTCTGGTCCAGCCAATCGCCTTCTGTGATGCAGGCTTTCCTCCTTGGCTTATTTTGTTAATGCACATTTTACCTGGATGAAATATATAGCATAAGTACGCCATAGGGAGCAAAGTTCCCTTCCAGTAAGAAACTATATTGGCAGCAAGAGATTAGGGTGACACACTGTCAATTCCTCCCTTGTCTACTACAGCATACACTACGAAAACAGCAAAGAAGCGAAAGAAGACTTAGACCAACTCTCTGTAGCTAGCTACCAGGAACCCTAAGCTAACGCTAGGAAGGCAAAAAACAACATCAAACTCTGAATTAGTGTGTTTTTGGATAATTATATTTTTCATAGTTTTATTCGTAACATTCTCTATCAGGCATTGGTGTGGAATTGCTTTCTGACCGGGGAGTAAATGCAAAACTGTGTAATTGTTTTTTACTGAAAAAACCCTACCTAGGGCAACTTCTGTAAAATAAAAAGTTCATTTTTAACTAACATAAGTGTCTAACTACAGTAGATATCTGGCTCAAACATTGCCACCATGCAACCAAAATAGAAATGGACAGAAACGGAAGGACAAATCTAAGAGAGGACATCAAAATATATGTACCAGTTAAGTAACAGCTGATTGTGACTGAGTAGGTTAGGAATTGAAAGTGACATAGCCTAATAAATTACCTGTGTTGAAAACAAAGTGATTTGTATATGGCCTAGTTATTATCAATTTAAACATTAAACAATAAAACGTTTATGAACTGTTTTTTGGACAGTAATATCATTACTATTTATTTATTTGTTGGCCTGTAGTTTGGGTCCTAAACGTTCAATTCTGTCCCAGGCCCTTGGCTTCCTGTCGGCGTCCCTGCACACACACCCAGCCATAGTCTCCGACAGATGTACTGTATGTGATTTCTCTTTTGAAGGAAGTCATCAGAGCAAACATCAGTTTAGTGGCTTTTATTTGATAAGACCCTGGATTGGAGTGATACGTGTGAAGAAACCACTGACTGCTTCCTGATTTGAATGTTTCTGCCAAGGGCAGACTGACACAATCTAGTTTGAGATGGGATTTGTGATGAAGAGACACACATTTCTGGTTTATTGTAATACATGTGAAGGAGGGAATGATGTGGCAAAATCAAATTTATGTAATCCCTCTCCTTGAACTGCCACCTTAACGTGGTGGAGGGGTTTGAGTACCCGAGTGACCCTAGGAGCTATGTTGTCTGGGGCTATATGCCCCTGGTAGGGTCTCCCAAGGCAAACAGGTCCTAGGCGACGGGTCAGACTAAGAGCGGTTCAAAAACCCCTTAATGATGATAAATAATTTGTGTCCTGTGACGTCGCCCGGCATGGCGCAGCCGGGGCCCCACCCTGGAGCCAGGCCCGGGGTTGGGGCTCGTTCGCGAGCGCCTGGTGGCCGAGCCTTTCCCCATGGGGCCCGGCCGGGCCCAGCCCGAACAAGCGACATGGGGCCGCCCTCCCGTGGGCTCACCACCCACAGGAGGGACCATAAGGGGCCGGTGCAGAGAGGATCGGGCAGCAGTCGAAGGCGGGGGCCTAGACAACCCGATCCCCGGACACGGAAACTAGCTCTAGGGACGTGGAATGTCACCTCGCTGGCGGGGAAGGAGCCTGAGATGGTGCGTGAGGTTGAGAGGTTCCGACTAGAGATAGTCGGGATCACCTCTACGCACGGCTTGGGGACTGGAACCACACTCCTTGAGAGAGGATGGACTCTTCACCACTCTGGAGTTGCCCATGGTGAGAGGCGGCGGGCTGGTGTGGGTTTGCTTATAGCTCCCCAGCTCTGCCGCCATGTGTTGGAGTTTACCCCGGTGAACGAGAGGGTCGTTTCCCTGCGCCTACGGGTCGGGGATAGGTCTCTCACTGTTGTTTGTGCCTACGGGCCGAACGGCAGTGCAGAGTACCCGACCTTCTTGGAGTCTCTGGGAGGGGTGCTGGAAAGTGCTCCGACTGGGGACTCTATTGTTCTACTGGGGGACTTCAACGCCCACGTGGGCAACGACAGTGACACCTGGAGGGGCGTGATTGGGAGGAACGGCCCCCCTGATCTGAACCCGAGTGGTGTTCAGTTATTGGACTTCTGTGCTAGTCACAGTTTGTCCATAACGAACACCATGTTCAAGCATAAGGGTGTCCATCAGTGCACGTGGCACCAGGACACCCTAGGCCGCAGGTCGATGATCGACTTTGTTGTCGTTTCATCTGACTTGCGGCCACATGTCTTGGACACTCGGGTGAAGAGAGGGGCGGAGCTGTCAACTGATCACCACCTGGTTGTGAGTTGGATCCGATGGCGGGGGAGGAAGCTGGACAGACTCGGCAGGCCCAAGCGTACTGTAAGGGTCTGCTGGGAACGTCTGGCCGAGTCTCCTGTCAGACAGATCTTTAACTCCCACCTCCGGCAGAGCTTTGACTGGATCCCGAGGGAGGCTGGAGATATTGAGTCCGAGTGGACCATGTTCTCCACCGCCATTGTCGAAGCGGCCGCTCGGAGCTGTGGCCGTAAGGTCTCCGGTGCCTGTCGAGGCGGCAATCCCCGAACCCGGTGGTGGACACCGGAAGTAAGGGATGCTGTCAAGCTGAAGAAGGAGTCCTATCAGGCCTGGTTGGCTTGTGGGACTCCAGAGGCAGCTGACGGGTACCGACAGGCCAAGCGGACTGCAGCCCGGGTGGTTGTGGAGGCAAAAACTCGGGCCTGGGAGGAGTTCGGTGAGGCCTTGGAGAAGGACTATTGGCTGGCCTCGAAGAGATTCTGGCAAACCATCCGGCGCCTCAGGAGAGGGAAACAGTGCCCTACCAACGCTGTTTACAGTAGAGGTGGGCAGCTGTTGACCTCAACTGGGGATGTCGTCGTGCGGTGGAAGGAGTACTTCGAGGATCTCCTCAATCCCGCCGTCCCGTCTTCCATTGAGGAAGCAGAGGATGAGGGCTCAGAGGTGGACTCGTCCATCACCCGGGCTGAAGTCACCGAGGTGGTTAAGAAACTCCTCGGTGGCAAGGCACCGGGGGTGGATGAGATCCGCCCTGAGTACCTCAAGTCTCTGGATGTTGTGGGGCTGTCTTGGTTGACACGCCTGTGCAACATCGCGTGGCAGTCGGGGACAGTGCCTCTGGGATGGCAGACCGGGGTGGTGGTCCCTCTTTATAAGAAGGGGGACCGGAGGGTGTGTTCCAACTATAGGGGGATCACACTTCTCAGCCTCCCCGGGAAAGTCTATGCCAGGGTTCTGGAGAGGAGAATACGGCCGATAGTAGAACCTCGGATTCAGGAGGAACAGTGTGGTTTTCGTCCAGGCCGTGGAACACTGGACCAACTCTATACCCTCTACAGGGTGATGGAGGGTTCATGGGAGTTTGCCCAACCAGTCCACATGTGTTTTGTGGATTTGGAGAAGGCATTCGACTGTGTCCCTCGCGGCATCCTGTGGAGAGTGCTTCAGGAATATGGGGTCCTGGGTCCTTTGCTAAGGGCTGTCAGGTCCCTGTACGACCGAAGCAGGAGCTTGGTCCGCATTGCCGGCAGTAAGTCAGACTTGTTCCCTGTGCATGTTGGACTCCGGCAGGGCTGCCCTTTGTCACCGGTTCTGTTCGTAATTTTTATGGACAGAATTTCTAGGCACAGCCAGGGGCCGGAGGGTGTACGGTTTGGGGACCACACGATTTCGTCTCTGCTATTTGCAGATGATGTTGTCGTGTTGGCCCCTTCAAGCCAGGACCTTCAGCATGCACTTGGACGGTTTGCAGCCGAGTGTGAAGCGGTGGGGATGAAAATCAGTACCTCCAAATCCGAGGCCATGGTCCTCAGTCGGAAAAGGGTGGCTTGCCCACTTCAGGTTGGTGGAGAGTGCCTGCCTCAAGTGGAGGAGTTTAAGTATCTAGGGGTCCTGTTCACGAGTGAGGGAAGGATGGAACGGGAGATTGACAGACGGATCGGTGCAGCTTCTGCAGTAATGCGGTCGATGTATCGGTCTGTCGTGGTGAAGAAAGAGCTGAGCCGCAAGGCGAAGCTCTCGATTTACCGGTCAATCTACGTTCCTACTCTCACCTATGGTCATGAGCTTTGGGTCATGACCGAAAGGACAAGATCCCGGATACAGGCGGCCGAAATGAGCTTTCTCCGCAGGGTGGCTGGGCGATCCCTTAGAGATAGGGTGAGAAGCTCGGTCACCCGGGAGGAGCTCAGAGTAGAGCCGCTGCTCCTCCACATCGAGAGGGGTCAGCTGAGGTGGCTTGGGCATCTGTTTCGGATGCCTCCGCAACGCCTTCCTGGGAAGGTGTTCCGGTCCCGTCCCACCGGGAAGAGACCCCGGGGAAGACCTAGGACACGCTGGAGGGACTATGTCTCCCAGCTGGCCTGGGAACGCCTCGGTGTCCCCCCGGAAGAGCTGGAGGAAGTGTCTGGGGAGAGGGAAGTCTGGGCATCCCTGCTTAGACTGCTGCCCCCGCGACCCGGCCCCGGATAAGCGGAAGATGATGCGATGCGATGCGAAATTTATGTAATCCTTTTTATTTTAATGGAAATTACATTATGTAATTATTGTGCTTATTGTGCTAAATGTATTCAATAACTTATACAAAACCACACATGATATAAATTGGTTTCTCACGCAAAGTCCAATTTCGTTGCAGTTTGTCTCTTGTACATATACACAAACACAGTACACAGATAATGCAACCATTTTTTAGAGTAAGGTCCAATGGTAGTGTAACCCTGAATCCAGATTTGAAAAACTAACAAAGTGCTGAGATCCGTTTAAATGACATCCAATGTAATAACACATTTTGACTGTAGAGCATTGTGAACACACACACACACTTCAGTTGTAATACATCAGTAATGCGTTAGGCTGGTCAGGAATGTATGTTAATATGAAAGTGCTTGCAGGATTTAAGGAGACTGAGGTGAGATGTTTCTAGCTAGTCGTTGAACAAATGACAAGTTGAACAAATTAATTCTTTGTTTTTTCCCCAGGTACAGTACAAGGCATTGTGGTTCGCTTTTGGTATTATTTAAAGCATGTTAAATGTTTGAGGTATTAATGCTTTCATCTTGGATGCTTCGTCTGAAGTAAAGCTAAGGGATCACCACACATGTCGTTTTAGTGAACAGCCTTGGGAGGGTTCCAGAGAAATGTAACTACTCAAATTCATACTAACTGTGAAGTTAAAGCTACAAACATCTCAAAGATAATTTAAATGTATAAATTGCTATTTTGATGAATGTTTCTCCAAGCATTTCTCTCCATTTCAAATTCAGGGATTTTCTATGTAGGATTGAAACATGTACCTCTGTAGGTTGGTTTTACTCGCAAATAAAAAAATGTACTGACAGAATCCTACTTTCAGTGGAAATTGTCTCCTTATACTGAATGGTGCAAGTTCAGTTTAAATCTACATATCTTACTTGTCTTGTCAGGTAGAGCCTCTAGCAATAACCAGATGTAATGACTGGAATACAGAGGCAGTGTAGACTCGAGCGCAGAGCGCTGACACTTTAATCAAAGATGAGGCAGAGGTACAGACCAAGGGGCAGGCGAGATCAGAGTCAGTTACACAGGCCAAAACACACAGGTAATCAAGCAGCGTGGCAGAGGTTACAAAAGGGACAGGCTGGCAAATGTAGTCGAAGAAAAGCAGGCAGAATGATCATATATACAGGCAGGCCAAGAACAGGTTTGTGATAACACTTGGTAAGTAGCAGAACTAACAATACATCACAAGGACAGAGGGCACAGAAGGCAATATACAGTGGATATAAAAAGTCTACAAACCCCTGTTAAAATGCCAGGTTCTTGTGATGTAAAAGAATGAGACAAAGATAGATCATGTCAGAACCTTTTCCACCTTTAATGTGGCCTATTACGTGAACAATTCAATGGAAAAACGATTTAAAATCTTTATGGGGGAAAAATTAAAAACTCACAATAACCTGGTTGCATACGTGTGCACACCCTTAAACTAATACTTTGAAACACCTTTTAATTTTATTACAACACTCAGTCTTTTTGGCTAGGAGTCTATTAGCATGGCACATCTTGACATGGCAATACTTGCCCACTCTTCTTTGCAAAAGCGCTCCAAATCTGTCAGATTGCGAGGACATCTCCTGTGCACAGCCCTCTTCAGATCACCCCACAGATGTTCAATTGGATTCAGGTCTGGGCTCTGGCTGGGCCATTCCAAAACGTTCATCTTCTTCTGGTGAAGCCATGCTTTTGCGGATTTGGATATGTGCTTTGGGTCATTGTTGTGTTGAAAGGGGAACTTCATCTTCAGCTTTCTAACGGACGCCTGAATGTTTTGTGCCAAAATTGCCCATTTGGAACTGTTCATAATTCCCTCCACACTGACTAAGGCCCTGGTTCCAACTGAAGAAAAACAGCCCCAAAGCATTTTGCTGCCACCACCATGCTTCACTGTGGGTATGGTGTCCTTTAGTTGATGTGCAGTGTTGTTCTTGCGCCAAACATACCTTTTGGAATTATGGCCAAAAAGTTCAACCTTGGTTCCATCAGACCATAACACATTTTCTCACGTGTTTTTGGGGGACTTGATGTTTGTTTTTACAAACTTCAGCCAGACTTGGATGTTTTTCTTTGTAAGAAAAGGCTTCCGTAGCCCATTCATATGAAGAATACGGGAGATTGTTGTCACATGTAGCACACAGCCAGTACTTGCCAGAAATTCCTGCAGTTTCTTTAATGTTGCTGTAGGCCTCTTGGAAGCCTCCCTGATCAGTTTTCTTCTCGTCTTTTCAACAATTTTGGTGGGACGTCCAGTTCTTGTTAATGCCATTCCTTCAACACTTGATGATGACTGTCTTCATTGTGTTCCATGGTATATCTAATGCTTTGGAAATTCTTTTGTACCCTTCTCCTGACTGATATCTTTCAACAATGAGATCCCTCTGATGCTTTGGAAGCTCTCTACGGACCATGGCTTTTGCTCTGAGATGCAACTAAGAAAAGGTCAGGAAAATCCTTCTAGAACAGCTGAACGTTATTTGTGATGATTCAGAGTCACTTTAAATGATGGCTGGTGTATAATGACTTCTATTTAACATGAATTTGAATGTGATTGGGTAATTCTGAACACAGCCACATCCCCAGTTATAAGAGGGTGTGCACACTTATGCAAACAGGTTATGGTAATGTTTTTATTTTTCATTTTTTCCCCTCGAAGATTTCAGTTTTTTTTTCAATTGAATTGTTCACATTATAGGTAAGAGTGGAAAAATATTTATCTTTGTCTCGTTCTTTTACATCGCAAAAACCTGGCATTTTAACAGGGGTGTGTAGACTTTTTATATCCACTGTATGTGGATGTTAATCTCTAGGCATACTTAGTTGAAATATACACATGCAACTAAGACTTCTGTGTAAATCATCCATATATGTGTATCTAAAAGTTGGGTGATAATGGGAAGCAGATGTCAAATTTAGATCAGATGCATTATGGGATGCATCAGTGGGTTTCATGTCACTTTTTTTGCTGATTGATTTGACCTTTGAAAGCTAAACCGACTGTAATTTAATCAAAATGTTTGTTATCTTAGTTATCTCTGTTTACTTACCAGAAAATGCATCCATGGCCAAACAGCCATCTCCTGAGATAGGTGTTGTTGATGTAGTGTGAATCTACTGATATAAAACATGACAACAAAAAATTACCTGCTGCTGAATTTGGTGAAAAATCACTTGTGAATATGTGCTCCAGCAAACAGGTAGAAAAGATACAACGATAGATTTAGTGTCTTGGTTCAGTCATGTTTATGATGACATGAAGGTCAGAGGTCAGCTGAGGTAATGGTTCTATTTGATACTGTTTTAAGTTTTCAAATTGGGGATACTCTGGCCTTGTGCTAAACTGGTCTGGTTGGTCTCTAATAAACAATAAAATAAAATAATAAAATAACATTATTTTTTACATGGACTTGATACATCAGGTATAAACAGTTCAGTGAAAGGGAAAGTAGCTAAGCAGCAGGTTTCATAATAAATAGTAGCAGCAATGTAAGTGCAGATAGTTTGAGTGCAGGGGGAAAGCTACTGAGCTGTTATAGGGTTATAGATTAGGCATAATCACTCACACCTGGATGAATCAGGTAGCTTATTATCAAACTAAGTGACTTGCTCTATAGTTTGCTCTATAATTCCTGTACATGCAGGAATGTTTTGAGGCACACTGAATATCCTCTGATTACATACAAAGCCTTTGTTGTTTGCGTTTGTTGACCTTGTTTACTGTTCACACTTAAGGGGTTCAATACTCCAATAATCTATGCATCTTTCATGTCGCTTTCATAACTGCCATGATTGTCCTTTTCTTGTAAATGTAATCCCTGGACAGTTGTTTTATACAAGACGAGCCAGTGTTTACTTTCCACCGTTGGCACTGCAACAAAATGCCTCAGTTTTGCCTGAATTAGTCTGGGATTTCCTCATCGTCATCCGATTCATCTTCTGAGTCATGGAATCATTGTACTCCAGAAAATAGTATCTCACAACTTGAGATTTATTGGTAACACCATCTTAATTCAGGGCAGTGATGTGGTTCACTTTTTGAAAAACCCGCGGTTGCAATACTATTAAACAAGTACGGGTGTTATGACTGTAGTCGGTGACTTGGCAGACCAATCAGAACTCAATATGCCAACATGTCCAGCCCCTTCATTATCTCAGCCAGTCATTTACAGCTGGTTAAACAAAGGTTTGAGTTTTAAATTGTATTCGTATTTACACTTCGCATACTAGTTTGTTATTTAGTCACATTAAAGTTCACATCTCCAAGAAGGCATTTCTGCAAAAAAGACAAAATGTCCCAGAACATGTTGTTCTTTTTAAAAATGGCTCTCCTGAAAAGTAGCGACATGCGACATATGCCTCTGTTCACATAATTCTGTCACATATATTAAAGACGACCTATTACTGAGCCCTGGGGGACACCAGTAATAATATAGTAAAGATTACCTATTACTGAGCTGTAGGGGACACCAGTAATAATTAATTAAAGAGGACCTATTACTGAGCCGTGGGGGACACCGGTTATAATACATTAAAGACGACCTATTACTGAGCCCTGTACTGAGAACTGGAATAGCAGTCAGAAGACCTTTCACATTTACCAATATTATTTTAACCATCTAAAAGCATAAGCCAGAATTAACAATTTATGCCAGACCTAGTGAGTACAAAATGGAACTTTCCAAGCAGAATTTAAATGTTTATTTCTGTTTTGATTGACAACCAAAATAGTATAACAGTATGTTCGCTCAGTTCTCGTCATAGCAGTTCTAACTAAAACACTTGTCGTCAGCTCCACCTACTTTTTTGTTTTGCTAGTGCACCATTACCTTATTATCCCTTCAGAGTTTAGGCAGCCTGCTGTAGTTTTTTCCAAAATCAGCTGGCTGCTATATTGGAGACCAATGCAGACGCATAGGGGGGCACACAGTGGGTGGGGGGAGGGGGCATATGCTTATTTCCAATCTGTCATGTGTGTAAATGTGATTACATGTCTCTAAGGCTGTATTTATCCCTTGTGGATGCTTCACAGCAGGCCTTGTTTAGCTGGGCCAACCTCCACCACCTTCCACCACCCTCCATCACTCTCCACCATCCTCCACCACCCTCCATCATCCTCCACCACCCTCCATCATCCTCCACCACCCTCCATCACCTTCCATCACTCTCCACCACCCTCCACCACCCTCCATCATCCTCCACCACCCTCCATCATCCTCCACCACCCTCCATCACCATCCACCACCCTCCATTACCCTCCACCACCCTCCATCACCATCCACCACCCTCCACCACCCACCACCACTCTCCACCACCCTCCATTACCCTCCACCACCCTCCATTACCCTCCACCACCCTCCATCACCATCCACCACTCTCCACCACCCACCACCACTCTCCACCACCCTCCATTACCCTCCACCACCCTCCATCACCATCCACCACCCTCCATCACCATCCACCACCCTCCATCACCATCCACCACTCTCCACCACCCACCACCACTCTCCACCACCCTCCATTACCCTCCACCACCCTCCATCACCATCCACCACCCTCCATCACCATCCACCACTCTCCACCACGCACCACCACCCTCCATCACTCTCCACCACCCTCCACCACCCTCCATCACCATCCACCACCCTCCACCACCCACCACCACTCACTACCACCGTCCCCTACTCTCCACCACCAGTACACAACTGCTGCCACTGGTGTGAAACGTGGAGAGAAGCCTGATAACATCATAACATTATAAGGAACAAGCATGTCCAGTACCAGGAGAGCCAACTGGGTAAGAGCATTAAAAACAGTGAAGTAAGAAGACGTCTGACATAGAGATATCAGAGACAGTACTGAACGAAGACATCTGACATAGAGACATCAGAGACAGTACTGAACAAAGACATCTGACATAGAGATATCAGAGACAGTACTGAATGAAGACATCTGACATAGAGATATTAGACACAGTACTGAACGAAGACATCTGACATAGAGATATCAGAGACAGTACTGAACGAAGACATCTAACATAGAGACATCAGAGACAGTACTGAATGAAGACATAGAGACATCAGAGACAGTACAGAAGAAACACATTTCTGGATAGTGCCACTCTGGTCTGTTTATTGCCATCATCACCCCTGAGCAATACAATTCACACAGCTCCAACTGCCCCACTCGGCCCACCCACCTCTCCCGCTCCACCCATCCCTCCACTAACCTCCACCCATCCCTCCACCACCCTCCACCACCCTCCACCCATCCCTCCACCCATCCGTCCACCACCCATCACCCATCCCTCCACCACCCTTCCACCACCCTCCACCCATCCCTCCACCCATCCCTCCACCACCCTCCACCCATCCCTCCACCACCCTTCACCCATCCCTCCACCACCCTCCACCACCCTCCACCCATCCCTCCACCCATCCGTCCACCACCCTTCACCCATCCCTCCACCACCCTTCCACCACCCTCCACCCATCCCTCCACCCATCCCTCCACCACCCTTCACCCACCCTTCCACCACCCTCCACCCATCCCTCCACCCATCCCTCCACCACCCTTCACCCATCCCTCCACCACCCTTCCACCACCCTCCACCCATCCCTCCACCCATCCCTCCACCCATCCGTCCACCACCCTCCACCCATCCCTCCACCACCCTTCCACCACCCTCCACCCATCCCTCCACCCATCCGTCCACCACCCTCCACCTTTCCCTCCACCACCCTTCCACCACCCTCCACCCATCCCTCCACCACCCTCCACCCATCCCTCCAGGCCCTACTGCTATTCACAAAAAAATATCAAATGTAAGGAGGAAAGGGGAGAGGTGTGGAAATGGGAGTGTAGTGGAGGGGAGGGAAGAGAAGTGGAGACATGGCAAGGGAAAAGGAGGGGAGGCAGGGTGTGGAGCGAGGAGTGGAGGCAGAGCGAAGAGAGAGGAATTCGAGGGAGGGGAGAGGAGTAGATGTGATGCAGGGTGAGATAAGTGGAGGTGAGGGGAGAGGAGTGGAGGCAGGGCGAGGAGAAAGTAGGGGAGGCAGAGTGAGGGAAGAGGAGTGGATGCAATTTAGGGGGGAGGGTTGGTGGCAGGGCGAGGAGAGAGGAGTGGGGGGAGATAAGAGGAGAGGAATGGAATGGAGAGAAACAAGAGAAGAAGGCAAAAACAGAACATGTTCTTTATTAGGAGCCCACAGTGAGACTCAAGCTTGGCCTCTTCTCCCCAGGCTGGAGGATTGGATGTTTATTAAAGATAGAAAGTTGTTCTGAAAAGGATATGGAGACCACACACACTATATCTGTCCGTGGAACATGAGGCACATAAGCTTAAATTCACTTTTATTATCACCAGGTTTTTTCAGGATCTGCTATATGTATGTTAAGGCTCCGAGCAAGGTGTGTGTTTTTGGCAAAGGTGTCTGAAATGTAAAATTCTTTGTGTTTCTATACGCTCAAAGAAACCTGTGGTCTGTCTCACCACATGCAGACCTACCCAATTATTTCTAATAGCTTTCAACAAAGCTAATCTTCCTAGAGCTCTCTGTAAAACACACACACACGCACACACACTACTTATCCTCCGCCAGCACAAATTTAACTTCACTTTCTATTGCTACACGACATCTGGAATTCATTGGCAGTTAGAAGCACAAGAATGAACTCTGACTATAGAGCCTGCAGCCAGAGCTCTGTGTTGGTCTCCTTCCAAGACATTGTTGCTTTGTTTTTGTTAAATACAAGGCATTTCTATTCAGATCCCTGAGGTCATTACCTTTATAGAAAACACCTAACCTTTACAGAAAACATCTAACCATTACAGAAAACACCTAAACTTTACAAAAAACACCTAATCTTTACAGTAAACACTTAACCTTTACAGAAAACACCTAACATTTACAGTAAACACCTAACCTTTACAGTAATTGTACCTTAAAGTAAATTAATGTATAGGATGTTCTATCACCCACATTCTTTCATCTCATTTGCTCAACACCTATTGCTTTGCACACAAACGTGTAAGATTTTGTATTTTCTGTCTGTATGATTTCTGACCTCTTAACAGCAGAAGCACCTTAACACAAATAAATCTTATGGATTTGTCAAAATTTATGTACCTAGAGAATGAACAATTAATTTCAATATTAAATACTATTGCAGAACAGCACTGTTCTCCACACAGACCAATTCAATACTACACAACATTAAAGAACAGCACCAAACGTCCATTCAGTTCAGTTTAATAAAAAATAAAAAACTTGACTCATCAATACTATGGGGAGATGTTGTTAAACATCAGTCTCCTGCCTTAGAGATGTAAATCTTTTTGTTCATGAGATGAAAAAGTCATGTGATTAAATATATTGTCAATGCAAGAGAAAGACTCCTTCCTGAGGTTCCCTAACAGAATTTTAATTCAGCAACATGATGATCAAACTGAGGTTTAGACCTTAAAACGCCAGCGGCTTAAATAGTTGGGAAATAATAGCAGGTTGGAGAGCCACCAGCTGTATGAGGTTGCAATTAGTCTGTTCTTCATAACGCACCATGATTCGCGTCCAACCCTCAAAGGCCCTGTGCCCTATATTTTGTAATTTACTCTATATAGTACATTACTTTAAACCACCTGTTTCCTAATTAGTACTCTACTTTAGACCACCTTATTCCCTATATAGTACACTACTTTAGACCACCATATTCCCTATATAGTACACTAGTTTAGACCACCTTATTCCCTATATAGTACACTACTTTAGACCACCTTATTCCCTATGTAGTACACTACTTTAGACCACCATATTCCCTATATAGTACGCTACTTTAGACCACCTTATTCCCTATATAGTACACTACTTTAGACCACCATATTCTCTATAGTACAATACTTTAGACCACCATATTCCCTATATAGTACACTACTTTAGACCACCATATTCCCTATATAGTACATTACTTTTGACCACTCTGTTCCCTATATAGTACACTACTTTAGACCACCTTATTCCCTATATAGCACACTACTTTAGAACAACCATATTCCCTTTATAGTACACTACTTTTGACCACTCTGTTCCCTATATAGTACACTACTTTAGACCACCATATTCCATATATAGTACACTACTTTAGACCACCATATTCCCTATATAGTACACTACTTTAGACCACCATATTCCCTATATAGTACATTACTTTTGACCACTCTGTTCCCTATATAGTACACTACTTTAGACCACTCTGTTCTCTATATAGTACACTACTTTTGACCAATATGTTCTCTATATAGTATACTACTTTAGACCACCATATTCACTATATTGTACACTACTTTAGACCACCATATTCACTATATTGTACACTACTTTAGACCACCATATTCCCTATATAGTACACTACTTTTGACCACCCTGTTGCTAACCCTTATTCTAAGTTTGTTGCATGTTTGTTGTTAGTATTACAATATATAGAATATCATCAGATGGAAATTGGGGCTCTCAGAATAAAAAGTAAAGCTACTATTGTACTGGCATTACTCTGCTCGCTATTATTTCAGAAGAATTTACATCACTCCAACAGCCAATGTTTCAGGTCTTTTAAATTCAGATTTCTAATCTGTTGATTGGCTGAAGGGGGGAACCAGATCAGATGTTGATTTTCTAGCTCTACGCAGGTATTGTTATACTTAACAAAATGTGGGTAAGTGTGTCCAAACTTTGGGCATGTACTCTAACTATCAATTAATTGATATACACTCACCTAAAGGATTATTAGGAACACCTGTTCAATTTCTCATTAATGCAATTATCTAATCAACCAATCACATGGCAGTTGCTTCAATGCATTTAGGGGTGTGGTCCTGGTCAAGACAATCTCCTGAACTCCAAACTGAATGTCAGAATGGGAAAGAAAGGTAATTTAAGCAATTTTGAGCGTGGCATGGTTGTTGTTGCCAGACGGGCCGGTCTGAGTATTTCACAATCTGCTCAGTTACTGGAATTTTCACGCACAACCATTTCTAGGGTATACAAAGAATGGTGTGAAAAGGGAAAAACATCCAGTATGCGGCAGTCCTGTGGGCGAAAATGCCTTGTTGATACTAGAGGTCAGAGGAGAATGGGCCGACTGATTCAAGCTGATAGAAGAGCAACTTTGACTGAAATAACCACTCGTTACAACCGAGGTATGCAGCAAAGCATTTGTGAAGCCACAACACGCACAACCTTGAGGCGGATGGGCTACAACAGCAGAAGACCCCACCGGGTACCACTCATCTCTACAAATAGGAAAAAGAGGCTACAATTTGCACAAGCTCCCCAAAATTGGACAGTTGAAGACTGGAAGAATGTTAACTGGTCTGATGAGTTTCGATTTCCGTTGAGACATTCAGATGGTAGAGTCAGAATTTGGCGTAAACAGAATGAGAACATGGATCCATCATGCCTTGTTACCACTGTGCAGGCTGGTGGTGGTGGTGTAATGGTGTGGGGGATGTTTTCTTGGCACACTTTAGGCGCCCCTTAGTGCCAATTGGGCATCGTTTAAATGCCACGGCCTACCTGAGCATTGTTTCTGACCATGTCCATCCCTTTATGACCACCATGTACCCATCCTCTGATGGCTACTTCCAGCAGGATAATGCACCATGTCACAAAGCTCGAATAATTTCAAATTGGTTTCTTGAACATGACAATGAGTTCACTGAAATGACCCCCACAGTCATCAGAACTCAACCCAATAGAGCATCTTTGGGATGTGATGGAACAGGAGCTTCGTGCCCTGGATGTGCATTCCACAAATCTCCATCAACTGCAAGATGCTATCCTATCAATATGGGCCAACATTTCTAAAGAATGCTTTCAGCACCTTGTTGAATCAATGCCACGTAGAATTAAGGCAGTTCTGAAGGCGAAAGGGGGTCAAACACAGTATTAGTATGGTGTTCCTAATAATCCTTTATGTGAGTGTATTTCTCTTTCTCTCTCTCTCTCTCTCTATATATATATATATATATAGAGAGAGAGAGAGAGAGAGAGAGAGAGTCAACACACAGTTGAAATAAACTAATACTTTGTTGAAGCACCTTTTGATTGTATTTCAGCACTCAGTCTTTTTGGGTAGGAGTCTATTAGCATGGCACATCTTGACGTGGCAATATTTGCCCACTCTTCTTTGCAAAAGCACTCCAAATCTGTCAGATTGGGAGGACATCTCCTGTGCACAGCCCTCTTCAGATCACCCCACAGATGTTCAATTGGATTCAGGTCTGGGCTCTGGCTGGGCCATTCCAAAATGTTAATCTTCTTCTGGTGAAGCCATGCTTTTGTGCCATGCTTTTGTGGATTTGGATGTGTGCTTTGGGTCGTTGTCGTTCTGAAAGGTGAACTTCCTCTTCATCTTCACCTTTCTAACGGACGCCTGAAGGTTTTGTGCCAAAATTGGCTGGTATTTGGAACTGTTCATAATTCCCTCCACCCTGACTAAGGCCCCAGTTCCATCTGAAGAAAAACAGCCCCAAAGCATTTTGCTGCCACCACCATGCTTCACTGTGGGTATGGTGTCCTTTAGTTCAGTGGTTCCCAACCAGGGGTACTAGGACCCCTGGGGGTACTTGGCCTCTCCACAGGGGGTACTTGAAAACACTCATGACACCATAGACTTACTAGTGAAATTAACATGAGGGGGTACTTCAGGGGTACTGAAAGCAGTGCAAAAACATTTTGGGGGTACAGTAACTGAAAAAGTTTGGGAGACACTGCTTTAGCAGTGTTGTTTTTGCGCCAAACATACCTTTTGGAATTATGGCCAAAAAGTTAAACCTTGGTTTCATCAGACCATAACACATTTTCCTTGCGTACTCGTTCTTTTACATCACAAAAACCTGGCATTTTAACAGGGGTGTGTAGACTTTATATTTATATATATTATATATATATATACACACACAAGTGTGTGTGTGTGTGTTTGTGTATATACATTTTTGTTTGGAATGAAGATGGACTCTTTCAAAATAATTGAAGCTACTGGTTGGTTTGGTGGTTGTTGACATGGACTGGTTGTCAAAACAAAATGGCAATGCTATTAGACATTATTTGTGACAAGACAGGAACAACTAACATTTCAGATGTCTATTCCTAATCAGGCTGCTCTTATTATGTAGTATTTCCAAATGTTTCACAATCAGACATGCTGTGGGATCAAAGCTGCCTGGCAGGAAAGCAGATACAAAAACAAAAGAACAGCAAGTTGATTGATGCCTGATTTTGAGACAGTTTTCTTAGAGGAATGTTAATGGTAATAAGGTCATGTTCCTGACTTCATGTGTGTGTCCTCAATGGCATTTTATCCGACCTCCACAACAAGACAAACTATCATCAATAACATTTTAGGAATTTTATAAAAATCCCTGTTCTTTGGCAGACTGCAGTAATAACCACTCCTTGTGTTTGTCAGTATTACTGATATAACGTGAAATGGCAGAAACCTTAACATTTACATCCCTGCAGTCAGTGGTAAAGTGGACCCAGCTGTTGGCCCGGGATGCTCCTTTCTTCTTCTCCCCACTTCTCCTCCGCCCACCTCTTCTCCTTCCCTCTCCTTACCTCTTCTCTGGGGCTTTTCACTCTCAACACCACGTTAATGAAGAGCTGGTCCATGTCACCTGGTGCCAGATGGCAGAATCAACACCACGTTAATGAAGAGCTGGTCCATGTCACCTGGTGCTAGATGGCAGAATCAACACCACGTTAATGAAGAGTTGGTCCATGTCACCTGGTGCCAGATGGCAGAATCAACACTGTGTTAATGAAGAGCTGGTCCATGTCACCTGGTGCTAGATGGCAGAATCAACACTGTGTTAATGAAGAGCTGGTCCATGTCACCTGGTGCCAGATGGCAGAATCAACACCACGTTAATGATGAGCTGGTCCAAGTCATAGTTAACTCAAAATACAGAACCCTACATTAGTTAACTTAGAAAAAAGAACAATACTTTATTCAACTCAGAAAACAGAACTCTTCTGTAGTTAGCTCAGAAAACAGAACTCTACTGAATTACATTTTGAAAACAGATCTTGCTGTAGAGTGCTGTTATAAACTCAGAACTCTACTGTAGTGAACTCAAAATACAGAATTCTACTGTAGTTTGCCCAAGATTGATGTTTCCATGAAATTAAATGTACCTTTAAATGTTCTTTAAACTTACCTTGATATGTTCTTTAAACTTACCTTGAAATGTTCTTTCAAGGTAAGTTTAATTTCCATCAATTATTTTCACCCGCCATCCCAGCCTGGAATTACTTGCATTATCCAAATTCATGAATGAAACTGTGCATCCTGAGCAACAAAAGCTGCCTTGCAAGTGGAAACAAACTCAATAAGCACTTTGAACATAATTCAGTACTCTGTCATGCTAGCATCGATTCTTTGACTGTATATTGACAAAACAGATGATGTCACTGGTAGCTAGCAAATGAAAAGTGGGGTTGTTCTGGGTTGTTAACACTTGTTTATAAAGTTATGTCAAAACTTGAAAAAATCACATTGATACCATTGGGCTTTATTCACAAATTTCTTGCTAAGTTTTATTTTTAATTTGTTCTTGAGAAAGGTCCTAAAAAATTCTATGGCAGATTCATGACATGTTCTTAACCAACAGAATTGTCAACACTTATGTTCTTATTATGATGAATCCCATTGTCCTCGTAAATTGAAAGCGTCTGCCAGTTGTTCCTAATTAGCATATGTAAATGCCCTGCCGATTCCCAAGAAAGGGCATGATTTTTGCATGGCTGTATGCACACAGAAATCTTACAAAGGTTGAATCTCAAAGCATTCTACATAGCATTCCAAATTAGTGTGTGAGATTAGTTTGTCCTAAACCTTAGTATGCAGAAAATAGTATGCCAAAGCGTTTCAGATAGTCTACTATAGCTGGTGGATTTCAGAGTATGCATCCGTGCATCCATTTTGGGGTAATATAGACTACAATGCCTTGTGGAGTAAAAGAGGAGGGGTTTCTACAATTCAATTGTCTTTTCACTTAACGTAAAAGTCAATTATCATCACCTACAGTTAGGTCTGTAAATAACTGGACACAGACACAAGTTTTGTTATTTTGTCTGTTTACTAAAATATATTCAACTTACAGTTAAATAATGAATATGGGCTTAAAGAGCAGTCTCTCTGGTTTAATTTCAGGGTATTCACATCCAAATTGGAGGAAGGGGTTAGGAATTACAGCTCTTTGATAAGTAGCCCCCTCTTTTTCAAAGGACCAAAAGTAATTGGGCTATTCCTTAATTATTTCTTAATCAATTAAGCAGGTAAAAGGTCTGGAGTAGATTCCAGGTGTGGCATTCGCATTTGGAAGCTGTTGTTGTGAACCCACAATATGTGGTCAAAGGAGCTCTCAATTCAAAGTGAAACAGGCCATCCTTAGGCTACAAAAAACCCCAATAAATCCATCAGTGAGATAGCAGGAACATTAGTAGTGGCCAAAACAAGAGTTTGGTACATACTGAAAAAAAAAGAAAGCACTGGTGAGCTCTTCAACACAAAAAGTCCTGGACGTCCATGGAAGACAACAGTAGTGGATAATCGTAGGATCCTTTCCATGGTAAAGAAAAACCTCTTCACAACATCCAGCCAAGTGAAGTACACTCTGTAGGAGGAAGGCATATTATTATGTATTAGTGTATAGGGATATATTGTTTGCTCAGATTCAGCCAAATTCGGCAAAGTTGATTGGATGGCGTGTCACTTTACAGATGGACAATGACCCAAATCATACTGAAAGTATGAAAGTAACCCAGGAGTTTCTTAAGGCAAAGAAATGGAAAATTCTGCAATGGACAAGTGAATCACATGATCTCAACCCGATCGAGCATGTATTCTACTTGCTGAAGACAAAACTTAAGGCAGAAAGACCTATGAACAAACAACAACTGAAGGCCTGGAAAAGCATCACAAAGGAGGAAACCCAGCGTTTGGTGACATCCATGACATCCATGGTGAAGTCCAATGCTTCTCGACAAATGTTAGAAATCTTCCGTTTTGTATAGTGGTTGAAATAATGATCATGTACCCGGTTGTCAAGGGAGAGAGTAATTCAATTATTTATTGCAGCTTTTGATAATTGATTGTTCGATACTAGATCTTACAAACTCAAGCTCATCTCACTCTATCTCATCTCAAAGAAACTTCCCGTTGTACCTCAACTTTATAGACAGAGGACAGAATTACTGTAAGCCCATTGGCTACATACTGTCACACTTTCAATGAACCTGACTTCCTGTGTACAGATGAACAGATGGTATTTTGCTATCTATACATAACAAGAATAAACCTCCACACAAAGTATTACACATTTTTTATTAAATTTTTTTTTTATGATTGTGTTAATTTGTCCAATAACATTTAAGCCCCTGAAATGAGGGCACTGTGTATGAAAATGGTTGCAATTACTAAATGTTTCATATGATATTTTTGTTCAACCACTTGAATTAAAGCTAAAAGTCTGCACTTCAAGTGAATCTCAGTTGTTTCATTTCAAACCAAGTACAGAGCAAAAATTATGAAAATTGTGTCAGTGTCCAAATATTTACGAATCAAACTGTATATTGATATTTATTGCTTCAATATCATTCACGTATGAAAGAAAAACAAACTTTGTTGTGCCATGAAATTAAATAGCTTTGGCAGTGTAAAGTTCGTCTTCAGTCTCACTAGCATGGGCTCAATTCTTATGACTATTCCAAGTAGTAAGTTGGTAGATACTAGTAAGCCTATTACTGACTAAAAAGCTGTTAACACAGTTCATATATGCTATTTGTGGTGGAGGTAAACTTAATAAGAAACGTTAGACAATTTAACACAATGCTTAATGGTGTCAAACTTGGTGTGATGTTAATGTGTGAAAATATTATATAATGTTGAGATGCAATTTTATGACAAAGTTTAAAACTGTAGAATTGAAGAAAACGCAATAACTAATTCACTCAAATGTGCGTATGTGAGTACGTGTGCTCTTGAGTGTGCATGGATTCTCTTCTTACCTAAGAACAAATCCCAAATAAGAAAACATTGGTGAATGTCAGAATCTTCATGGAAACTGCATAAGTATTACTTCCTAAGAATGGTTGGTAAATGAGGCCCATTGTGAACACAACTGACCAGTAAACAATGGAAGTATCAGTTCATTTGAAGATGAGATTTATATATCAAAATAGACAACCTAATTTGGAGGAATACAACATTGACAGGTTCTTTGAGGTACAATACCACTTGTTTGAAGTGTTTGAGGGTAGGTTTCCGCTTTCAATGCAGCTTTTGTTGCTCAGGATGCACACTTTAAAATCATGAATTTGGATTATGCTAATTCCAGGCTGGTACAGAGGTGAATAATGGCATGTTGTGAAAAATTACTCAATGGGCCTTCAAAAACAACTCAAAGTGTTATTTCATCCTAATAAGAATCTAGGTCGAACTATCCATTTAACTGAGAATGAAGAACTCTGCTGTTGGTCAGTCTCCGAATACAGAACTGCTGAGGTTCAGCTCTGAACTCGATTGCAATTCAACTCAGAATACAGAGCCCTTCAGTCAGGATTATCACCTAAACCTTGTAACAAAGCCATTAGCAACATTGTTTCCGTGTATTTGCTATAGTTTTGACAAGAAGACACTACAAACAAACAACCCCGCTCTGCAGTTATTAGTCAAGAGCTTGTTTATTTATCTACATTTCTAATTTCTTTAATGGTAAACACAGTCCCTCAAGGCCTATGTGTGAGGCTATTGGTTGTTATGAAAATAGTCCTATTTCCTGTAGTTAGGAAGGTTGTTTGACATTAGACCCTGTTCTCAGATTGTGCCTGGATGTGTCCAGGGCTGAGTCCTAAATGGCACCCTCTGTAGTCCCATAGGGGCCTGGTTAAAGTAGTGCACTATATTGGTAATGGGCTCCATTTGGGTCTCAGCCCAGAGGTCTCATTTGGACACTCTTAACCTTTGCTTTAGCGAGAATACCAGATGTGGGTTCCTTGAGCAAATGATTTGCAGTTCCAGTGCATGGGGCTGATCTGGTAGCAGCTAGCTCTTTGGCAGCAGAGAAGGAGTTCATTCCACAACAGTGACATCACAGGATTACCCACTAATTATTTATCTCAGAATTTCTTTCTTTTTAAAAATCTATTTAAAATCTTTGTACAAATGGCGTCTGAATGGCAGCAGAATCCGACATTTCGGGGGTAGTCCCCAACATCCTGTCAGGAGTGGCAGTGAGAAAGAAAGATGCTGGTTATGGGAGGTTGGACTGATTGTTTTTTAGTTCCATGATGAACTATCTTCTTCAGATGGTGTTCATTAGAACAGACTCCCAACGTGAAGCAATCTGGTCTTAATAATAGCTCAGTCTTGAGTCACCTTATGACAGTCTGAATCTAGTTAATCCCTGTCCCTGGCAGAGTGGTGTATGACAAATGCACAGCTATGTTAATATTTACAGAGAGAGAGCATAGGGTTAGTATCTAGTGCTGCAGCGTTGATGTGGTGAAGTGTGTGTGTGCGTGTGTGTGTATGAATGAGGGTTTGTGTGTGTATGAATGAGGGTGTGTGTGTGAAGGATGTTAGGGTAAACCTGACTGGACCAAAAGTACATACAGTATAAAGTGTGTGTGTATATATACACCAACCTCTGTCTTGTTCGCCAACACCTACACCAACCGCTGTCTTGTTCTTCAACACCTACACCAACCTCTGTCTTGTTGTTCAACACCTACACCACAGGTGTCAAACCGGTTCCACAAAGGGCAGAGTGTCTGCAGGTTTTTGGTTTTTCCTATAAATTGGTTCCTAGTTCATACCTACACAACCAGGTGAGGGTAGAAACTAACCAATCAGTGACCTAATTAACCAATCAAGTACAAGGAGAGAGCAAAAACCTGCAGACACTCGGCCCTCCGTGGAACCGGTTTGACACCTCTGACCTACACCAACCTCTGTCTTGTTCGCCAACACCTACACCAACCGCTGTCTTGTTCTTCAACACCTACACCAACCCCTGTCTTGTTTTTCAACACCTACACCAACCGCTGTCTTGTTCTTCAAAACCTACACCAACCCCTGTCTTGTTTTTCAACACCTACACCAACCTCTGTCTTGTACTCCAACACCTACACCAACCTCTGTCTTGTTCTCCAATACCTACACCAACCTCTTCAACACCTACACCAACCACTGTCTTGTTCTCCATCACATACACCAACCTCTGTCTTGTTGTTCAACACCTACACCAACCTCTGTCTTGTTCGCCAACACCTACACCAACCGCTGTCTTGTTCTTCAACACCTACACCAACCCCTGTCTTGTTTTTCAACACCTACACCAACCTCTGTCTTGTACTCCAACACCTACACCAACCTCTGTCTTGTTGTTCAACACCTACACCAACCTCTGTCTTGTACTCCAACACCTACACCAACCTCCTCAACACCTACACCAACCTATGTCTTGTACACCAACACCTACACCAACATTTGTCTTGTTCTCCAACACCTACACCAACATCTGTCCACCAACTGCTTTCCCTTGATGGTTTCCTGTACAGACTACCTTCAGGATAGGGGATCCTTGTTCTGTTCCTTGACTCTTAAGTTCACCCCAAACCAGAAACGTTTTTTGAATCCAGAAACCTCAGCCCTCTCAGTTATGCTCTGTGGCTTGGAGAATGTCCCAAGAGGACCATCAACAGACCAGTGGTCATGTTGCTCCTGCAGTTGGCTCCCAGAGCTGCTGGTTCTTCTAAAACCCAGGAATTCTTCTTTGTTGAATATGTAGTCAAGGGTTGATTTACGCATTGTTTAGGGATTTGTTTTATGATGTAAACGCAAAATATGCTTTGTGCTGTATATACGCATTATCAGCACAAATCAAACTATGTTTTTTCAATGTACTCCGTTGTGTAGATCAATAAACTGCCTTTTGTGGTCAGCTGCAGATCCCCTAGCCCAACTCAACAGTAGATATACCCCTGTCCGAACTCAAGAGTAGATCTCTCCCTGTATTGACTAGTTGATCTCCCTCTGTCCTAACTCATAAGTAGATCCCTCCTTGTTCTGAATGGCATACTTCTCCCTGTCCTGACTAGTAGATCTCTCCCTGTCCTGACTAGTAGATATTTCCCTGTCTTGACTAGTAGATATTTCCCTGTCTTGACTAGTAGATCTCTCTCTGTCCTGACTAGTAGATCTCTCCCTGTCCTGACTAGTAGATATTTCCCTGTCCTGACTAGTAGATATTTCCCTGTCTTGACTAGTAGATTTTTCCCTGTCCTGACTAGTAGATCTCTTCCTGTTCTGACTAGTAGATTTATCTCTGTCCTGACTAGTAGATCTCTTCCTGTCCTGACTAGTGGATCTCTCTCCCTCTCTCTCTCCTGACATGTAGATCTCTCTCTCTCTCTCCTGACAAGTAGATCTCTCTCCTGACTCATACACCTCTCTCTGTCCTGAGAAGTCGATCTCTTCCTGTCCTGACTATTAGATCTCTCTCTCTCCTGAGTAGTAGATAACTCCCTGCCCTGACAAGTAGATCTTTTCCTGTCCTGACTAGTGGATCCCTCTCCCTCTCTCTCTCCTGACAAGTCGATCTCTTCCTGTCCTGACTATTAGATCTCTCTCTCTCCTGAGTAGTAGATAACTCCCTGCTCTGACAAGTAGATCTTTTCCTGTCCTGACTAGTGGATCCCTCTCCCTCTCTCTCTCCTGACAAGTCGATCTCTTCCTGTCCTGACTATTAGATCTCTCTCTCTCCTGAGTAGTAGATAACTCCCTGCCCTGACAAGTAGATCTCTTCCTGTCCTGACTAGTGGATCCCTCTCCCACTCTCTCTCCTGACAAGTCGATCTCTTCCTGTCCTGACTATACGATCTTCCTCTCTCTTGAGTAGTAGATAACTCCCTGCCCTGACAAGTAGATCTCTTCCTGTCCTGACTAGTAGATCTCTCTCCCTCGCCTGACTCGTAGATCTCTCTCTCTCTCTCTGTCCTGAGAAGTAGATCTCTCCCTGTACTAACCATATCTGATTCTATACTAACACAGCTTTGCTGTCCAATGACACAGAGCAGGTATATGTCTCTGTCTAAGGCAGCTGACATTAGAGTTGAGGTATATATTGAATCTTTCTCTTGGAGTTGTTTAACCTGACAGAGGTGAAATACTGAGAACCATGAAGCAGGAACAGGTCAATCTGTAGCAGCAAGGAATATCGGTTAGAGTTAGGTAAGTACCCCAACCCTAGGGTGGTCCAGCATGCTAATAAGTTAACAGTAGTAAGAACCCCAACCCTAGGGTGGTCCAACAAGCTAATAAGTTAACAGTAGTAAGAACCCCAACCCTAGATTGGTCCAACAAGCTGATATGTTAACAGTAGTAAGAACCCCAACCCTAGGGTGGTCCAGCATGCTAATATGTTAACAGTAGTAAGAACCCCAACCCTAGGGTGGTCCATCAGGCTAATAAGTTAATAGTAGTGAGAACCCCAACCCTGGGGTGGTCCAGCAGGCTAATACGTTAACAGTAGTAAGAACCCCAACCCTAGGGTGGTCCAGCAGGCTAATATGTTAACAGTAGTAAGAACCCCAACCCTAGGGTGGTCCAGCAGGCTAATACGTTAACAGTAGTGAGAACCCCAACCCTAGGGTGGTCCAGCAGGCTAATAAGTTAACAGTAGTAAGAACCCCAACCCTAGGGTGGTCCAGCAGGCTAATACGTTAACCGGGGATCAAATGACCATAGAACTAATTTGTCAGTGTTTGCACAGAATTATTGGATCATATTCTGTGGGACCACAGGAGAATGAGAGGTCACAGTGTGAGGTGCAGATTTGCTTAGTGGAGCTCCTTAATATGTATATATGGGATCTTTTTTTGTTTCACACAGGGAAGGGTAGGACCTTTGATTAGCCTCTGCCTTGGGCTTCCAAATCATTTAGTCCGCCTTTGGGTTTCTGGAAATAACAAGTACCTGGGAATATTCACTGAATTTGCAGTTTAGATGATCTGTGGAAGTCTGGTTTCTGTCCGGTGACTTGACCACATATCATAATGGAGATAGAGTGAGAGGAAAGGAGGGAGAGATGAAGATAGAGGCAGAGAGATAGAGTAAAATGAAACTATTCCCAACACCATTGATCAACACAGGCCGAGAGGCCAGAACATTAGATGAAACAGAGCTTTACATTATCAGTCAGGAGCATAATGACTCACAGCTTTACTAAAAGCAGGGGCTGTGAGATGTAATCAGACCTCCACCATATCTTGTATAGGTCTAATGGCTGAACTCTGGAGCACATTCCGCTCCACACAGACCCAGTGGAGGTGAGTGTAGTTTGGTGATAAGTTGTGAAAAAATACTGTACCTTACAGTGTCCCAGAGTTGCCTGACTCAACAGTGGTACACTAAGTTTGCAACTGTTATTTGAAATGTGTCTTGTTTTGCGTGGGTGAGAAGCTTTGGAAAAAGCTAACCGGGCTCCACATAAGAAACCCCTGGTCCTGTTTTGGCCCACTGTGGTTTAATGGTTGACCCAGCTCTGGCCACACACCACTGTTTGCTGAGGTATTCTCAGTTCCTTTGAGAGAAAATAACAATATCAACAACAAGAATAACAGAGAATGTCCTTTTGTGTTTTTTATTGTTTTATGTATAGGAGACTGCAGACAGTCAGTTCTATTAATCCACCTCTGGGGTTTGTGTTGTTAGGCCAGTGCTCCAGGGCAAAGGGCTGTAGCTGGGTACTCTGTGTGGGGTCGTGACTAACAACAGTTCTTAACCCTGAGGTGCCTTATTGCTCATTTACATACCCCATTAACAAACAGAAGTAAAAAAAATAATTTTGCATGTGTTTAAGCAGACTTTCAGGACTATACATTTTTAAAATAACTCTGGTGGTTTGTCAGAGTGAAGCCCAGTGTTGTGATAAAGAGAGAGGTCTACCATACAATGTATTTAGGAGAGAGGTGAACTGAACAGTGTTCTGAGGAGAGAGGTGAACTGAACTGTGTTCTGAGGAGAGAGCTTAACTGAACAGTGTTCTGAGGAGAGAGGTGAACTAAACTGTGTTCTGAGGAAAGAGGTGAACTGAACTGTGTTCTGAGGAGAGAGGTGAATGAACTGTGTTCTGAGGAGAGAGGTGAACTGAACTGTGTTCTGAGGAGAGAGGTGAACTGAACTGTGTTCTGAGGAGAGAGGTGAACTGAACTGTGTTCTGAGGAGAGAGGTGAATGAACTGTGTTCTGAGGAGAGAGGTGAACTGAACTGTGTTCTGAGGAGAGAGGTGAACTGAACTGTGTTCTGAGGAGAGAGGTGAACTAAACTGTGTTCTGAGGAAAGAGGTGAACTGAACTGTGTTCTGAGGAGAGAGGTGAACTGAACTGTGTTCTGAGGAGAGAGGTGAACTAAACTGTGTTCTGAGGAAAGAGGTGAACTGAACTGTGTTCTGAGGAGAGAGGTGAATGAACTGTGTTCTGAGGAGAGAGGTGAACTGAACTGTGTTCTGAGGAGAGAGGTGATCTGAACAGTGTTCTGAGGAGAGAGCTTAACTGAACAGTGTTCTGAGGAGAGAGGTGAACTGAACTGTGTTCTGAGGAGAGAGGTGAACTGAACTGTGTTCTGAGGAGAGAGGTGAATGAACTGTGTTCTGAGGAGAGAGGTGAACTGAACTGTGTTCTGAGGAGAGAGGTGAATGAACTGTGTTCTGAGGAGAGAGGTGAACTGAACTGTGTTCTGAGGAGAGAGGTGAACTGAACTGTGTTCTGAGGAGAGAGGTGAACTGAACTGTGTTCTGAGGAGAGAGGTGAACTGAACTGTGTTCTGAGGAGAGAGGTGAATGAACTGTGTTCTGAGGAGAGAGCTTAACTGAACAGTGTTCTGAGGAGAGAGGTGAACTGAACTGTGTTCTGAGGATAGAGGTGAACTGAACAGTGTTCTGAGGAGAGAGCTTAACTGAACTGTGTTCTGAGGAGAGAGGTGAACTGAACTGTGTTCTGAGGAGAGAGGTGAACTGAGCAGTGTTCTGAGGAGAGAGTTGAACTGAACTGTGTTCTGAGGAGCGAGGTTAACTGAACAGTGTTCTGAGGAGAGAGCTTAACTGAACAGTGTTCTGAGGAGAGAGGTGAACTAAACTGTGTTCTGAGGAAAGAGGTGAACTGAACTGTGTTCTGAGGAGAGAGGTGAATTGAACTGTGTTCTGAGGAGAGAGGTGAACTGAACTGTGTTCTGAGGAGAGAGGTGAACTGAACAGTGTTCTGAGGAGAGAGCTTAACTGAACTGTGTTCTGAGGAGAGAGGTGAACTGAACTGTGTTCTGAGGAGAGAGGTGAACTGAGCAGTGTTCTGAGGAGAGAGTTGAACTGAACTGTGTTCTGAGGAGCGAGCTTAACTGAACAGTGTTCTGAGGAGAGAGGTGAACTAAACTGTGTTCTGAGGAAAGAGGTGAACTGAACTGTGTTCTGAGGAGAGAGGTGAATTGAACTGTGTTCTGAGGAGAGAGGTGAACTAAACTGTGTTCTGAGGAAAGAGGTGAACTGAACTGTGTTCTGAGGAGAGAGGTGAATGAACTGTGTTCTGAGGAGAGAGGTGAACTGAACTGTGTTCTGAGGAGAGAGGTGATCTGAACAGTGTTCTGAGGAGAGAGCTTAACTGAACAGTGTTCTGAGGAGAGAGGTGAACTGAACTGTGTTCTGAGGATAGAGGTGAACTGAACTGTGTTCTGAGGAGAGAGGTGAACTGAACTGTGTTCTGAGGAGAGAGGTGAACTGAACTGTGTTCTGAGGAGAGAGGTGAATGAACTGTGTTCTGAGGAGAGAGGTGATCTGAACAGTGTTCTGAGGAGAGAGCTTAACTGAACAGTGTTCTGAGGAGAGAGGTGAACTGAACAATGTTCTGAGGAGAGAGCTTAACTGAACAGTGTTCTGAGGAGAGAGCTTAACTGAACTGTGTTCTGAGGAGAGAGGTGAACTGAACTGTGTTCTGAGGAGAGAGGTGAACTGAGCAGTGTTCTGAGGAGAGAGTTGAACTGAACTGTGTTCTGAGGAGCGAGGTTAACTGAACAGTGTTCTGAGGAGAGAGCTTAACTGAACAGTGTTCTGAGGAGAGAGGTGAACTAAACTGTGTTCTGAGGAAAGAGGTGAACTGAACTGTGTTCTGAGGAGAGAGGTGAATTGAACTGTGTTCTGAGGAGAGAGGTGAACTGAACTGTGTTCTGAGGAGAGAGGTGAACTGAACAGTGTTCTGAGGAGAGAGCTTAACTGAACAGTGTTCTGAGGAGAGAGGTGAACTAAACTGTGTTCTGAGGAAAGAGGTGAACTGAACTGTGTTCTGAGGAGAGAGGTGAATGAACTGTGTTCTGAGGAGAGAGGTGAACTGAACTGTGTTCTGAGGAGAGAGGTGAACTGAACTGTGTTCTGAGGAGAGAGCTTAACTGAACAGTGTTCTGAGGAGAGATGTGAACTGAACTGTGTTCTGAGGAAAGAGGTGAACTGAACTGTGTTCTGAGGAGAGAGGTGAACTGAACTGTGTTCTGAGGAGAGAGGTGAACTGAACTGTGTTCTGAGGTGAGATGTGAACTGAACTGTGTTCTGAGGAGAGAGCTTACCTGAACAGTGTTCTGAGGAGAGAGGTGAACTGAACAGTGTTCTGAGGAGAGAGGTGAACTGAACTGTGTTCTGAGGAGAGAGGTGAACTGAACAATGTTATGAGATGGGTAAAGTCAACAGTGATATAGTGCAAGGGACAAGGACCACCCTATTTAGCTGGGGCAGATGGCACGTAATTAACTCCCAGCAACCTATAATAGGCTGTGAAAAGTCTGTTACCAGGAAGTTCTTGGCACCTCCTCAGCCGTGATAAACACAATATAACAGAAAAGGTGTTGTGAAATTACAGCCGCCTCAAGCACAGGGGGTCAAATGGTCAAAAAGAAGCACCTTCACATCACCATGGCAACATTAGAGCATCCTCCCTGAAGTTTTTCTTATGAATGTTCCCACAACGTGTTTGGGATAGAAACCAAGTGCTTTCAGGTACTGAGCAACTAGATGTCAGTGTTTAGTAAGGCCTGTCAACCCCAGCAACAACTGTGAATTACCAACCACCTATAAACAGTTTATCTAACACATCACCACGCCGGCCAGTGGAGAATCTGTGAGTGACACAGAAATGAGAGGGAATATAAAGAAATGCTAGGGAATATTAGCTCATCTCAATATAGTCATACAATGGACTGAAAGCCACAGTCCTTACAATTAAGATCTTGTACCAACACTCAAAAACTATGACATCCATAACAGAATAAAGCTTATGTTAAAGGGCACATGCACCAGAGTTGTATTACTGTTGTATTACTGTTAAAGGGCACAGACACAGTAGTTGTATTACTGTTGTATTACTGTTAAAGGGCACAGACACAGTAGTTGTATTACTGTTGTATTACTGTTAAAGGGCACAGACACAGTAGTTGTATTACTGTTGTATTACTGTTAAAGGGCACAGACACAGTAGTTGTATTACTGTTGTATTACTGTTAAAGGGCACAGACACAGTAGTTGTATTACTGTTGTATTACTGTTAAAGGGCACAGACACAGTAGTTGTATTACTGTTTTATTACTGTTAAAGGGCACAGAGACAATAGTTGTATTACTGTTGTATTACTGTTTCAGGGCACAGACACAGGAGTTGTATTACTGTTAAAGAGCACAGACACAGTAGTTATATTACTGTTGTATTACTGTTAAAGGGCACAGACACAGGAGTTGTATTACTGTTAAAGGGCCCAGACACAGTAGTTATATTACTGTTGTATTACTGTTAAAGGGTACAGACACAGGAGTTGTATTACTGTTAAAGGGCACAGACAAAGTAGCTGTATTACTGTTGTATTACTGTTAAAGGGCACAGACACAGGAGTTGTATTACTGTTAAAGGGTACAGGCACAGGAGTGGTATTACTTTTGTATTACTGTGAAAGGGCACAGACACAGGAGTTGTATTACTGTTGTATTACTGTTAAAGGGCACAGACACAGTTGCAGAAGAAACAAAAAGGTGTCTATGTATCCCAGCAGGCAGGACTGATCCCACGATGTCACTCCACTTTTTGTCTAGACTTCTGTCATTTCCTTCCAGTGAGAGAAGGTAAACTTGTTTTTATTTTCAGAAAGAAAGTTAGGGAAATTTAGAGAAAAAAGTTGGTTTGATTCAAGTTTACTGTTTCCAGTGGAACAGTTTATCAGCTGTTGTCTCTCTGGAAGAGTTATTTTAGTCTGATAATCGTTTACAGTTTATACTAAATGTTTTCCTTGACCCTTTACCTCTGATCCTTGTCCTTTGAATGACCTAGTTTGATCACACCATGTGGGTATAGAGAGGGCTGTAGATTAAAGAACCTGTAGTAGAATGGATTATAATTTCCAATGTACTCATAGAGGCAACGTGAGGACCTGGGGAGACAAGAAGAAACAAGCAACCAATTGAACATGTTGACTACTGGCAATGGAACCAAGAAACAGTATTAACACTTACCTGGATTTAACCCAATATGTGTGGTGGGGAGAACAAGTATTTGATACACTGCCGATTTTGCAGGTTTTCCTACTTACAAAGCATGTAGAGGTCTGTCATTTTTATCATAGCTACACTTCAACAGTGAGAGACAGAATCTGAAACAAAAATCCAGAAAATCACATTGTATGATTTTTAAATAATTAATTAATTTTAAATTGTTAATTTGCATGTTCAAAAACCCCTTAATGATGATTAAAATTATGTGTACCGTGACGTCGCCCGGTATGGCGCAGCCGGGGCCCCACCCTGGAGCCAGGCCCGGGGTTGGGGCTCGTATGCGAGCGCCTGGTGGCCGGGCCTTCCCCCATGGGGCCCGGCCGGGCTCAGCCCGAACGGGCGACGTGGGGCCGCCCTCCCGTGGGCTCACCACCCACAGGAGGGACCATAAGGGGCCGGTGCGAAGAGGATCGGGCGGCAGTCGAAGGCAGGGGCCTAGACAACCCGATCTCTGGACACGGAAACTAGCTCTAGGGACGTGGAATGTCACCTCGCTGGCGGGGAAGGAGCCTGAGTTAGTGCGTGAGGTTGAGAGGTTCCGATTAGAGGTAGTCAGGATCACCTCTACGCACGGCTTGGGCTCTGGAACCACACTCCTTGAGAGAGGATGGACTCTTCACCACTCTGGAGTTGCCCATGGTGAGAGGCGGCGGGCTGGTGTGGGTTTGCTTATAGCTCCCCAGCTCTGCCGCCATGTGTTGGAGTTTACCCCGGTGAACGAGAGGGTTGTTTCCCTGCGCCTACGGGTCGGGGATAGGTCTCTCACTGTTGTTTGTGCCTACGGGCCGAACGGCAGTGCAGAGTACCCGACCTTCTTGGAGTCTCTGGGAGGGGTGCTGGAAAGTGCTCCGACTGGGGACTCTATTGTTCTACTGGGGGACTTCAACGCCCACGTGGGCAACGACAGTGACACCTGGAGGGGCGTGATTGGGAGGAACGGCCCCCCTGATCTGAACCCGAGTGGTGTTCAGTTATTGGACTTCTGTGCTAGTCACAGTTTGTCCATAACGAACACCATGTTCAAGCATAAGGGTGTCCATCAGTGCACGTGGCACCAGGACACCCTAGGCCGCAGGTCGATGATCGACTTTGTTGTCGTCTCATCTGACCTGCGGTCGTATGTCTTGGACACTCGGGTGAAGAGAGGGGCGGAGCTGTCAACTGATCACCACCTGGTGGTGAGTTGGATCCGATGGCGGGGGAAGAAGCTGGACAGACTCGGCAGGCCCAAGCGTACTGTAAGGGTCTGCTGGGAGCGTCTGGCCGAGTCTCCTGTCAGAGAGATCTTCAACTCCCACCTCCGGCAGAGCTTCGACTGGATCCCGAGGGAGGCTGGAGATATTGAGTCCGAGTGGACCATGTTCTCCACCGCCATTGTCGAAGCGGCCGCTCGGAGCTGTGGCCGTAAGGTCTCCGGTGCCTGTCGAGGCGGCAATCCCCGAACCCGGTGGTGGACACCGGAAGTAAGGGATGCCGTCAAGCTGAAGAAGGAATCCTATCAGGCCTGGTTGGCTTGTGGGACTCCTGAGGCAGCTGACGGGTACCGACAGGCCAAGCGGGCTGCAGCCCGGGTGGTTGTGGAGGCAAAAACTCGGGCCTGGGAGGAGTTCGGTGAGGCCATGGAGAAGGACTATCGGCTGGCCTCGAAGAGATTCTGGCAAACCATCCGGCGCCTCAGGAGAGGGAAACAGTGCCCTACCAACGCTGTTTACAGTAGAGGTGGGCAGCTGTTGACCTCAACTGAGGATGTCGTCGGGCGGTGGAAGGAGTACTTCGAGGATCTCCTCAATCCCGCTGTCACTTCTTCCATTGAGGAAGCAGAGGATGAGGTATCAGAGGTGGACTCGTCCATCACCCGGGCTGAAGTCACTGAGGTGGTCAAGAAACTCCTCGGTGGCAAGGCACCGGGGGTGGATGAGATCCGCCCTGAGTACCTCAAGTCTCTGGATGTTGTGGGGCTGTCTTGGTTGACACGCCTGTGCAACATCGCGTGGCGGTCGGGGACAGTGCCTCTGGGATGGCAGACCGGGGTGGTGGTCCCTCTTTTTAAGAAGGGGGACCGGAGGGTGTGTTCCAACTATAGGGGGATCACACTTCTCAGCCTCCCCGGGAAAGTCTATGCCAGGGTTCTGGAGAGGAGAATACGGCCGATAGTAGAACCTCGGATTCAGGAGGAACAGTGTGGTTTTCGTCCGGGCCGTGGAACACTGGACCAGCTCTATACCCTCTACAGGGTGTTGGAGGGTTCATGGGAGTTTGCCCAACCAATCCACATGTGTTTTGTGGATTTGGAGAAGGCATTCGACTGTGTCCCTCGCGGCATCTTGTGGAGGGTGCTTGGGGAATATGGGGTCCTGGGTCCTTTGCTAAGGGCTGTCAGGTCCCTGTACAACCGAAGCAGGAGCTTGGTCCGCATTGCCGGCAGTAAGTCAGACTTGTTCCCAGTGCATGTTGGACTCCGGCAGGGCTGCCCTTTGTCACCGGTTCTGTTCGTAATTTTTATGGACAGAATTTCTAGGCGCAGCCAGGGGCCGGAGGGTGTCAGGTTTGGGGACCACACAATTTCGTCTCTGCTCTTTGCAGATGATGTTGTCGTGTTGGCCCCTTCTAACCAGGACCTTCAGCATGCGCTGGGACGGTTTGCAGCCGAGTGTGAAGCGGTGGGGATGAAAATCAGTACCTCCAAATCCGAGGCCATGGTCCTCAGTCGGAAAAGGGTGGCTTGCCCACTTTAGGTTGGTGGAGAGTGCCTGCCTCAAGTGGAGGAGTTTAAGTATCTAGGGGTCTTGTTCACGAGTGAGGGAAGGATGGAACGGGAGATTGACAGACGGATCGGTGCAGCTTCTGCAGTAATGCAGTCGATGTATCGGTCTGTCGTGGTGAAGAAAGAGCTGAGCCGCAAGGCGAAGCTCTCGATTTACCAGTCAATCTACGTTCCTACTCTCACCTATGGTCATGAGCTTTGGGTCATGACCGAAAGTACAAGATCCCGGATACAGGCGGCCGAAATGAGCTTTCTCCGCAGGGTGGCCGGGCGATCCCTTAGAGATAGGGTAAGAAGCTCGGTCACCCGGGAGGAGCTCAGAGTAGAGCCGCTGCTCCTCCACATCGAGAGGGGTCAGCTGAGGTGGCTTGGGCATCTTTTTCGGATGCCTCCGGAACGCCTTCCTGGGAAGGTGTTCCGGTCCCGTCCCACCGGGAGGAGACCCCGGGGAAGACCTAGGACACGCTGGAGGGACTATGTCTCCCGGCTGGCCTGGGAACGCCTCGGTGTCCCCCCGGAAGAGCTGGAGGAAGTGTCTGGGGAGAGGGAAGTCTGGGCATCCCTGCTTAGACTGCTGCCCCCGCGACCCGGCCCCGGATAAGCGGAAGAAGATGGTATGGTATGGTAATTTGCATTTTATTGCATGACATTAGTATTTGATCACCTACCAACCAGAAAGAATTCCAGCTCTCACAGACCTGTTAGTTTTTCTTTAAGAAGCCCTCCTTTTCTCCACTCATTACCTGTATTAACTGCACCTGTTTGAACTCATTACCTGTATAAAAGACACCTGTCCACATACTCAATCAAACAGACTCCAACCTCTCCACAATGGCCAAGACCAGAGAGCTGTGTAAGGACATCAGGACATGGTCCAATTTGCATTCTTCTGCACAAAAGCTGCGCATGGGACGCTTTTGGACATTCCAGCACAATGACCCTAAGCACAAGGACACTCCAGTGGTTACGGCAGAAAAAGGAGAAGGTTCTGGAGTGGCCATCACAGTCTCCTGACCTTAATATCATCAAGCCACTCTGGGGAGATTTCAAACATGTGGTTCATGCAAGACGACCAAAGACTTTACATGACCTGGAGGCATTTTGCCCAGATGAAGGGGCAGCTATACCAGCTGCAAGAATTCGGGGCTTCACAGACAACTATTACAAAAGACTGCACACTGTCATTGATGCTAAAGGGGGCAATACACAGTATTAAGAACTAAGGGTATGTAGACTTTTGCATAGGGGTCGGTTAATTGTTTTCTTTGTTGCCATGTTTGGTTTTATGATTGTGCCATTCTGTTATAACCTACAGTTGAATATGAATCTCATAAGAAATAAAAGATGTATTTTGCCTGCTCACTCATGTTTTCTTAACAAATTGTACATACAGCTGTGGAAATAATTAAGAGACCACTGCACCTTTTTCTTTCCTTTCCAAAAAAGTTGAAAAGGAACGTTTTGAGTGAGGAACAGAAGCGTAAAATTTGCAGTGGTCTCTTAATTGTAACCATTCTTTTCCTCATTCAAAACTTTCCTTTTCAACTTTTTTGGATAGGAAAGAAAAAGTTGCAGTGGACACTTAGGGTATGAAAACTTTTCAGTACAACTGTAAATCAAAATCGAGAGCAATATGTTTGTCACCAGTGCTTTGCAACATAAATATAAAGTTTGTTCATAAAGTTTTACTTCAGGCTTACTATAATGTAGTTACTGTAGCTTGTAGCTTGCAAAGTTTTAGCCTAGCTATACAGTACCTATAATGAAAGCAATTACTCCAATCACTCCATGGCTGGTTCATTTCTTTAGAAAACAATGATAGTTGAATAGCCAAACACTAGGCTATGTACGTGGAGAGCAACATCCTTGTCGGTGCAATTCGTCTATCAAAAGCCAGCGAAGTTCTAGTCTATCCTGAACAAATCATAATACCTAATTTGTTTGGTTTGTGGCAGAGATTGAACCCCTGGTACCTATGTGACAGTCTGTGTCTCTAACCACTACACAATTTAACAATGTGTAGTCACTCACTCAGAAGAGACATTCACTCTTTTTAGCCGGCTCCGTTTACGCAGTCCAAAAATAACTGAGACTATAATTATATATAAGTAGAGTTGATTTGAGCAGACTGAGCAAGCTCCTAACAAGTCACCAAGTCACCAAAGTTTGGCTTCAGTGTTATAAATGTTAACTCTTACTTACGATTTTCACTCTGGCAATATTTTTTCTGATTTTCCTGACATGGTCCGCAGTAAGCTTCCAAAGCATCAGAGGGATCTTATTGTTGAAAGATATCAGTCAGGAGAAGGGTACAAAATAATTTCCAAAGTATTAGATATACCATGGCACAGAGTGAAGACAGTCATCATCAAGTGAAGAAAATATGGCACAATAGAGACATTACCAAGAACTGGACGTCCCTTCAAAATTGATGAAAAGATGAAAAGAAAATTGTTCAGGGAGGCTTCCAAGAGGCCTACAGCAACATTAAAGGAACTGCAGAAAATTCTGGCAAGTACTGGCTGTGAGCTACATGTCACAACAATCCCCCGTATTCTTCATATGGGCTATGGGGTAGGGTGGCAATATGGAAGCCTTTTCTTACAAAGAAAAACATCCAAGCCCAGCTGAAGTTTTCAAAAACAAACATCAAGTCCCCCAAAAGCATGTGGGAAAATGTTTATGGTCTGATGAAATCAAGGTTGAACTTTTTGGGCATAATTCTAAAAAGTATTTTTGGCACAAGAACAACACTGCACATCACCCAAAGAACACCATATCCACAGTGAAGCTTGGTGGTGGCAGCATCATGCTTTGGGGCTGTTTTTCTTCAGCTGGAACCGGCGCCTTAGTCAGGGTGGAGGGAATTATGAACAGTTCCAAATACCAGGATATGGCACAAAGCACACATCCAAATCCACAAAAGCATGGCTTCATCAGAAGAAGATGAATGTTTTGGAATGGCCCAGCCAGAATCCAGACCTGAATCCAATTGAACATCAGATTTGGAGCGCTTTTGCAAAGAAGAATGGGCAAATATTGCCATGTCAAGATGTGCCATGCTAATAGACTCCTACCCCAAAAAACAGAATGCTGTAATAAAATCAAAAGGTGCTTCAACAAAGTATTAGTTTAAGGGTGTGCACACTTAAGAAACCAGGTTATTGTTTTATTTATTTTAATTTTTTTTCCTCAAAGATTTCAGTTTGTTTTTCAATTGAATTGTTCACATTATAGGTCACATTTGAGGTGGAAAAGTTCTGACATGATTTGTCTTTGTCTCATTCTTTAACATCACAATAACCTGGCATTTTAACAGGGGTGTATAGATTTTTTATATCCACTGTACATAACAAAATACGATTACTTACCTCTACCTCTTGTGTAATAAGACATGTTCTATGTTTCTTTGCTCACATGCTGTTTTAGCCAAACTGATGTATATTGTTGCTAAGAGGATCTTCACTATGGCCTAATGGAGATAATGTAGATCAGTTCCCAGCTTCAATCCACTGTTGATCAGTTCCCAGCTTCAATCCACTGTTGATCAGTTCCCAGCTTCAATTCACTGTTAATCTGTTCCCAGGTTCAATTCACTGTTGATCAGTTTCCAGCTTCAATATACTGTTGATCATTTCCCAGCTTCAATCCACTGGTGATCAGTTCCCACGTCACACGCCAATAGATCAATCACAGAATGTAAAGTTGCAAAGCAAAGAAATTAGAATTTTAAACCTATTCTCGAACTGACGAAATCCCAACACCCAAATCCCCAAAAATGAACCAAACTGATTAAATATGCAGCTCGAATCCCCATACAATCATTTTGCCGTGGAAGCCTGAATATGCCTTTAGAGTGGCTCCACATGGCAGCATCAGGCTCTAGTTTCCAGTGTGACATCTGTGTTAAAATCATCAAAGGCCATGGTTCACCACGTCTTATATTTTCCATGACTGCATTCCTCGTCTCAGGGGGGGGATCTCAGAACGCTTTTTTTCCTGCTCCCATAACCTCACTCTCCCTCATACACACACATACACACACACACACTCACACACACTGGCACACGAGTGTGCATGCACACACACACACACCAGACGAAAACGTGGTTCTCATTTATTGTATTAGCATTAAGAACTCCACTTGTCAAAGCTAGAACACACTGATCTTTGATCTGGGCGGGGAGGTGAGTGAGTTAACATGTATGTGTGAGTGTGTGTGTGTGTCATTGTAGACCCTTATTTAAGAAAGGGAGTGTATTTTGGAAAGTTAAGAAAAGATCCCTGGACCTTTGGAGACAGCTGGGTACTGTGTCCTGGTCTATCTCTTTCCCTCTGTCTTAACCGCATCCCCTCCCTTCCTTTCTTTCCCTCTTTCCCAATCTCACCTTCCCTCCCTTTCTCTCTCAATCTACATCCCTCTTTCCTTCCCTCCTGGTCTGTAATGGTAGATACATCCTGGTTACTGGTCTGTAATGGTCGATCCGTCCTGGTTCCTGGTCTGTAATTGTCGATTAACTCCTGGTCTGTAATGGTAGATACATCCTGGTTGCTGATCTGTAATGGACGATCCGTCCTGGTTCCTGGTCTGTAATTGTTGATTAATCCTGGTTCCTGGTCTGTAAAATGTCGGTACGTCCTGTTTCCTGTCTGTAATCTCATACGTCCTGGTTCCTGGTCTGTAACGGTCAATACGACCTGATTCCTGGTCTGTAACGGTCAACACATCCTGGTTCCTGACCTGTATTTATCGATTTGTCCTGGTTCCTGGTATGTAGTGATCTATTTGTCCTGGTTCCTGGTCTGTAATGGTTCATCTGTCCTGATCCCTGGTCTGTAATGGTTCATCTGTCCTGATC
Organism: Esox lucius; assembly: GCF_011004845.1. NCBI lineage: Eukaryota > Metazoa > Chordata > Actinopteri > Esociformes > Esocidae > Esox > Esox lucius. Next base: position 38,874,229 of record NC_047581.1, on the reverse strand, counting down.
CCTGGTCTGTAATGGTCCATCTGTCTGGGTTCCTGGTCTGTAAATCTTAGTGTCTTGACTTTTAACTACAGGTAATTTGCTGCAAAGAAATCAACTCCTACCAGGAAAAGGCTCTTCATAAAAGGTAAATTCTACACATTGTTTCACATAAACATTTGATATAAAACACTCTCCCACTCTCCATTTCTATATTTCTATGTCTCTATATCTCTATATCTCTCCATCTCTATATCTTTATATCTCTATGTCTCTATATCTCTCCATCTCTATATCTCTCCATCTCTATATGTCTATATCTCTCTATCTCTATGTCTCTATATCTCTATATCTATCCATCTCTATATCTCTATATCTCTATATCTCTCCATCTCTATATCTCTATATCTCTCCATCTCTATATCTCTCCATCTCTCCATCTCTATATCTCTATCCCACTTGCCCTATCACCTTTTCTCTCCCTCTATCAATTCCCGCTCTCTCCCCCCACACCCCTTGCTACATACACCTCACTTCCCCCTCCCCACTCCTTTCGATTCCTCTCCCCCCCCTCCCTAACGGCTGAAAGCTCTGACAGACAGTAACACAGGCATCATGTTTTAACTATAATTACAGTAATACAAGTGAAACTGCTGTTTCAACTTACCCCAGAATCAGGTTACACAGCCTGCCCCAGGGGCTTTGGGCAAAGGTAGTGGTATTACGAAGGGAATAGGGCTTCAGTGAATAGCCTCAGATCTCAAATTTACCAACAAAATAATAATATGCAGTAATACAGTAGGGATTACCATGGTGCTGTAAAGAGCAGTAAAACAGCATATGTTACCATGGTGCTGTAAAGAGCAGTAATGCATTAGGTGTTACCATGGTGTTGTAAAGAGCAGTAAAACAGCATATGTTACCATGGTGCTGTAAAGAGCAGTAATGCATTAGGTATTACCATGGTGCTGAAAGAGCAGTAATGCATTAGGTATTACCATGGTGCTGAAAGAGCAGTAATGCATTAGGTATTACCATGGTGCTGTAAAGAGCAGTAAAACAGCATATGTTACCATGGTGCTGTAAAGAGCAGCAATACAGTAGGTGTTACCATGGTGCTGTAAAGAGCAGTAATACAGTAGGTATAATTATGATGCTGTAAAGAACAGTAATACAGTTGGTGTTTTCATGATGCTGTAAAGAGCAGTAATCCAGTAGGTGTTAACATGATTCTGTAAAGAACAGTAATACAGTTGGTGTTATCATGATGCTGTAAAGAGCAGTAATACAGTAGGTGTTACCATGATGCTGCAAAGTGCAGCAATACAGTAGGTGTTACCATGGTGCTGTAAAGAGGAGTAATACAGTAGGTATAATTATGATGCTGTAAAGAGCAGTAATAGAGTAGGTGTTTTTATGGTGCTGTAAAGAGCAGTAATACAGTAGATGATACCATGGTGCTGTAAAGAACAATAATACAGTTGGTGTTATCATGATGCTGTAAAGAGCAGTAATACAGTAGGTGTTACCATGATGCTGTAAAGAACAGTAATACAGTTGGGACTACTTCTCATTATATAGGATTATATACACTTTACTACTGACTATGCAATATTCATATTATAATTAATACAGGATGATAAACTCTCTACATTTGTCTACATTATGTAATCTTACCTAGAGTCCCTTCAACCTCAGACAGGAAATCAATCCATCCACATTGCCAAGCATCAACCAAAGTGATGTAAAAAGGGCTTTATAAGTATATTTGATTGACTGATTGACTGATCATATTGACTCTATAATCTTCATATTATAAATAATATCGGATTATAAACTCTCTACAATTGACTATACAATCTTCATATTATAAATAATATAGGATGATAAACTCTGTACTATTGACTCTATAATCTTCATATTATAAATAATATTGGATTATAAACTCTCTACAATTGACTATACAATCTTCATATTAAAAATAATATAGGATGATAAACTCTGTACTATTGACTCTATAATCTTCATATTATAAATAATATCGGATTATAAACTCTCTACAATTGACTATACAATCTTCATATTATAAATAATATAGGATGATAAACTCTGTACTATTGACTCTATAATCTTCATATTGTAAATAATATAGGGTGATAAACCCTCAAATATTGACTGTGTGATTTTCATATAGTAAATAATATAGGGTGATAAACCCTCTACTATTGACTGTGTGATTTTCATATTGTAAATAATATAGGATGATAAACCCTCAAATATTGACTGTGTAATATTCATATAGTAAATAATATAGGTTGATAAACTGTGTATTATTCATATAGTAAATAATATCGGATGATAAACTGTGTAATATTCATATAGTGAATAAAATAGGATTATAAACTGTGTAATATTCATTATATATATATATATATATAAATAATATAGGATTATAAACTGTGTAATATTCATTATATATAAAAAATATAGAATGATAAACTGTGTAATATTCATTATATGCAGATTTGAGGAGTAAGGGATTACAAGTAATCATTTACATGTAACGGATTACAAAAAATCAGTAACTGTAATTCGTTAGGTTACCAACTAAAATATTTAATCGGATTACAGATACTTTTGCAAAAATGTATGATTACATTTGGATTACTTCAATTGAAAAAGATTAGGTGTGCGCAATCCTTACGACATGCTGCATGCTTGATTTAAAAAATAAAATGTTTTAAAAACATAGTTATTTGAATCAAAATAACAATTGCGCGCCTCAGTTGTGTGTGATCATCATGCTAGCAAAGGTGAGCACACATAACCAGATTAGTGACCGATGAAGCGCTAGTGTAATTTTCTCCGGTTTTGGTTGGTTGGGTGGATGATAAAAACAGAGTACAGGATGATTGCATTTGATGTAGCCAATTCATCTCCGTCCATACAGGTAGGCCATGTGATTCTGCATGGTTTGCATCCCAGACAATTGCATTCATTGGTTATCATTGGCTGCTGACGAATTTGACTTTAAGCTAAGATTGCAGGTGTACAATCACAGTTTATTTCTTTCATTTACGTTTTGAAAATCCATCGTAAGGTAGCCCTAATAATCGCATGTTGGTGGTTGTGGAGCAAAACATCAGACAACTGTAGATTTAGTGTGCGAAAAGCTACGGATAACTAGATTTTTATATACAATAATGTAAATACCCTTTTCGAGGAATTGCCATTTATTGCCAAAAGATATTTAGCAATAGGTTATAGGCTATTGCTATTTGTTTTCAAATGCTTCTTAATATGAAAGTAATCTAAAAGTAATTCAAAGTAATCAGATTATGTTACTGAATTTGAGTTACGTTACTGATTACAAATGTGGACAGGTAAGTGTAACGGATTACATTTAAAAAGTAACCTACCCAACCCTGATTATATGTAAATAATATAGGATGATAAACGGTGTAATATTCCTTATATATATTTAACATAGCAAGAGAAATTATGAGAAACATGCATAATAATGGGAAACCTGGTGTCATATTGGGGGGGAAATTAATGTTATTTGTACAGTTTCTATTTAAGGGCGTTTATGTTTTCCTGTATCTTTTCCCTAACCCTATCCCCTAACCCTATCCCCTAACCCTATCCCCTAACCCTAACCCAATACCCTATCCCCCTAACCCAATACCCTATCCCCTAACCCAATACCTTATCCCCTAACCCAATACCCTATCCCCTAACCCAATACCCTATCCCCCTAACCCAATACCCTATCCCCTAACCCAATACCTTATCCCCCTAACCCAATACCCTATCCCCCTAACCCTAACCCAATACCCTATCCCCCTAACCCAATACCATATCCCCCTAACCCTAACCCAATACCCTATCCCCCTAACCCAATACCATATCCCCCTAACCCTAACCCAATACCTTATCCCCCTAATCCAATACCCTATCCCCCTAACCCAATACCATATCCCCCTAACCCTAATCCAATACCCTATCCCCCTAATCCAATACCATATCCCCCTAACCCTAATCCAATACCCTATGCCCCTAACCCAATACCCTATCCCCCTAACCCAATACCCTATCCCCCTAACCCTAACCCAATACCCTATCCCCCTAACCCTAACCCAATACCCTATCCCCCTAACCCTAACCCAATACCTTATCCCCCTAACCCAATACCCTATCCCCCTAACCCTAATAAGGTTCCCTGTATGTCTAACTCTTACCCCTGTCCTTATAAGGTTCCCTGTATTCCCTAATAACCCTAATCTGGTATGGATGCCAATGCTCTGGAACTTGAACACAATGCCTGAACTAGAGACAAGAAGGACCCCTAGCTGGGGCCTGGAGAGGAGCCAGAGAGGGCGGAGGACTGTGTGTGTGTGTGTCCCTGTTTAAACTCCATGATGCTAGCATCCTGGTATGTGTCATTATGCAGTTTATTACTGGGCTCTAGTATGTCATCAGGTACACCTGGAAATAACAAAAGGCAACTCACAGATTTTTTATTGAAGGATTTCTGAGTCTATATTGTAGCGATTACATCCAGTTAAACAAAGACAGTACCTGTATTCAGAACCTTTATTCTACAGTAGGTTATAACCAGTCATACAGAACCTGTATTCTACAGAAGATTATAACCATTCATACAAAAACTGCATTCTATAGAGGTTTATAAGTAGTGATACAATACCTGTATTCTAGAGAAGGTTATAACCAGTCATACAGAACCTGTATTCTACAGAAGATTATAAACATTCATACAGAACCTGTATTCTACCGAAGGTTATAAACATTCATACAGAACCTGTATTCTACAGAAGGTTATAACCATTCATACAGAAACTGTATTTTACAGAAGTATATAACTATTCATACAGAACCTGTATTCTGCAGTATGTTATAACCATTCATACATAATCTGTATTCTACAGTAGGTTATAACCATTCATACAGAATCTATATTCTACAGTAGGTTATAACCATTCATACAGAACCTGTATACTACAGAGGGTTATAACCTTTCAGAGGCAGGACAGATTTAATTGCATGTCATTTGGAACTATGACATAGGGGTGTGATGATCATCTTATGCTGATAACCCCACCCCCCCACACACACACACAGAGAAACACAAACACACAGTTTGAACACACAGATCTCAGACATACAAACACATGTGAAGACGTGTTTGTACACACAGACAGACAGATTTCACACCAGCTGTATCCACCATAAGTGTAGATATCCTCTTCCGTTCCTCTAGTCCAGTGATATCATGATCTCCCTCCTACAGACAAAGCAAACCTCTTGGAATGGATGGAAGCCAACCATGTCCCAGGGGATCTGTACAGGTCTGATTGGCCTGGCGCAAGTGCACAATGGCACCAAACAGAAATACTTTGGTCTCCCTCCCTCCATCCTGAAATGCTGCCTGTCAGGCTGTCAGGGATGTAGGTGGAGGGGGGTGGAGGTGGAGGGGGGATGAAGGTGGAGGGAGGATATAGATGGAGGAGTGGTGGAGGTGGAGGATATAGATGGAGGAGTGGTGGAGGTGAAGGGTCGATATAGATGGAGGAGTGGTGGAGGTGGAGGGTGGATATAGATGGAGGAGTGGTGGAGATGAAGGGTCGATATAGATGGAGGAGTGGTGGAGGTGGAGGATATAGATGGAGGAGTGGTGGAGGTGGAGGATATAGATGGAGGAGTGGTGGAGGTGGAGGGAGGATATAGATGGAGGAGTGGTGGAGGTGGAGGGTGGATATAGATGGAGGAGTGGTGGAGGTGAAGGGAGGATATAGATGGAGGAGTGGTGGAGGTGAAGGGAGGATATAGATGGAGGAGTGGTGGAGGTGGAGGGAGGATATAGATGGAGGAGTGGTGGAGGTGGAGGGAGGATATAGATGGAGGAGTGGTGGAGGTGGAGGGAGGATATAGATGGAGGAGTGGTGGAGGTGGAGGGTGGATATAGATGATGGAGTGGTGGAGGTGAAGGGAGGATATAGATGGAGGAGTGGTGGAGGTGAAGGGAGGATATAGATGGAGGAGTGGTGGAGGTGGAGGGAGGATATAGATGGAGGAGTGGTGGAGGTGGAGGGAGGATATAGATGGAGGAGTGGTGGAGGTGGAGGGAGGATATAGATGGAGGAGTGGTGGAGGTGGAGGGAGGATATAGATGGAGGAGTGGTGGAGGTGAAGGGAGGATATAGATGGAGTGGTGGAGGTGGAGGGAGGATATAGATGGAGGAGTGGTGGAGGTGGAGGGAGGATATAGATGGAGGAGTGGTGGAGGTGGAGGGAGGATATAGATGGAGGAGTGGTGGAGGTGGAGAGAGGGAGTGAGACAGGGCGGGATGGAGACAGAGAGGAAGTGAAACAAGCAGGGTGTGAGACGGTGAGACGGGGAGGGAGGGAGTGAGACAGGGAGGGAGGGAGGGAGTGTGACGGAGGGAGGGAGGGAGTGAGACAGGGAGGGAGTGGGACTGGAGAGGGACACTGGAAGAGAGGGAGTGAGACAGGGAGGGTATGGATGAAGATGGAGACAAGAAGAGAAACAGAAAGAGGGAGAGTGAGAGAGATAGACAGAGAGGGAGACAGGAAGAGAGAGGGACAAAAAGAGAGGGAGGCAGAGAGTCAGACAACTCCATGCGGGCTGCAAGGCAGCCAAAGACAGCTGCTGGTAGGGTAGAGTTACCGGGGGAAAAGGTCGAGCAGAGCAGCACTGGAGCACGGACATTCTTCAAAGATGTTTTTTTTCAGCCTATACCTGTGATGAAAGACATTACTATTTTAGTTGGTGTTTCTACCACCTGTACGCCCTGTAGTTTGCTAAAGTCTAATGATTACAGCCCTGGGAAGTGACTGGGCCTTTGTTTGTTTTGAGATGAGGTTGAGGGGAGTGTTTACTATCTCTACCTCCACAGATACATTCTGAACAGTGAGTTGCTTATCTTGTAATATCAGGGATTTGTTATTCATTTTCCAGACAGCCAGTGTGTCAGGGGTCTTTAGACACCAAGTCCAATTGTTTATGTTTCAGTGCTTTGCCATGCAGTATCTCTTCACAAGGGAACTCTGCATATAGACATCAACAGGGAAGATCTACCAATCCTTCATTCACTTTCCTTTAAAGTTAATTTAATCTGAAAAAAAGATTCCTTACTAAATCTGGAATGTCAAAGGAATTAGAAAGTCAAGGCCACTGAAATGTCATTGGTTTATACTTTTCTAATGTAACCCGTTTACTGCTCTCTCTTCAGCATTGGAGAATAGGAGGGCTTAAATACACATATATAGTTAACACATAAATAGTTAAAAAAACATTTTAAAACCTTCCATTTGGCCTGGATGTGTAATATGTTGTTGATATCTGCATAATCTCCAAGTAGAATCACTGTCATACCTCAGTCAGCCACGAGTAGAATCACTGTCATACCTCAGTCAGCCACGAGTAGAATCACTGTCATACCTCAGTCAGCCACAAGTAGAATCACTGTCATACTTTATTCAGCCACGAGTAAAATCACTGTCATACCTCAGTCAGCAATGAGTAGAATCACTGTCATACCTCAGTCAGCCACGAGTAGAATCACTGTCATACTTTATTCAGCCACAAGTAAAATCACTGTCATACTTCAGTCAGCAATGAGTAGAATCACTGTCATACCTCAGTCAGCCACGAGTAGAATCACTGTCATACCTCAGTCAGCCACGAGTAGAATCACTGTCATACCTCAGTCAGCCACGAGTAGAATCATTGTCATACTTTATTCAGCCACGAGTAAAATCACTGTCATACCTCAGTCAGCAATGAGTAGAATCACTGTCATACCTCAGTCAGCCTCGAGTAGAATCACTGTCATACCTCAGTCAGCCACGAGTAGAATCACTGTCATACTTCAGTCAGCCACGAGTAAAATCACTGTCATACCTCAGTCAGCCACGAGTAGAATCACTGTCATAACTCAGTCAGCCACGAGTAGAATCACTGTCATACCTCAGTCAGCCACGAGTAGAATCACTGTCATACCTCAGTCAGCCACAACATTCCAAGTTTGTGTGGTTCTGCTGACATTGGAAACATTTTGGTACATTCTGGACATAGAACAACATTTTAAGGAACCCAATTGGACTCGAAAGCCCCCTCATTCACAACCAGTGGCCAGAAATCCTAAACATAACTACTTTACCATGAATCATTAAATCTAGCATTTTTTTATGAAATCACTCAATCATATTTCTGTCATAAATGTTTTACATTAGCAATTTTTAGAACATGCTTTTACAGATACCTAGCCTGAAACGTCAACGTGCAGGCAACAACAAGATGAGTTTAGAATGGAATGATAAATAAACAATGGAGCAGACTTATTTCTAGAGTTTCCCTGTATTATGAGCTGGGTTGGTTATATTGGGTGATGCTGGCTGGTGTCTAAATTACCGCTGAAGAAATATGCCCTTCATGAAGAAACCGTTAATTTGAATGTAGGATGACCATTGATTTCCAACTTAACAGCACATTCTCACTGTGTTTCATTAGAAGGATTACAAGAACTGTCATTACATGTATTCCATTCCTGTCTATATAGATTAAAATAGTTTTTATGTAATTCCTGTTTTGGAATATTGTTGACAAACTTATCCTGGGATAATAAGGAAAATATATATTGGGATATTTTCTTTCAAAATAAAACACTCCCTGACTGTGCCCGTGTAAAGACAGAACTGAACTGGGCCTTGGCTTGACGCCAAGGCTTCGTTCTAAATGAGTCCCATATGGTTTGAATAGAAACAGCCCCCAGAACACACATCTGAAAGTACACAGAAAGGCCCTGTTTGAGGAGAGTGCACAGTAGTACGTTGAAGTATGTTTGTTTAAGAATTAACACTTCTTAACAAGACTATCAACCATCAAGTGAACGTGTGTTGACGTTGTCAGCCCAGTTTACCATCAGAGGGACAGGATACAATCAGCCAGATTATCTGTTGTTTACTAGTGTCATTTTACCAGATGTGTGAATGAACTAAAAGTCTTCTTCCGGTGATTGAGACAATTTCCCAGGAGCTCACTGTTTTTACAGTGACTGAGAATATGATTGTGATATTTCAGTACTATTTCCCATGGTAGAGGACTTCATACTGCTCATACTACATTTATTTTCTTTATCCTTTTTTCAGTTGATACCTGAATCACCTTTTTAAAACTGTTCTAAAGACAACTCTGTGGCATCATGCAAAAAGGTAAAAGCATAATTTAGCTGCCTTCTCAAAACATAAATACATAAGATCACAAATCACAACCTCTTCTGTCCTGGTTACATCCTCATCTGTCCTGGTCACAACCTCATCTATCCTGGTTACATCCTCATCTGTCCTGGTCACAACCTCATCTGTCCTGATTACATCCTCATCTGTCCTGGTCACACCTCTGACACATACTCTTCCTTGTCATCCACCACCTCTGACACATACACCTCTGACACATAGCGAGCCGGCCAGGAGGAAAGAGCACTGAGAACGAGCCGGCCAGGTGGAAAGAGCACTGAGAACGAGCCGGCCAGGAGGAAAGAGCACTGAGAACGAGCCGGCCAGGAGGAAAGAGCACTGAGAACGAGCCGGCCAGGAGGAAAGAGCACTGAGAACGAGCCGGCCAGGAGGAAAGAGCACTGAGAACGAGCCGGCCAGGAGGAAAGAGCACTGAGAACGAGCCGGCCAGGAGGAAAGAGCACTGAGAACGAGCCGGCCAGGAGGAAAGAGCACTGAGAACGTCATGGGATGTGGAGAGGGAGGAGAGTGGGGGTGACGCAGAATCAGGAGCCACAACAAAAAAAAAAAAATAGATCACAAATTTGTTGATAGCAAAGAAAATTTTTTAACTCTTGGATTGTAACTAGACTCCATTGAGATTATTCAAATGCCTTTGTAGACAAGAAACATGTTTTTGCTGAGCCCTAATGAGTTTTGATGTAATTGACATTTCTGTAAACCTAGAGTACTGTGCAAAATCTTACACACCTGGAAGTTGAACTAAGGCCATTTATTTTGGTATTATATAGTAAATATATTGTATATGTAAGTACAGTGGGGAGAACAAGTATTTGATACACTGACGATTTTGCAGGTTTTCCGACTTACAAAGCATGTAGACGTCTGTCATTTTTATCATAGGTACTCTTCAACTGTGACTGACGGAATCTAAAACAAAAATTCAGAAAATCACATTGTATGATTTTTAAGTAATTAATTTGCGTTTTATTGCATGACATAAGTATTTGATATATCAGAAAAGTAGAACTTCATATTCGGTACAGAAACCTTTGTTTGCAATTACAGAGATCATACGTTTCCTGTAGTTCTTGACCAGGTTTGCACACACTGCAGCAGGGATTTTGATACAGACCAATCAATCAAATGTATTTATGAAGCCCTTTTTACAACAGCAGTTGTCACAAAGTGCTTAACAGAGACACCCGGCCTTAAACCCCAAGGAGCAAACAACAGTAGTGTTGGATTTCAATGGCTAGGAAAAACTCCCTAAGAAGGCCGAATTTTAGGAAGAAACCTAGAGAGGACCCAGGCTCAGAGGGGTGACCAGTCCTCTTCTGGCTGTGCCGGGTGAGATATTAAGAGTCCAATTAATCTGTGCACAACAGAGAGTCAACAACAAGCCAATGACTCTTCCCCCGAAAGGCATTGGAGGGAGGCCATCCCAGTGGCGACGAGAGCCCACCTGGCAAGACAGCAAGGATGGACAGTATCAAGCCTACTGGTCACATTCACGCCCCCGGGCCAGGCTACACCTAATTATAAACCGTGCTGTAGAGATGAGTTTTTAGTAGACACTTGAATGTTTGCACTGAGTTTGCATTTCTTATCTTAATTGGCAGATCATTCCACAGTAGTGGAGCTCTATGAGAAAAGGCCCTGCCGCCAGCTGTTTGTTTAGAAATTAAAAGGCCTGCATCTTGCGATCGTAGGTTACGTGTAAGTATGTATGGCTGGATCATTTCAGCAAGGTAAGTAGGAGCAAGTCCATGTATTGATTTATAGGTTAAGAGTAAAACCTTAAAATCAGCCCTAACCCTAACAGGCAGCCAGTGTAAGGACGCTAGGACAGGAGTAAAGTGTTCAATTTTTTTTGTTCTAGTTAGTATTCTAGCAGCCGTGTGCAGCACTAATTGAAGTTTATTTATTAATTTGTCTGGATAACCAGAGAGAAGAGCATTGCAGTAATCTAGTCTAGAAGTAACGAAAGCATGGATCAATTTTTCTGCATCAGTTTTTGATAGAAAGTTTCTAATTTTTGCAATGTTTCGAAGATGAAAATAAGCAACTCTTGAGACATATTTTATATGTTCATCAAAGGAGAGGTCAGGGTCAAGGGTAACGCCAAGGTTTTTTGCAGTTTTTTGGGATACGACCATGCAGCCGTCGAGGTTCACAGTGAGATCTGCTAACAACGCTCTTTGTTTCTTGAATCCTAAAACGAGCATTTCTGTTTTCCTTGAGTTTAAGAGCAAGAAATCCTCTGTCATCCACTTCCTAATATCTGAAATGCATGCTTCCAAAGTAGCTAATTTAGGGGCTTCTCCATGCTTCATTGAAATATACAACTGTGTGTCATCAGCGTAACAGTGAAAGTTTACATTGTGATTTCGGATTACATCGCCCAGAGGGAGCATATATAGTGAGAACAATAATGGGCCCAGAACCGAGCCTTGAGGAACACCAAAGCATACCTTTGACTTGTCAGAGGATATGCCATCCACACTAACAAACTGATATCTTTCAGATAAATAAGATTTAAACCAGGCTAGAACATGTCCACGTAGCCCAATATGGGTTTCCAGTCTCTCTAAGAGAAGGGAGTGATCAATAGTGTCAAAAGCAGCACTAAGATCAAGAAGCAACAGGACGGATGCAGAACTTTTGTCTGAGGCCATTAGAAGGTCATTTGTTACCCTCATGAGTGCAGTCTCAGTACTATGATGGGATCTGAAACCAGACTGGAGTATTTCATAAATGTTATTTGTCTTTAGGAAGGCATTCGGTTGTTGGGAAACAAATTTTTCTAAGATTTTTGAGAGGAACAGGAGGTTCGATATTGGCCTATATATGTTTAATATTTCGGGATCCAGATTTGCTTTTTTTAGAAGAGGCTTAATTTCCACTATTTTTAGTGAGTTTGGTACACATCCGGAAGAAAGGGAGCAATTTATTATGTTCAGCATTGGCTGACCTAGCACAGGAAATAGCTCCTTAAGTAATTTTTTTGGAATCGGGTCTAGCTGAGAGTTTGTGGGTTTAGAACTCATTACAAATTTAGTAAATGTGTCGAGCGATACGGTATCAAAAAATGTAAGTGTCCCCATTGACACCTGGTCAGGGAGGTTCAGGACATTTTTAGGACAACTGAGATTTTGAGGACCATAACAATTTAAGGAGGAGTCAGTTATTTGTTTTCTAATGGTGATGATCTTTTCATCAAAGTAGTTCATGTATTCATTACAACTAAAGTGAAGACCCACTTCACTTGCTAAGCTTTGCTTTTTTGTTAACTTTGCAACTGTATCAAAGAGAAATTTTGGATTGTTTTTGTTCACCTCAATCAGGTTGGAGAAATAAGCTGATCGAGCAGACGTGAGTGATTTTCGGTATTGTAGTGTACTGTCGATCCAGGCTAGTCTAAATACTTCCAACTTGGTGGAGCGCCACTTTCGCTAGAATTTTCTGGAGGCTTGCTTAAGTGCTCTAGTATTGTCTGTGTACCAGGGAGCAAGTTTCTTGTTGCGTATTTCTTTAGTTTTTAGTGGTGCAACTGTGTCTAATGTATTTCGCAGTGTTGAGTTTAGATCCTCGATTTGATCGTTTACAGATTTATTTACTCTGTCGTTAATGAGCGAACTTGTAAGAATATCAAGGAATTTATTTGTAGTCCGAGAATTTATAGTACGGCTTTTGAAACTCATTGTTTGTGGAGCAAGTGGATTTCTTGTTTTAATGGTAAATGTAATAAGACAGTGATCCGATAATCCAGGATTTTGGGGGGAAATTATTAGATCTACAATAACTTTTCCATATGAATATTGAAATCGCCAAAAATTTGAATACTATCTGCCATGACTACAAGGTTAGACAAGAATTCTAGAAATTCAGTGAGGAACATTGTGTATGGCCCGGGGGGCCTAGTAGCTATGTAAAACGATTTATCGGCCTGGTTAACTTTCATTAGTAAAACTTCAAAAGAATGAAACTCAGTGATATGTTTGAGAGTAAATTTATATTTACTGTCATAAATATTAGCGACACCCCCTCCTTTTCGGGATGCACGAGGGATATGATCACTAGTATAACCAGGAGGAGAGGCCTCATTTAAGGCAATGAATTCATTAGGCTTTAGCCACGTTTCACGTAAACCAATAACATCTAGTTTATGATCAGAGATTAATTCGTTTACGGCAACTGCCTTTGGAGCAAGGGATCTAACATTTAGGAGTCCCATTTTGAGATGCGAGGTGATACAATCATTTTAATTTTTATTTGTGACCGAGGCGGAGGAAGGCTTACCTTGTTTAACTTTTCTCAGCCTGGAATGAGTCACACTGGCAATAGGTAAAGCTGTACCTACTACTCTGGCTATGCTATCGACAGACTCCACTATGCTAGCAGGCTGGCTAACAGCCTGTGGCCAGACCTGCACCCTATCTCATGTTAGAGCCATAGGAGTGAGACTCCTGTCAATGTTCCTAGATAAAAGAAGAGCACCACTCCAGCTAGGATGGAGTCCGTCGCTCCTCAGCAGATCAGGTCTGGCCCTATTTCTGGGAGAGTCCCAAAAAGAAAACCAGTTATCTACAAATTCTACCTCCTGTGACAGGCTGAACTCCGTTTTCAGCCAGCGATTGAGTTGCGCAAATCTGCTGTAGAGCTCGTCACCACCCCTAGCTGGGAGGGGGCCAGAGACAATTACTCGATGCCGACACATCTTTCTAGCTAGTTAACACACTGATGCTATGTTCTGCTTCGTAACCTCTGACTGTTTCATCCTAACGTCGCTGGTGCCAACATGAATAACAATATCTCTGTACTCTCTATACTTGCAATCGTTTTAGACTTCGCTAGCACCAACCCCAGATTTGTGGCTACGTCGGTGGCTCTGCCCCCCGGTAAACAGTGTATGATCGCCGGCTGATTCTTTACTCTAATACTGTGGGTAATGGAATCGCCAATGACTAAAGTTTTCAGTTTTTCAAGGCCACCGGTAGAACATGCCTGCCGATCATTCCCCTCCGAAGACGGCTCGGGCCTTGACTCCGACTCCAGTGGGGAAAACCTGTTGAAAGTATCAGTTGGATTTAGCAACGATTCAGGTTTAAATGATCGATGGCATTTCTTCCCAGTGACCAAGAGAAAGTTCTTGCCCGGCTGCAGGAGCTGTGCCGGGGGGCTAACAAAACTATAATTTCTTCCTGGTGGCACTGACGCAGTTTTTTCTATATCTACACTAGCATAATCCTTGCCTGGCATTTGCGTCAGAAGCCGAGCCTCTAACTCTGCTCTCTTTAACTGAAGACGATAGTTCTCCTCCGTGTTGTTGCTACAACAATTAGAGTGATAAGGCATTTTAATGATACTTAGCCTCGGGTGTTCAGGGGTGAGTAGTTCCGTTAATTATGTCCAAAAAGAGTCCCGGTGTAGTAAAGTTGGGTAAGAGGTCAACAGATACAAATATTGCGTTGGTAAAACTCTTAAAATAGAATTTTGACCAATTATATATAGTAAATTCAAAAAAAGTTTGGCAGGTAGCCAGGTAGGTAACAGCAGGCAGCGTACAGCACGTCAACAATCCACAATCTCAACAATCCCACAATGCAGTTCATGAAAAATCAACTTGCATTTTGCAGTTGCAATCTGAATTATTCTCCAGATCCTTCAGGTTTTGGGGCTGTCGCTGGGCAATACAGACTGTCAGTTCCCTCCAAAGATTTTCTATTGGGTTCAGGTCTGGAGACTGCCTAGGCCACTCCAGGACCTTGAGATGCTTCTTACGGAGCCAATCCTTAGTTGCCCTGGCTGTGTGTTTCGGGTCGTTGTCATGCTAGAAGACCCAGCCACGACCCATCTTCAATGCTCTTACTGAGGGAAGGAGGTTGTTGGCCAAGATCTCGCGATACATGGCCCCATCCATCCTCCCCTCAATACGGTGCAGTCGTCCTGTCCTTTTTGCAGAAAAGTATCCCCAAAGAATGATGTTTCCACCTCCATGCTTCATGGTTGGGATGGTGTTCTTGGGGTTGTACTCATCCTTCTTCTTCCTCCAAACACGACGAGTGGAGTTTAGACCAAAAAGCTAAATTTTTGTCTCATCAGACCACATGACCTTCTCCCATTCCTCCTCTGGATTATCCAGATGGTCATTGGCAAACTTCAGACGGGCCTGGACATGCGCTTGAGCAGGGGGACCTTGCGTGTGCTGCAGGATTTTAATCCATGACGGCGTAGTGTGTTACTAATGGTTTTCTTTGAGTCTGTGGTCCCAGCTCTCTTCAGGTCATTGACCAGCTCCTGCCGTGTAGTTCTGGGCTGATCCCTCACCTTCCTCACGATCATTGATGCCCTACGAGGTGAGATCTTGCATAGAGCCCCAGACCGAGGGGGACTGACCATCATCTTGAACTTCTTCCATTTTCTAATAATTGCGCCAATAGTTGTTGCCTTCTCACCAAGCTGCTTGCCTGTTGTCCTGTAGCCCATCCCAGCCTTGTGCAGGTCTACAATTTTATCCCTGTTGTCCTTACATAGCTCTCTGGTCTTGGCCATTGTGGAGAGGTTGGAGTCTGTTTGCTTATATCTAGCTACTTCAGTTGTGCTTGAAGCAAGACTGTAAAACTGAAGACATTGACATGTTCCAGAGACGCTCTTGATTGTGATCTATGATCATATTGATCACATGAACATTCCAAATGCTCTGATGTCTTTCTATGTACATTCAATGCAAATTAGAATATTTTAATGTACCATTCATTGGTCCATTATACTTCAATTCTTAACATTTCTACCCATATTGTTCATGTACCCCATTCTACACTTGGAATTGCTGCTAGTTTACATTGTTATGTATAGTTTTGCTATACTTTAAATACTTCTTAATTCCTACTGCGTAATTTTCGTGTGCCATGTCACAAGAATTGTATTGCTCAGAATGACGCCATGTTATTCGATCCATTTAATAAGATAAGACCCTGAATGTTGAAGTGAACAACAACCCCATCAGTTGTTCTACAGGCCTGGCAGCCCATAGAGAAGAAAGATAATCAACTCATAACAGCCTGTACAGGGATCAGATTTCCTGCTGCACAAATGTCCTTAATCAAATGACAAGTCTGCTGAACTGCTTGCAGTAAAAAGCTATAGGCGCTTTATTGTGCTGCTCTTACCTCTCTGCTCAGAAGCCTCTAATTTTGAAGCAGTGGTTTCTATAAGTTGTTGCTATGGTCCAGAAGGAAAACTTGTGGGCATTAGTAGTCAGTTATTATTTGACCCCGAATGGCAGGCGAAATAGCAATCATAAACTGAGTGTCTAAGGATAGGGAAGGAGACACAGATGACACATTATTAAAACTGGACAGAAATGTAAAAAATTAACACAGGATGCCTAGTATGTAAAGAAAACATCAGTGTTTTTAAATATTGAGCATGGTGAATGTTCACATCTTTTTGGAGAATTGCACTTTGTTGTGGACAACACTGATCTTCAACTGGAGTTGATTCATTTACGGTCAGATGCTTTGTTGAGGACAACACTGATCTTAAACTGGAGTTGATTCATTTACGGTCAGATGCTTTGTTGTGGACAACACTGATCTTCAACTGGAGTTGATTCATTTACGGTCAGATGCTTTGATGTGGACAACACTGACCTTCAACTGGAGGTGATTCATTTACGGTCAGATGCTTTGATGTGGACAACACTGAACTTCAATTGGAGGTGATTCATTTACGGTCAGATGCTTTGATGTGGACAACACTGACCTTCAACTGGAGGTGATTCATTTACAGTCAGATGCTTTGATGTGGACAACACTGACCTTCAACTGGAGGTGATTCATTTACAGTCAGATGCTTTGATGTGGACAACACTGACCTTCAACTGGAGGTGATTCATTTACGGTAAGATGCTTTGATGTGGACAACACTGACCTTCAACTGTAGGTGATTCATTTACGGTCAGATGCTTTGATGTGGACAACACTGACCTTCAACTGGACGTGATTCATTTACGGTAAGATGCTTTGCCTCCTGCAGTTCTGAGCCTCTCCTAATGAAGGAACCGTTCCGAGAGTTAGGGTTAGGGTTAGGGTTCGTTCTCAGAGGCTGCTCATCTTCTTCAACTCAGGCTACATACCTGAACAGAATGAAATTAAACAAACTACAGAACTGGCCTCACTGATATGTACCCCTGCAGATGGCATCAAGAGAAATGACACCAGACCTCACCTATGTCAACTCCCATGAACAACTCTCCCCTGCTCACGCTGAGTGAGTAGCTCCAGCAGTGGTTAACAGTAATGGAGAACCAACGGTGCCTATTTCCCTCCTTGACACAGGAGAACCAACAGTGCCAGTTCCCTTCATTGATACTGGAGAACCAACAGTGCCTGTTCCCTTCCTTGACACTGGAGAACCAACAGTGCCTGTTCCCTTCCTTGACACTGGAGAACCAACGGTGCCTGTTCCCCTCCTTGACAATGGAGAACCAATGGTGCCAGTTCCCCTCCTTGATACTGGAGAACCAACAGTGCCTGTTCCTTTCCTTGACACTGGAGAACCAACAGTCCATTTTCCCATGGATGGATAATGTTATTACCATCCACTTCTCCGTAGCACTACAGACCCTTGTCTAAAGTAGTCAACTGTAGGAAACCGAAGACAAAATGTTCTGCTCCATGCTCTGCTCTGAGCTCCCTGTCCCCCGAACCTAAAACTCCCTCTCTCCCCCGAACCTTAACCCCGCAAACCTCCCTCACTCCCCCTGAACCTTAACCCCGCAAACCTCCCTCACTCCCCCTGAACCTAAACCCCCAAACCTCCCTCACTCCCCCTGAACCTTAACCCCGCAAACCTCCCTCACTCCCCCTGAACCTTAACCCCGCAAACCTCCCTCACTCCCCCTGAACCTAAACCCCCAAACCTCCCTCTCTCCCCTGAACCTTAACCCTGAAAAACCTCCCTCACTCCCCCTGAACCTAAACCCCCAAACCTCCCTCACTCCCCCTGAACCTAAACCCCCAAACCTCCCTCACTCCCCCGAACCTAAACCCCCAAACCTCCCTCTCTCCCCTGAACCTTAACCCTACAAACCTCCCTCTCTCCCCTGAACCTTAACCCTACAAACCTCCCTCTCTCCCCTGAACCTTAACCCTACAAACCTCCCTCTCTCCCCTGAACCTTAACCCCACAAACCTCCCTCTCTCCTCCTGAACCTTAACCCTAACTGGTAATAGCCTTGAAGTATGTCAGGGAAATTTCTTCGTTTTGACTTCAGAAATTGCCATCACAAGTAACCCCAATTTTAACACTGTGCCCAATTGTATGTTTTGCCCTTAATGTGTAAAACTCATACTCATGTGTCACATCACACACAAACACACACACAAACTCATACACATTGTGATCAATCACAGACACAGCTGCTGCTATCACTCAGCTCAGGCTTCCCCAGTACCACATGGCCTTATGGGTAATTTATTCAGGGCCTCTAAACATTCTTCTAACTGGCAGTGAGACTGCAGCTTAGTCAGGACTGACAATTATGTCAGGGCTCCAGGCTGTGTGGACTAGAGGTATGACCAGGTTCCCTGTTCAAAGGTCTGGGTTAGGGGTTAGGGATTCTGCAGGTTGAGTGAACTAAAGATAGCACTAGGTTCCCAGTTGAACGATCAATGTGTGTGTGTGTGTTTCATTGTTAAATATTTGGTCCAGGTGTGTGTCCGTGTTTCTACTTCGTGTTGTAACAGGAGAGGGCAGGTGATTCCCTTGAGGGTATGACCCCAGAAAAACACTCACACACACACACACACTTACACACATTCAGACCTCTAGCATGCATGTTGGGGTCCTCAGCAAGGGTTGGTTTCAGCAGTAATGTGAGGACCTGTGTTGGCTTGCTGAGGCCCCTGATTGTATGTCCAGAGGAGTGACCACGTCACCCTGGAGCATGGCTATGAGCTCTCTCACACCTCCTTCTCACATGCCTTCTCTTCTCAGAACTCCTACTCACACTCCACCTCCTCGCACACCTTTTCTTCTCCAACCTCCTCCTCACACTCGTTCTCCTTACACAACTCCTCCTCTTACATCTCCTCTCACAGCTCCTCCTCTCACTCCACCTCCTCACACATCCACTCCTCACACACCTCCTTGCTGCACCTCCTCTTCTCCGGGTTAGGGTGGAGTATCACGCATTTACACTCATATCAGCCGAGAAGAGTGGATTAAGGTCATTTTATTTCAATCTGCTCTGCAGAGTTTTTCATGATATCCAGCAACTGAGCTTTTATCATCAAAGACTATTGAGCTGTTACCATTAAGAACCCAGAAGAATCAACAGTACATGAAGACTTATCATTAAGCCTCTCTCCTCTTTTTTGGCTTTGAACTCTAGATAAGATGTCCTCCACATGGTCTCTGTGTGTTTTCACTTATGTGCATTCTTGTGTGTGTGTGTGTGTGTGTCTGCATTTTGCATGTATGTTTGTATGGGTGAGCATACAAATGGTATGGGAGCACCACTCTATCCCAGGGTTCTCTGACTGGACCATGAAACCTGAGTGTTTTAAAAGGATTTCTCTGTCCCAAGGATCTCTGACTGTTTTAGATGCACTAGCCTGTTCTCTGTGGAAGAGACTCCTGAGGGTTTGCCTGAAGAGTTCCTGACCTGACCTCTCATCATAATGACCTGTGTGTATATACTGTAGAGGTGAACATATGTATAAAGAGGTAAACAGAGGTGAACAGAGCTAAATACTGTATATAAAAGTAAACAAATACTAAATATGTACATATATATATAATGCATATAATATATATAATTCATATAACATATATTATATGTATATATATACATATATGTATATATATATATATATATATATCAAAACAATGTCTCAATGCTGTAAGCTGCAACCGATCCCCTTCTCTACTTCAGTTGCAATCTGCAAAGCATTTTATAAGTGTTCTGACGTACTCTGTTTGAGAATGCTAAAGATAACAGCTAGTGGGGGTGGAGTGGGGGTAGGATGGGGTGGGGTGAGGGAGTGGGATAGGGGTGGGACTGGTATGGGGGAGAGAGGGGGTGGGTGGAGGGAGGGAGGGAGTCCCATGGTTTTCCAGCAGTCCGGAATGATGTGCAATTAAGGGTAGAGTGTTCCAGAGGAGACGACAGAACAGATATCATCTGACCAGAGGAACGCCTGTTCTGTTCTCAACTGCCTGGGAAACACTGCTCAGCCTTCCCCAGAGAGAGACAGAGAGAGACAGACAGAGACAGAGAGAGAGACAGAGACAGAGAGAGACAGAGACGGACAGAGAGATTAGAAGAGTGAGAGAAGGGAGTAAAGAGAAGTGGATGGAAAGCAAAAAAAGAAGGGAGGGGAGCTTCTTTTCCTCGACGTTGGGAGAATCATCGAGGAAAAAGAAGAAGAAAAAAAGTGCTTAAAATTTTAACAAGCCAGTTGTGTCAGGGAGTTGTAACAACCCTAAACCACGTGTGTTTATTTAGAGAGAGATCGTTGTGTCAGGAGTTATTCTAGCGGCCTGCGCTCCCCAGCCAGCCAGCCTCCTCCTCCTCTGGACCCACAATGACGGCTTTTTAAACACACACTCTGCACCGCTATGAAGTGGCCTCATAACGCCCCGGGCTCAGCCACTGAGCGCACACACACACACACACATACACACACACACACACACACACACACACACACTAGAGCCCCATGAACAGACGGCCAAATGGGAGGAACATGCCAGAGTCTTACATTCCCAGCCCCACCATCTGACATCTTTCTCTGTGTGTGACTATGTGTGTGTGCGTGTGTGCGTGTGTGTGTGTGTGTGGATCCGGTGGGATTTTTTTCTGGCATAATCTGTTTGGTGGGCCCTGTGAGGCTGCTGAGGTTTGGGTTAACTATTAGACCAGGGGTTTGGGGTTACACTAGACTATTAGACCAGGGGTTTGGGGTTACACTAGACTATTAGACCAGGGGTTTGGGGTTACACTAGACTATTAGACCAGGGGTTTGGGGGACACTAGACTATTAGACCAGGGGTTTGGGGTACACTAGATTATGAGACCAGTGGTTTGGGGGACACTAGACTATTTGACCAGGGGTTTGGGGGACACTAGACTATTAGACCAGGGGTTTGGGGTACACTAGACTATTAGACCAGAGGTTTGGGGTACACTAGATTATGAGACTAGTGGTTTGGGGGACACTAGACTTTTAGACCAGGGGTTTGGGGTACACTAGACTATTAGACCAGGGGTTTGGGGTACACTAGACTATTAGACCAGAGGTTTGGGGTACACTAGATTATGAGACTAGTGGTTTGGGGTACAATAGATTATGAGACCAGTGGTTTGGAGTACAATAGACTATTAGACCAGGGGTGTGGGGTACACTAGACTATGAGACCAGTGGTTTGGGTTACCCTAAATTATGAGACCAGGGGTTTGGGGTACATTAAATTATGAGACCAGGGATTTGTGGTAAACCAGACTGATATAGAGCCTGGTTTCTAAAAGGTTCTTATGTGTCCATTATCCTGATGTTATCCACACTCTGATTATGCCCACATTGTAGCCTTTAAGTCTAAACATGGTTGTAAATGTGTTTGTTATCCGTCCATTGGGTTCACATTGGGACCAGATGTCCTGGTACCTTTGCATGCAGGTTATCTGACTGATATTTTCCTATAAAAGTCAGTTTAACCTGGCCCTTTTCTTAGCCCCTTGTGGAACTGGTCAGCGCAAGTGTGTGACCAGTTCCAAAACTCCTAGACAATATTAATCTTTTCAGCAAAGATGGAATTCTTGAGTTTACAGTTATTGAATATTAATATGCGCATCAGGAGGATTCCTGTTGTGAGTTTTCTTGAGTGTGATATCTTTTCACCTGCTTGTTCCTCTGTCCATCTGCAGAGGTTTGCAGAGGAACATGCTGTGTAATAGCCAGCCTTGGGGTGTGTATATACAGTGGGTGGCGGAGGAGTTGAGCGGTGATGTGGTGCGCGGGGGGGGGTTGAAGCATGTGTTGTAACAGCTGTTGCATTCATTCTGTCCAAAGAGCAGTCCAGGGGTCCAAATAGACCCATCAAGCCCAGTCCCTCTGCTTGTCAACACACCTCTCTCAGGGCAATTCAATTTAAACAGGCTTTACATTTGGCCAAGGCAAGTTGTATGAACTGAAACATTATACTTATAAAATACAACATATAATATAACATACATACAATGTTATATTATTAGCAGTGGTATACAACATTTTGTAACAATGTGCAAATAGTTAAAGGGAAAAATACTTGGCAGGGTTTAGGACAGGGTAGGACAGGGTTTAGGACAGGGTTTAGGACAGGGTAGGACAGGGTTTAGGACAGGGTTTAGGACAGGGTTTAGGACAAGGTAAGACAGGATTTAGGACAGGGTTTAGGACAGGGTTTAGGACAGGGTTTAGGACAGGGTTTAGGACAAGGTAAGACAGGGTTTAGGACAGGGTTTAGGACAGGGTAGGACAGGGTTTAGGACAAGGTAAGACAGGGTTTAGGACAGGGTTTAGGACAAGGTAAGACAGGGTTTAGGACAGGGTTTAGGACAAGGTAAGACAGGGTTTAGGACAGGGTTTAGGACAGGGTAGGACAGGGTTTAGGACAGGGTAGGACAGGGTTTTGGACAGGGTAGGACAGGGTTTTGGACAGGGTAGGACAGGGTTTAGGACAGGGTTTAGGACAGGGTAGGACAGGGTTTTGGACAGGGTAGGACAGGGTTTTGGACAGGGTAGGACAGGGTTTTGGACAGGGTAGGACAGGGTTTAGGACAGGGTAGCATTCCAAATTGCTCCAGTCCATCAAATGTTTTTTTGTTTGGTTGAGATCAGTCAAACAAGTGGAGGGAGAAGGTCAGGGGATTGATCCCTTAACCTGGGGTCACCAGGCGATGTAACAATTATTCTTACTGACTAGACACTCATTACCTCTTCTTGGTGTAACTTTTGGTAGTTCATCTTATCATCATCTTTTGGTAGTTCATCTTATCATCATCTTTTGGTAGTTCGACTTATCATCATCTTTTGGTAGTTCATCTTATCATCATCTGCAGCCTTCTAAAACCGAAACAAACTTCAACTTGATGAAGAATCGTTTTTGCTCTTGCAGTTAACCAGCACCACACCTGGACATTTTCAAAGTCATCAAAAAATAAATCCAATCATATTTTACAAGAAATCCCAAATGTGGGTTACAGCCCTCTATGACCAGCATCAGCCACTCTGGTAAGACCCCTACGCTGAATGTAGCAAACCAAAAGGTCGTAGAACAATTACTCTTTCCAGTTCCAGTTCTACCCTCACCCACCCCTACACAACCCTGAAACCCAACATTACCCAGCCCTGAAACCCAACATTACCCACCCCTACACAGCCCTGAAACCCAACGTCACCCACCCCTACACAACCCTGAAACCCAACGTCACCCACCCCTACACAACCCTGAAACCCAACGTCACCCACCCCTACACAGCCCTGAAACCCAACGTTACCCACCCCTACACAGTCCTGAAACCCAACGTTACCCACCCCTACACAGCCCTGAAACCCAAAGTTACCCACCCCTACACAACCCTGAAACCCAACGTTACCCACCCCTACACAGCCCTGAAACCCAACGTTACCCACCCCTACATAGCCCTGAAACCCAACGTTACCCACCCCTACACAGCCCTGAAACCCAACGTTACCCACCCCTACATAGCCCTGAAACCCAACGTTACCCACCCCTACACAGCCCTGAAACCCAACGTCACCCACCCCTACACAACCCTGAAACCCAACGTTACCCACCCCTACACAACCCTGAAACCCAACGTTACCCACCCCTACACAGCCCTGAAACCCAACGTTACCCACCCCTACACAACCCTGAAACCCAACGTTACCCACCCCTACACAACCCTGAAACCCAACGTTACCCACCCCTACACAGCCCTGAAACCCAACGTTACCCACCCCTACACAGCCCTGAAACCCAACGTTACCCACCCCTACACAGCCCTGAAACCCAAAGTTACCCACCCCTACACAACCCTGAAACCCAACGTTACCCACCCCTACACAGCCCTGAAACCCAACGTTACCCACCCCTACACAACCCTGAAACCCAACGTTACCCACCCCTACACAGCCCTGAAACCCAACGTTACCCACCCCTACACAACCCTGAAATCCAACGTTACCCACCCCTACACAACCCTGAAATCCAACGTTACCCACCCCTACACAACCCTGAAACCCAACGTTACCCACCCCTACATAGCCCTGAAACCCAACGTTACCCACCCCTACACAGCCCTGAAACCCAACGTTACCCACCCCTACACAACCCTGAAACCCAACGTTACCCACCCCTACACAACCCTGAAACCCAACGTCACCCACCCCTACACAGCCCTGAAACCCAACGTTACCCACCCCTACACAACCCTGAAATCCAACGTTACCCACCCCTACACAACCCTGAAACCCAACGTTACCCACCCCTACACAACCCTGAAACCCAACGTTACCCACCCCTACACAACCCTGAAACCCAACGTTACCCACCCCTACACAGCCCTGAAACCCAACGTTACCCACCCCTACACAGCCCTGAAACCCAACGTTACCCACCCCTACACAGCCCTGAAACCCAAAGTTACCCACCCCTACACAACCCTGAAACCCAACGTTACCCACCCCTACACAGCCCTGAAATCCAACGTTACCCACCCCTACACAGCCCTGAAACCCAACGTCACCCACCCCTACACAGCCCTGAAACCCAACGTCACCCACCCCTACACAGCCCTGAAACCCAACGTTACCTACCCCTACACAGTCCTGAAAGCCAACGTTACCCACCCCTACACAACCCTGAAACCCAACGTTACCCACCCCTACACAGCCCTGAAACCCAACGTTACCCACCCCTACACAACCCTGAAACCCAACGTCACCCACCCCTACACAACCCTGAAACCCAACGTCACCCACCCCTACACAGCCCTGAAACCCAACGTTACCCACCCCTACACAGCCCTGAGACCCAACGTCACCCACCCCTACACAGCCCTGAAACCCAACGTCACCCACCCCTACACAGCCCTGAAACCCAACGTCACCCACCCCTACACAGCCCTGAAACCCAACGTTACCTACCCCTACACAGTCCTGAAAGCCAACGTTACCCACCCCTACACAACCCTGAAACCCAACGTTACCCACCCCTACACAGCCCTGAAACCCAACGTTACCCACCCCTACACAACCCTGAAACCCAACGTTACCCACCCCTACACAGCCCTGAAACCCAACGTCACCCACCCCTACACAGCCCTGAAACCCAACGTTACCTACCCCTACACAGTCCTGAAAGCCAACGTTACCCACCCCTACACAACCCTGAAACCCAACGTTACCCACCCCTACACAACCCTGAAACCCAACGTTACCCACCCCTACACAGCCCTGAAACCCAACGTTACCCACCCCTATACAACCCTGAAACCCAACGTTACCCACCCCTACACAGCCCTGAAACCCAACGTTACCCACCCCTACACAACCCTGAAACCCAACGTTACCTACCCCTACACAGCCCTGAAACCCAACGTTACCCACCCCTACACAGCCCTGAAACCTGATGTCACCCAACCCATCTCCCAGGGTCGTTTGGCTTGGGGTCACCCAACATATCTCCAAAGCCAACTTTTAGCCCAGGGTCACCTTGACCTCTGAGACGGACCTGCTCAATAGTACTTCAGATCCCACATCAACTTCAACTCTCTCAGTTTCCCTCCAGCAACAAAACACCTTCTAGACGTCTACTATCAAACATCAAGTTGCCTTAAGAACCAAAATGGACTGCACAAACAACTAAACATGTCCAACTGCAAAACTGAAAAAAATATTTTCAGAACATGGACATTGTGCTTAAACAAAAATGACAAACAGCTTTGAACACAAGCAGAAATAATTATGTAAGGAAGTGAATTCATCTTTCCTGCCTCCATTTCAATTAGTTTATCTGTCTTAATCATTCTAGCCCTTCCTCCTCGTGCCTGGTTGTTTCAACAAGGAAGTGATTAAAACTGATAGTTCCTGTCTATCCACTAATTTCCCGTAGTTGGATATTTCCTTTTTCAGACAATACTGCACACACACTCACACATACACACACACACACACTCACACACACACTCACACATACACACACATACACACACACTCACATACACACTCACACTCACACACACACACACACTCACACACACACACACACACACACACACTCGCACATACACACACACACTCACATATACACACACAAAGAGAGAGCCTAACATCCTCACTCACAAAATGTAGTGTTTTTTTTAACTTTCAGTTAGTGTTCCAGCATGTCAGTGTTCTACAGTAACAGTGTTTCAGTGTTCTAGAGTAACAGTGTTCCAGTATGCCAGTGTTTAGAGTAACAATTTTCCAGTGTTCTATAGTAACAGTGCACCACACTTACACAGCACACACACCACACATACACAGCACACACACAGCACACACACACACACACAAACACACACAGACATACAGACACACACAGACATACACAGCACACACACACACATACACCCCACACACACTACAGACATACACCCCACACACACTACACAGACATACACCCCACACACACACACACAGACATACACCCCACACACACAGACATACACACACAACACACAGACATACACACATACACACCACACGTACACAACACCCACACACACACACACAGACATACACACATACACAGCGCACACACAGACACACACACATACACAGCGCACACACAGACATACACCCCCCAAACACCACACTTACACAGCACACACACCACACTTACACAGCACACACACAGACATACACTCCACACACACACACACACAGACATACACTCCACACACACACAGACATACACCCCACACACACAGACATACACAACACACAGACATACACACATACACACCACACTTACACAGCACCCACACACACACACACACACAGACATACACACAGACATACACACGACAAACACCACACACACACAACGCTCTCTCGTCAAGCCCATCTGGTCCAGCCTGATAGTGCTGCCAACTTCCAAGGAAAATCATTTAGGCTGAAATAGTTTCTGTTCTCTAGATTGACTGTTTCCTGTTGCCTCCATGTAAGTGTTTTGTGAATGTTGAGTGAGTGATGTGTTACAATTTTCCTCAATTGCCAAGTTAGTTTTAATGAATCTGGAGTCAAGTTGATCTCCATTATAACCCAAAGATTACAGCTGTATTATTTTTGTTATTGTTTTCACACACAATGCCCATCCTAAGCACATTTTTACAAAACAGTAAACAAAACAAAAAATGCAGAACTTAAGAAAATCTCACTAGTTTAAAACATTTGCTCACACCTGATACAAACTACCATTGAATGTGACCTTCCGGATGCAGACAAACCATCTTAGAACAGTTGACCAATCAACAACCGGTCCTCATCTATCCATTAAACAGGTCACCTTTGACCAAACAAGGAAAATGATGACAGGCTGCAATGTGGTGGAGTAGCTTAATTTTGTCAATTTTCTCAATCAGGGCCTTTCCGTGAGAGATACTGGACAGTGGGTCCAGCCCTATGAAACAGATCAACTGTGGCATTTAGTGATTTGTTAGCATGGTTTTTTTCACATTTTTCACTTTCCTTTCCTTGAATATTTAGTACATTTACATATTATCAAAATGATAAACAACAGTTTTCTCACAAATCTTTCAGGATTGAAAGGTATTTACAACTCCATAATCATCAAACATTTTTGTGGGTTATTTTGTATTTTGCATTGATTTGGATTTCTCCAATTGTATAATGTTGTTCACAATGGTTTGATTAATCTATGTCTTGTTGTTATGCCTCAGAAATCCTGCATGAAATACAATCATCAACTGGTGCCTCAATTCTAAAAAGAAGAAACTTAGTCTATAGAATATGAAACGGATCATGTTGGACCGGATAGTTGATCTATCAGTGAAACGGATCATGTTGGACCGGATAGTTGATGTATCAGTGAAACGGATCATGTTGGACCGGATAGTTGATGTATCAGTGAAACAGATCATGTTGGACCGGATAGTTGATGTATCAGTGAAGTGGATCATGTTGGACCGGATAGTTGATGTATCAGTGAAGTGGATCATGTTGGACCGGATAGTTGATGTATCAGTGAAACGGATCATGTTGGACCGGATAGTTGATGTATCAGTGAAACGGATCATGTTGGACCGGATAGTTGATGTATCAGTGAAACGGATCATGTTGGACCGGATAGTTGATGTATCAGTGAAACGGATCATGTTGGACCGGATAGTTGATGTATCAGTGAAGTGGATCATGTTGGACCGGATAGTTGATGTATCAGTGAAACGGATCATGTTGGACCGGATAGTTGATGTATCAGTGAAACAGATCATGTTGGACCGGATAGTTGATGTATCAGTGAAGTGGATCATGTTGGACCGGATAGTTGATGTATCAGTGAAACGGATCATGTTGGACCGGATAGTTGATGTATCAGTGAAACGGATCATGTTGGACCGGATAGTTGATGTATCAGTGAAGTGGATCATGTTGGACCGGATAGTTGATGTATCAGTGAAGTGGATCATGTTGGACCGGATAGTTGATGTATCAGTGAAACGGATCATGTTGGACCGGATAGTTGATGTATCAGTGAAGTGGATCATGTTGGACCGGATAGTTGATGTATCAGTGAAACGGATCATGTTGGACCGGATAGTTGATGTATCAGTGAAGTGGATCATGTTGGACCGGATAGTTGATGTATCAGTGAAACGGATCATGTTGGACCGGATAGTTGATGTATCAGTGAAGTGGATCATGTTGGACCGGATAGTTGATGTATCAGTGAAGTGGATCATGTTGGACTGGATAGTTGATGTATCAGTGAAACGGATCATGTTGGACCGGATAGTTGATGTATCAGTGAAGTGGATCATGTTGGACCGGATAGTTGATGTATCAGTGAAACGGATCATGTTGGACCGGATAGTTGATGTATCAGTGAAACGGATCATGTTGGACCGGATAGTTGATGTATCAGTGAAGTGGATCATGTTGGACCGGATAGTTGATGTATCAGTGAAGTGGATCATGTTGGACCGGATAGTTGATGTATCAGTGAAACGGATCATGTTGGACCGGATAGTTGATGTATCAGTGAAGTGGATCATGTTGGACCGGATAGTTGATGTATCAGTGAAACGGATCATGTTGGACCGGATAGTTGATGTATCAGTGAAACGGATCATGTTGGACCGGATAGTTGATGTATCAGTGAAACGGATCATGTTGGACCGGATAGTTGATGTATCAGTGAAGTGGATCATGTTGGACCGGATAGTTGATGTATCAGTGAAGTGGATCATGTTGGACTGGATAGTTGATGTATCAGTGAAACGGATCATGTTGGACCGGATAGTTGATGTATCAGTGAAGTGGATCATGTTGGACCGGATAGTTGATGTATCAGTGAAACGGATCATGTTGGACCGGATAGTTGATGTATCAGTGAAACGGATCATGTTGGACCGGATAGTTGATGTATCAGTGAAGTGGATCATGTTGGACCGGATAGTTGATGTATCAGTGAAGTGGATCATGTTGGACCGGATAGTTGATGTATCAGTGAAACGGATCATGTTGGACCGGATAGTTGATGTATCAGTGAAGTGGATCATGTTGGACCGGATAGTTGATGTATCAGTGAAACGGATCATGTTGGACCGGATAGTTGATGTATCAGTGAAACGGATCATGTTGGACCGGATAGTTGATGTATCAGTGAAACGGATCATGTTGGACCGGATAGTTGATGTATCAGTGAAGTGGATCCTTTCTATCATCCACCTCCTCCCATTCTTCCTCACTCCCATGTTGTCATCTATTATTCCAAAACACAGATGAGCTCAGATTTGGCATTTTTCATTACCCACATTCTGATTACTTGTGGAATAATAATGTTTGTTAGTGTTTTACTTTTGGCCAGCATGTTAACCCTTAAGAAAAGGTTTCGTCTGGTTTGACAGAAGAGCTGAAGTACTTGTGAAACACTGTTAAGTTGTGTGTTGTGTGAATGTTGTAATATTTTTGTTTGAGTGTCTCTGGATGATTGGTTTGGTGAATCAGTTTGGTATTCTACTGACCATAGTAACCAATCCACTGAAACAGATTACACAAATTCTGAATCTGTCTCCTGTAAGTTATTTAACTCACAAACCCAAACATTCTTGGACAAAGCTAAATCCTGAATAACTTATGTGTATTAAAAGTACAGTTAGTATTATCATTGTATTGGCAAAACAACATCATTACCGTAACTGGGAACACAGTGACAACAGGGGAAGAGGTATCAGTAAAAGAAAAGCTATCTAGTTGAAACGCTGTGTCTTTATGGGGGCCGTGAGAGTGAGTCTACAGCCTGGCTCTACAGTGATAGAGTTACCACAGTTCATCCATCATCCTGGATGCACCCATCATCCCCCAACCTGCAGCCCCCAGCCAGCCAACATCCCCCAACCTGCAGCCCTCAGCCAGCCAACATCCCCCAACCTGCAGCCCCCAGCCAGGCAGCACCTGAAAGCAACTTCCCCCACCCTTGGCTCCAGCTCTGCCCAGCCAGAACTTACATTGAGAGCATTGTTGTGAGAAAGACTAAGGAAGCATTTTGCTGCTGTCTGTCTACCTGTCTTACGTCCAAGAAATGACTACTTTCCATATGCCTGTCTGTCTGTCTGCCTGTCTTGCTCCCTCCCTGTCTATGTGTCTTTCTTCTTGTCTGTCTACCTGTCTGTCAGGCTGTAAAGGTACCTTCCAGAGATCACTACTGTCCATGGACCTGTCTGTCTGTCTACCTGTCTGTCAGGCCGTAAAGGTACCTTCCAGAGATCACTACTGTCCATGCACCTGTCTGTCTGTCTGTCGACATCAGGCCCTAAAGGCACATTCCAGATATCACTACAGTCCATGGACCTGTCTGTCTGTCAGGCCTTAAAGGTACATTCCAGAGATCACTGCTCTGCATTTCAGAACACAACACACCCTTTGTGTATTGCTCCCATCCTCTTTTCCTCTCTTCTGTTCTCCTCCCCACTTCCCTCCCCACTCCTCCTTTCTCTCCTTCTCTCCTCATTTTGCGTGTGCACGTGCGCGTGCGTTCTGGAATTACAGCGCCCCTATATGCAGCTTCAAGCTCGATTTTTTTTTTGCCAAAATAACCTTGCACCAAAATGTGGAATGTTTATTTTCGTGACTGTGGAATAACTTGTTAATTACGCCAGGCACACGGAGTGTTTTCCGTGGGTCAGTGCGTTGATCCGCTCTTTTCTCCGCCCACGGCTGATAGTTTGGAGAGACGAAGTGAGGACGTGGGAGAGGGTTTCCAAAACTCCTCCTCTAACTCCCGCCCCTTGCCGGACGACATTTACAACAACAAGTGGCTGGCCAATAGGAACTTGATAAACTTAAGCAGTGACAGCCGATTGAGGGGGACGGTAGAGTAAAGAAAGACAAACGGAGAGGAGTCATTCTTGGATCTGGAGAGTTTTTCTGCGTATATATTTATTCACGATCTCGTGCACGTAATAGCCGGCGATTAAGGTTATCTATTGCATGTATCTACGGAGTCATAGGTCCTTATAACCTGTGAACGGACACACCGCACCTTTAGTGCGCTCTGTCCGCTGAGAGAGGAGGCAGCAGTAGTGGAATACTGCTGGAGCAGAGTTGCTGTTGCGCTACAACTACTGGAATATAATAAATTGTAAAACTATCCCTAGTTACCAAACGTTGTAGTGGATTTTTCCTAAAACCCGGTTTGTTCCATTTTATTTGGCACGTATGGATAACCCCGTCCAATCCCGATCTTTTATACAACTCTGACGAGGTTTCCAAACAGAACGGAACACAGCTGCCGCCTGCTCTGCACTCGCAGGGTCCACACTCATTCCAACCATGGTGTGAAAGTTGGAATTGTAAATATGTCTAGCGAAAATTTTGGAAGGATGAAATACGTAATTAAGTTGGTGTAATTTTTACCAGACATAACAAAAATGGTCAGTTTAGAGTTTTTTGCGCAGAGATCCTGCAGGTTGTTTTGGCCTGTGGGTTGTGTGTTTCTGTTTTTCGGCTGCCTATCGGTAGCCTCCCCCTCCCACGGCCGTCGGTTGATCTGCTGGCAGGCCATCATGAACTGTCAGACGGAGCCGGAGTGCCATTACGCATATGGACAATACACGCACGCGTGCGCTGCTGTCCTGAGCGGGGATAGAAAGAAGTGTCCCAGCCACTGCATCTCCTCTCTGGTGCAGCTCAACCTGACGAAGAACGGCCCCGCGCTGGAGGACTGCAGTTGTGCCTCGGACTCTATCTGCCGGAATACCAAGCGGGCCATCGAGCCGTGCCTGCCCCGGACTAGCAACATGGGCTGCACGGAGGCACGGAGACAGTGTGAGAAAGACTCACAGTGCAGCTCGGCCATGCGAGACTATTTAATCCACTGCGGGAAGCTCTTCAGCGGGGCGACTTGCACGAACGCTTGTCGGAATGTGATCGCAGATATGCGCAAAATACCCAAAGCCGAGCTGTTGGATACGTGCGTGTGTGATGGGACTGAAAGGACCATCTGCGAGTATGTTAAGCTTAGCATGAAAAACCTATGCTTCGACGCTCCTGTGGTGGCGGAGGAAGGTAGCGGATCGGACGACGAAGATGACGAAGATGACGAGGAGGACTTCCCAGTGTTGAACCCGGTGTTCGAGGGGAGAAACGCCGGGTCAGATGGCTGTGCTGTAGGGAGCTTTGGTGTTTTGACCGTGGTGACAGCGTCAGGCTTAATTCTACTAACGCCTCTTCTCTAAATCCTCTTCCTCAGAATAGAATATCGATCATGTATATCAAACTGTTGGATAGCTAAACACACTGACGCCTTACAAAGTCAGACTGCTGTTCAGATTAAGTTGAAACACACGCCTTTACCAACGAATGTCCGTCATTCTGGCTAAAGCTAATGGAGGGGTAGGCTACGGTAGGACTTCAGAGAGTATAAAATACAATTATTTCTTCCTGACAAGACGTGCCTTTTTTCAATATTTGTTTTGTGCTGAATGATATGAAACCAAGTGATGATATTTTCTATGCAAATATTAAGCTCTACTACAGCATGGATGCTGTTTCACAGTCCTTATTTATTTTGAAACAATCAGAGAATAGAGACATGGACACTTTACACACGCCTTATCGCCACTGGCTTTCACTAATATGCTACGTGACTTGCAGCAGCCTATCTAGGCCTGAATATCAACATGGCAAACACCAAAAAATTTATACTTATTTCCATAGCTGATAATCCACCTATAGTTTGTCCTTTAGAAAGAAACAGAATAGTTTTAAACATTAGGCCTATAGTAAAATGTGAACAGAAACGGTTTGATTTTACAGAGAGATTAAACAATGCAAGGTTTTATGGAAAAGCTGTGCACCGCATATAGTTGAATGATGTTTATATATTATATTATATATATTAAATATATATAAATATAAGTGAAACTATTTTTGTATAATATCGTTGATATCAGGTCACTGTTGACATCTTTGTTTTTAATGCTGGATTCAGAAGCTAACTGGTGGACTTGTACATAGCTTGGTAAATAAATGCTTTGAACGTAATTTATTTATCTTGATTCCTGCTCGACTCAATGTCACATCAAAGCATTCAATACCATTTTTGAAAATATGTCCAAATATTCTTGTCGAAAACACAAGGAAATAATTCCAGCTTTAAAGGGAAGAAGTTCTGCATTGTGTAGATTATCTTTAAGATGACTGTACAGTGTATGATAGCGTAGATCCAGAGAACCATTTCATTGTTATACGATTTATTCACTGTTTAAAGAAAACGTCTAATTTCACTGTATGACTGACTGCCTCAAAGATGCAGGCTACTATATAAAGGCATAAAGAAACTTGAAAATACATTACGGACTGTGCGTATTATTTATTGATTAATAACCTACTGTTTGTTAGCTCACCATGCTATTGCCTCTTTGACATATGCATACTATTGTGGATTGATATTTTTCTAGCCACTGTGGATCAACGTCTTTTGCTTCCGCTTTGGGGTTTTAAGCTGTTTAATCTGCATAAGCAATTTGTGATTATTGCTTGTGTAAAATGAGCTTCATAAAATAAAAGTGATATGCGGTGTTAGTTCAGTATCTTTTAAACACTTCGATAGAAAACGAATAGTGTTGATACTTAAAACTCATGCAGCCGAGAACAAGGCATATCACAGTTGCTATGGACGTCATACTCCATAGCCCTGTAGGTGTTTAAAGTGGCAAACTGCACTTGACTTTGTAAATAATGTTTGCGGAAATACTAAACCATGATGTGGATATATCTCAAACAGAAATACAAAAGGAGTATTTTGTCCTGGGGGATTCAATCTCTGTCTGGCTTCCAGACAAACCAGTTTATTTATCTACTAATCATTATGTTTACTCAAAGGGCTTGGGCCGCGCGACCAGCACAAACAACAGCCCTGCAGTGGGTTAGGCCAAGTTAAACCAGATAGGGAGCAGATTACAAGTTTTGCATAAAACGTTCTGGAAAAAATCGTTTGTTTTGTTTTATCAAGAAAAAACATGTTTGGTTTGTCTCTTTAAAAGATTTTCTTTTCGTCATTCTCTCAGACAGGGTAACTATCTGCTTAAGGCCCTAGACTATGTTATTAATATTTGTTTTCAGAATACTAGTTTGAGAATAGTTTAGCTACAGGGAGTAATATTACTGTCAGAAGTGTTCTAGAAGCAGAGGTCTTCTTTAAGCTGCATACTTTCGATAATGGCCTGCCTGAATGAAGCCGTTACTCGGGTTTAACAGGCTGTTGTCAAAAGCATCTGTCACTGACAAATCACCACAATCCTCCTTCACTGTGCCCTCCTCGCGCCGTACCCCCTCCCCAAATATTGACTGCGGTTTAAGGTGAATATAAACTAGACATTAACTTACTATGTGGTCCTAAATCTGAATTACAATATATGGGTGCACATTAATCGAGGATTTCCTCTCGAAAAAATAGTATCGCCATGACCAGATATAATAATAGCTGTTTAATACAATGGGTATGTTTACCGATACGTAGGCTAATTATAAAAATGGATCAAATTGCGTGGGTTCCATTCCATTTCTATTGAAACCACTTGAAGAGACAAACGTCGCGGACCAACAGACCCGCAGTGCAACTGACACTTTTATTTACATGGGAAGAATTACAGATACAAATTCGCCCGTTAGCCTACTCCAGCAGACCAAATTTGGGCGAGTATCTTTTTAAGTTTCCACTGTAATATAATTGATATTATGAATTTATTATGATTAATAATAATAATGTTATTATGAACATTATTGGCGTTGTTATTCTATAATAATGAGTGTACAAGTTGTTACAATAGTTAGGACTATATTTAACACAACGTTCTTCAGCTGAACAAATCTAGCTGTTTTAGGAATTATTTTTATTAACATCATTACATAAGACCTCCATGTAAAATAAATAAGATTTATATTTTTGCTGTTGTTTAAAGGATGTTATATGCCCTTTCTCGCTCTCCATCTCAGCTCGAGAACAGCAGAATAGGACTTCATATTAATGATTGCTGCAAAATGTTTTATTGGTACGGGATGAGGGCAAAATCGGTCTAGCTCACGGTAGAAGTCGAGTGGCACTATTGTCATGGTAATGTTAAGCACATAGTTAAGCCTCCTAATACCCAGACACTTCATTCTCAGAGCCTCCTACCGAGATGAACTGACACCTTCTAAAGAGAAGCCGCAGGGAAGCAGATGGGAAAGATGTGCTAGCTGGCTCTCCTCTCCTCCTTTCCTCTCCTAATTTCCTCTCCTAATTTCTTCTCAAAATGTTCTCTCCTGTTCCCACTTGATCAACCCCCTATGCATTTGGCTACCAGTGCCTAAACACATGACTCCCGCCCCTCCCAATTCTACACCCCTCTTGGGCAGTATCAACAGATACGTGTGTTTCATCATTCTCAATAAAGGACTGATCAAAATGCATAACCGATGTCAGTGATGAATAACTACTGTTGGAATGTAGTTAAGCAGGCATTCATTTAGATGGGCAGTTTGGCCGTAGTGGCCTGTGTGGATGAAGGCATTGCTCAATTTTAGGAGTAGATCTTTGGCAATAGAATACATTTGGCGTGTTGAAATTTTTTCAAACATCTCTGGTATTCCTTCCATCTAACCGTTTATTTTCCACACTACGATATAATGTAGACAATATTTCAGATTTTAAGTATGTTCTCAGTTATTACTTTAAAAAAAATGTGCATTAGGGTTATCAAATTGTCAGTGGCAGTTTTAGTGATTTGGGGGCCCTAGGCAGAATCTGGTTGAGGCCCCAACATGATCTGTTTTTTACCTTATTGTCTTTATCAAAGCCATACAGGCAACAATTTGAACATACCTTCTTTCTTTCTTGTTGAATGAAACGGTCACTTCCAAAGACACTTGCACTGCAGCCCCTTCCAGTAGAGTAAATGAAATACAACCCTGTATCCAAAAGGGTTGGGAGGCTGCTTAAAATGCAAATATAAACAGAATGCAATGATGTGCAAATCATTTAATCCTTATATTTAATTGAAAATAGTACAAAGACAACAAATCTTGAACCAGAGAAATGTTATTGTTTTGGGAAAAATATATGCCCGTTTTGAATTTGGTGCTAGAGGAATGTTTAACACTGAGTTGCATCACCTCATCTTTTAACAACAATCTGTAAGTGTTTGGGAACAGAGGAGACCAATTGCTGTAGTTTGGAAAGTGACATTTCTTCCCATTCTTGCTTGATATAGGTTATCAGCTGCTCAACAGTTTAAGGTCTCCTTTGTCTTATTTTTCGTTTCATAATCCAAATGTTTTCAGTGGGTGACAGGTCTGGAGTTCAGGCAGGCCAGTTTAGCACCCAGACTCTTTTACTACAGAGCCATGCTGTTGTAATATGTGCAGAATGTGGTTTGGCATTGTCTTGCTGAAATAAACAAGAACTGTCCTGAAAAACACAGTGTCTGGATGGCAGAATATTTTGCGCTAAAACCTGTATATATTGTTCAGCATTAATAGTGCCTTCACAGATGTGCAAGTCACCCATGCCATGTGCACTAATGCACCCCCATACCATCACGGATGGTCCCTTTCCTTTTTAGCCTAGAGGACACAGTGTCCCTGATTCCAAAATTTCTTTTCAAATTTTGATTTGTCAGACCACTGGACAGTTTTCCACTTCACCTCATGAGCTTGAGCCCAGAAAAGGTGGCGGTGTTTCTGGATCTTGTTTAAATCTGATTTCTTCTTTGCTTGGTAGAGTTTTAACTTGCATTTGTTGATGACATGACATACTGTGTTTACAGACAAATGTTTTCGGAAGGGTCCCTGAGCCCATGCATTGATGTCCACTACAGAATCGTATCTGTTTTTAATGCAGTGCTGCTTGAGGGCCTGAAGATCACAGGCCATCAAATATTGGTTTTCGGCCTTGTCCCTTGTATACAGAGATTACTCCAGATTCTCAGAATCTTTTAATGATATTATGTACTGTAAATGAGATCCCTAAACTCTTTAAAAATTTACATTGAGAAACGTTATTCTTAAATTGTTGTACTATTTGCCTGTGCAGTCTTTCATGGAGTGGTGAACCCCTCCTCATCTTTACTTCTGAAAGACTCAGTAACATGATTTTTAGCCAAAGCTGCTAAGGTACTACTCATATGGAAACTCACGCTACTTTCCTCTTTCCTGTTTTTCTGCCCTGCTCACATTTTCGTAGGGCCTGTTCATATTTTAAAGACTTTGAGATATTCATGTCTTGTGTTGTGCAGCAGGCCCACGCGGACTGAATAATCCAGCTAACGGCTTTCAGCTGCTGCAGTGAGAAACACTATGGGACCATTTTAGTAAGAGTGGGGGCTTTGGTCTCAAACATAAATAATGTATTAGAAGGCATCATTTGATTTGAGTATAATTTTGAGTAACAAGATCAGATCTTCAGATAAAAAATAATTCTAAATAAAACAATGTATTATTATATATTTTTAAATTGTATTTCAGTATGAATTTTCAGGGGGTCCTTGGCCTTTAGGGGCCATAGGTAGCTGCCAACCTTGCCTAATGGTAGCGAATGCCACTGGTAATTGCGTAGATAGTAGGATACTTTTACAAGACGCTATTTTTATGACATGGCTATTAACTGGGATAGCTGGTTGTTTCCTACAGTGGTTAACAGGATGGAACCCCCCATACACACACACACACACACAAACGCACACATGCACTGAGCACCCAACCCCCACCACACACACAGTGTACACTATCCATGTGTCTGTGTGTGTGTCTGAGTGTTTGTGTTCCTGGTCTTTGATTGTCTAAAGTATCTTTGCCATCAACTGTGCCTCAGCGAGTTCATTAAGACTCACTAGAGTATCTTACCTAGTCAGACAGAAGTCTGTTTACACACACCACAATGCCTCAGTCAACGCTGCTTCACACTCAAGGAAAAGGTCTTTGCGAGGGTCTTTCTACTAAGATGCGTGAAATGATTTGGAAACATTGTCAAGAGTCACTGTTTACTGCATGAATTCTTTCCATATTGTATTTGTGTCTAGGTTTCAACATGCGTCAGCACGTTAGTTGGTTCCTATGGTGTCTGTTTATTGCATATCTACATTCAACAGGTTCGGTTGGCCTTCCAGTTTGGTTTGGCTATAATTCTTACACATTTCACTTCAATATCACTGTACCTACAAGACATGCTTGCAATACTTCAAGACATGGCCTCAATACTCCCTTTAAGACATTACCACTTACTCTTTTGTAATTGTATTACTTCTCCATAATTCATTGGGATACAAATGACTTTCTCCTTAATATTTTATGACCACCTGGCACTAACAAGGAGACTGTGACCCATTTAAAGTGCATTCGGAAATATTGAGACTTTTTCCCTATTTTGTAACATTACAGCCTTATTCTAAAATGGAGGTCTGGAATTTGCTGAATGGCACCTTAAAGATTCTCTGTGACGGTGCCACCAGAGGTGCTGATACTGACAGCCTACTGTAACAGCCGGGCATGGCCAACGCAGTGCTGGTTGTCATATTTCTAGGTTAAGTGTTTTTAGGTTCTAGTCGTTTTATTTCTATGTTGAGTGTTGTTCCTTGAGTTCATTGATTTCACCTGTGTATCATCGCCTTCCTATTTTGTCTCCCCTTTAGTCATAACCAAATGTGGAAGATGGGGAAGGGGCCTGAATACATTCTGAATGTCTTTATTCCATATAAAACAACGTTTAAATAGAAGACTTTATTCCAAACAGTACTTTATTAACATTACTTTAAATACAGCACTAATTTGCATAGAGCAATTGTTTATATAGAAAATGACTTTATACAGAAAACTACTTTACATGGACCATTACTTTACATGTCACTATTTTACGTACAACTTTATATTCAGCACTGCTTTATATTGATTAATTTACATAGAGCAATTCTTCATATAGAGCACAACTTTATACATAGCACTATATATACAACTGTATATTATAATATAGATCACTACTTGACTTTACCACTACTTTATATAGAGCACTATACATAGATCACTACTTTATATAGAGCACTATACATAGATCACTACTTTATATAGAGCACTATACATAGATCACTACTTTATATAGAGCACTATACATAGATCACTACTTTATATAGAGCACTATACATAGATCACTACTTTATATAGAGCACTATACATAGATCACAACTTTATATAGAGAACTATACATAGATCACTACTTTATATGAATAATTACTTTATGTAAAGCACTACTTCACGCAGGCCACGATATATAGAATACGTCTTTACGCAAATCACTTCTTTATATAGGGCGTTACTTTAAATGGTGCTGGAAAGGTCTGTTATGATGAGGTGATTAGTTTAGGGTTATGTTTAGGGTTAGCTTTTGCTGTCAGGATTTAGGGCAAGTAGGATATTGAATGGAAATATTTGGGTCCCCACGCAGGCAGTAAAACTAACTTCACTTTCTGTTGGTGTGTGAGACAGGCTGGGTGTAAAGTGAAAGTGATGTGTGTGAGTGTGTGAGTGTGTGGCTGTGTGTATGTGTGAGTGCGTGTGAGAGAGAGAGGCTGGGTGTAAAGTGATATAGAGTCAGTCAGACAGTTGGAATGGGCTGGATGCTGGGCTGGTGGAATAAGCAGTGAAATGGAAAGCTCATTTGAAAGGATTTCTTTTTAATCCTGTAAAGTTAACACAGGGTATTTGATGGAATTGGTTCCTTTAAGCCCCCCTGCTGTTCCTGACACACCCTCACTGGTCATGTCACAGATAATACGAGGAGATTGGGAGACTTTCAACCATTAGTGGGATTTCATTTAAATACATATATTTTTGTTAGCATTTTGTGCTTTATCAGACGTGGGGAAATGGGGACAGGCAGGGGAGAATGTGTACTGAAACAGCCGTAGTATGGAACTGAAACCATGGCAGATAGACTTACTCTGATGGATCACCCTAGGCCACCAACATAGGGATTTCAACATAGGGAAACAAGCTGCAAAATTCTTATTCAGACATTTTTGCCAGACCGTGTAAGCGGAGCAGGCTAAGAACAATGTTTATTACTGAGTGAGTGACTACCCCTTGTTACATAGCATAGTGGTTAGAGACACTGACTGCCATGCAGGCAACTGGTGTTTGATCCTCGCCACAATCTAAATAAAATATGCATTAGCATTTGTTCAGGAAAGACAAAACCTTCACTGGTTACAACCTTCAGTAGCTATGTTATAGTAAGCCTAAAATAAAACTGTGTAAGGTTATATTGTGACTATTTCAAGTGTATTTTTAAAGTACGCATCCGTGCATACTTTTTAGGGTAATATAGATCACAACCCCTCGCGCAGTAAAAGAGGAGGGATTTCCTCGATTCTCTCATGAACGTTGTTGATCGCCCACATGGCAGTCCACGTCTCTAACTACCATGTCATTTATCAATGGGTAGTCTGTCAGTCGGGCAGTCAGTCAATCAGTCAGGCAGTCAGTAAGAGATATTTGCTTTTCTTGGTTTTTGTGCCATGAAATGAAATAGGCAGTATAACGTTTATCTTATGTCTCGCTAGCAATTGCTCAATTCATATGACAATTCCAAGTAGTAAGTTAGTAGATACTAGTATTACTGGCAAATAAGCTGTTAAAACAGTCAGTGGCAAACCATACAGTTTTTAGATCCTAAGTAAACTTAATAAGAAACGTTAGTCAGTTAAGCACAGTGCTTAATGGTGTCTAGCTAAATATTCTAACTTAGCATGTTATTAACGCCTGACAAAATGATCTAATGTCAAGACACTATACTGACACACCACACCTATATAGCTTTGTGGCGCAGTGGTTAAAGGCCTGTCACATAAACGACCCCGATTCAAATCCAGCAAGGGCAACCACATTTACCCCTTCTAATCACGGGGCTGCTCAATTAGACTTGCCTGGTTCCATTTCTTGTTTCTAATAGCTAGAGAAGAAAACAGGTAGTTAAGACGAGTGTTCCTCTGTGTACAGGGCTAGTATGTACTCCAGCTGCCGTATTGCATCACTTCTGTTTATGGACATATTTACTTAAAGGGATTTAAAGAGGATTCAATTCTGAATAGCTATATGCAAGTTTATTTGATTAGCTATTTAACTGGTTGAATCACGGTTACCTTGGTTTATTATTTAGCTGGTTAAATAAAGGTTAATTAGGTAAATTATTTT
This sequence comes from Esox lucius, assembly GCF_011004845.1. Lineage (NCBI taxonomy): Eukaryota > Metazoa > Chordata > Actinopteri > Esociformes > Esocidae > Esox > Esox lucius. Next base: position 38,831,975 of record NC_047581.1, on the reverse strand, counting down.
GCATGCATAATCCAATCATCTTTCCTGCTGCTTTGAGATGACAGGTTGAAATTAGACTAACCCCTGACCTCTGACATTGTCATAACGTTTTTTTTTTTGGCTATCCAATCATTAGTCTGGATGCTGGGCCCCTCCTCCTAGCTCTAAATGTTTTGATCCTCCCCTCTGAGCGACCTGTCATTCTAATTCCATCAACAGACCCACTGCTGAGGTCACTTCCCTTTGAAATGAGACCAAGGATGTTAATCCTGTTAGCTGAAACCGAGTTGGACACAATAGGAGAGAAGAGGAGGTGAAGATGGCGGGAAAGGAGGTGCACAAAAAGAGTGGAAGGGGGAAAAGGGTAGAGAAATAGGAGAGGATGCGATTGAAAAGGTAAATAGAGGGGGGAGTAGGTGAAGGGTGTGGAGGTGAAGAAAGAGGGGAGGAGGTGAAGAGAGAGAAGTGAGAGTGAAGTGAGAAAAATGGGGAGAGAGGGGAGGAGGTGAAGAGAAAAGAGAGGAGGTGAAGAGAAAGGGGGCAAGTAAAGTTAGACGGGAGCAGGTGTTGAAAGAGAAGAGGAGGTGAAGTGAGAGAAAGTGTAAGAGAGAAGATAGGAAGTGAGGAGAAAGGAGAGGAGGTGAAGTGAGAGAAACTTTTAATGCCAATCGCTACGTCTGGCAAGAACAGGTCCCACTCATCACCTGGCAAAAAGCCATCCCTATGGTGAAGCATGGTGGTGGCAGCATCATCCTGTGGGAATGCTTCTCTGCCGTTATAACAATTGGGCTCGGGCTCTGCCATTGTTGCATGTGCCAGTTGTTGCATTTCTATGTTCATTGTATTTAAATTCAAGTCTTTCTGTGTCTGTCTTCATTGATTTCACCGGTGTCTAGTTTAGTCTTCCCACCTGTGTCTGGGCTTCCATCGCCACCTTATTCAGTCTCCTGAGTTCCCTGTCTGTTTTTTGGTCAATGTTCCATGTGACATGTTGTGTTCCTGGTTGTTATGCATAAATGTTTTATTAAAATACCATATGTACATCTGTGCCAGTGTCATGTTCTACTTCCTAAGATGTTACAGTGGGAAGCACAGGGAGACTGGTCAGGATTCAGGGAAGGATGAACAGAGCAAAATACACAGAGATCCTTGAAAAACCACTGATCCACAGTCATAAGACTGGGGCACAAATTTATATTTTTTCTGAAGTGCACAGCAAAGACAACCCTGGAGTTGCTTCAGTCAAGACAACACTGGAGGGGCTTCAGCCAAGACAACACTGGAGGGGCTTCAGCCAAGACAACACTGAAGTGGCTTCAGTCAAGACAACACTGGAGTAGCTTCAGCCAAGACAACACTGGAGTGGCTTCAGTCAAGACAACACTGGAGTAGCTTCAGCCAAGACAACACTGGAGTGGCTTCAGTCAAGACAACCCTGGAGTAGCTTCAGCCAAGACAACACTGGAGGGGCTTCAGCCAAGACAACACTGAAGTGGCTTCAGTCAAGACAACACTGAAGTGGCATCAGCCAAGACAACACTGGAGTGGTTTCAGTCAAGACAACACTGGAGTGGCTTCAGTCAAGGCAACACTGGAGTGGCTTCAGTCAAGACAACACTGGAGTGGCTTCAGTCAAGACAACACTGGAGTGGCTTCAGTCAAGGCAACACTGGAGTGGCTTCAGCCAAGACAACACTGGAGTGGCTTCAGTCAAGACAACCCTAAAGTAGCTTCAGCCAAGATAATACTGGAGTGGCTTCAGTCAAGACAACCCTGGAGTAGCTTCAGCCAAGATAATACTGGAGTGGCTTCAGCCAAGACAAAACTGGAGCGGCTTCAGTCAAGACAATACTGGAGTGGCTTCAGTCAAGGCAACACTGGAGTGGCTTCAGTCAAGACAACACTGAAGTCACTCAGTAATATGCTCCACCCTCAGGGGTGGACAGGAGAAGGTGATACTCAGTCTGTGTACGTGGGTGCTTGATTCTCCATTAGCTCCTTGGAGCAGGTTAAAGGTTCACATGTTCACATGTTCATCCATCAGAAATTGGTTCCCAGCTTGCAAACAAATCCTTAGTTTTGGTAACATATTGAGGGAGAGACAGACATCCCGCTGCACACCTGAGCCATTTAGATTGTGTTTGTCTGTAATGTTTGGTGAGGTGGGGATCTGAAAAAGCACTCTGTGACAGTTGCTGATGTATAAAATACATTTTGTTTGATCTCAAACCGATCAGGCTGAATCCCTCCAGATCCTATAGAGTCCTTGGTCCTTACTGGTGGATGTTCCTCTTCAGCACACCCTCACAGGTTTTCAATAGGGTTCATGCCAAAGGATTGAGATGGTCATTGCAAAAGATGGATTCAATGGTCAGTGAGACATATTGTTTTGGATCTGTATGAATGTTGTGGATAGAGGCTTTCTTATTGGCAGAGAGGACACATTTATTTGTGATTTTGGAGACTTGATGACCCTAAGATAGAACCAAAATGATCCTTCTAACTGTGATGAACCTGCCTCTTCCAGGGTGGTCCGTCATAGCTCCAGTTGTTTTACATTTTTCTTAATTATCTCTTTAATAGTGAAGATGTAATGATTTCCTCTGTGGGAATCAAACCCGATACCCTAGCATTGCAAGTGCCATTCACTACCAACTGAGCTACACTAGCACAACAATGCTAACATCAAGCCAGTGAGCATCGTTAACATGGCTAGCACCATGATATTAGCTGTCAGACTGTGTTTCAATGGAACGTCTAGCATCATTTCAGATGAACCATTCACTGCAACAGCACCTTGTCTTGGATGTATTAGATTAGATTAGATTCAACTTTATTGTCACTGAGCAGTCCAAGTAAAGTACAACAAAAAGCAGTTAGCATCTAACCAGAAGTTCAAATAGAGGGCAGAACATTTACAAGTATTTACAAGTTTTGAATTAAGTATATGTACGTATATTACCAGTGGAATGTGCAGATGTGCAATGAAGGCAAATGCAGTACAAATGGCTATAAGGCAAATAGAGGATGTTACTATATTAACTACTTGGTGACGAACCAGTGACATTATGGACAAAGCCAGGGGCATATGTTTGATTTTGAGGCAGAGAAATATATTTAGCAAATGCCCATGGTTTTGGAATGTGATGACCAACCTGCTCATAAAGGTGTGATGGTCGAGGGTCCACATACCTTTGGCCATACAGTGAATGTTGTGCCCTGGTGGACACAATATCTCTTTGGTTCTGCTAGAATAAAAAAAAAAAATACAACTTAATATTACTTAGTTCAGATAGTCTGTGATGCGTGCTGTTAGTAAAGAGCTACTACACAGGCCACTGTATTTCAATGTGTGTTGCTGATATAATGTGCATTTGGTCTGTACAGTACTTGAATTTCACAGCCTCACCTCCCAAGCTCCATCACAACCCTCTGGCATGTCTACACTGGTCGACTCATCATCTTTCTGGTTCGGTTAATAAATATGAACATTCAAGTTATGGGCTACTCATTATAACATAAATCATTTGGTTATCCACTTTTATAGACTTCTGCTACGCAACAACATTTTACCTCAGCTCCACAGTTGACCTTTCTTCCTCGACTGTTTGATACTGCTGTGATAGGGACAACATCTGATTCTGCTAAATGACATGAACAGCTTGATCTACAATGATGCCTGGAGAACCTGATGGTAACGTTGGATCTATAAGATCCACATTATGTTGAAATATCATATGCAGCTACCTGTGTAACTACTAACTTTTCAAGAGACCAACTATTCATAGATAGCTATCAGTAGCTCTCACTTTATCTTGGCATAGAAAAAAACGCCTCTTCTTGGCTGGTGTCATCTTGGTTTTTTCAAATTCTTTTTAGGGGGCATTCTGTTGTAGAGAGGACATGCTTTACTGTGTCATAAATGTACCGTGCCATCTCAGGATGTTTTATTTTAATCTTCATTAGAGATTTATTAACACAGTGGTGTACTCGATGCCAACCCTGTTACCAAACTTTGCATAAGTATTTAAAGATGTTAAAACAAATGATTAACGACAATTCAACATATTAATGATTATTAAAACACACCTTTTTCTACAAGTGCTATTTTGAAATAACTAACACTTAAGATTTTTTTTTTTTCATATATTTAGCCAAGAACTTGCTATTTATACACCAAAGCACTTGTGTTTTTCAACAAATTACTAACATATTAGATCTGTAACTTCCAATCTCACTGTAACTAATTGGCCCCGGTCACTTTTTTACATTTTAAGTCATTTACTTCCAAATTCTAATAATTATATCCAGAAAACTTGCCAGTAACAGGGCTGACACTTCAGTAACATGGTTAACACTAGTTACAGGGTTGACGGGATCGGCAAATGTTATTGTCAGTGATTTTTCTTTTTACACTTTTCTATACTTTTCTATAGATTTTTAAATAAGATACACTCCCATTCAGAAGGGTCACAATTGAGCAGGACAGGTGGATGAAAAAATATAATATTTATTAGGTTTTAGTCAACCTCAAAACAATAGAAATACAACATCTTAAGAAGAAGCTAACATTCTGACTTTTCTCTTATGAGGCACAGACAACAGTTCACGTAATTATTTTAGTTAAATAACAAAGTATTAAAACAACAAACTCATTAATGTATATGAGGTAAGAATGTGTCCACACCCCTTTCCCTCCCACAATTATCTAACATTAAACATTTCATGTAACAGTAAACATTATATGAACAGTACATAAAATAATGTAACATAACAAACCATAATGGTTAATGTCACAATAATAGTCTCAAATCATCTCAGGTATCTCTTGAAGCAAATTATCTTGATGTTACCCTTCAAAAAGGTACTGTTTTTTAACGCAAGAAGACTTTGTGCCATTGCTCTATCCAGACGTGTTCAGGCTTTCATTTTACTCATTGTGGTCCATATGTCTTTTTGAATCTCTATGTGAGGCTCCCTAACTGACCAGGGAGTAGGGATTCATCTGATAATGTCATCAAAAGGAAAACATTTTGTACTTACTAAATGGCTATTAGAAGTTGAAAACTATGCCACGGGACAGGTCAAAATTAGTATTTCAAAAGTCATACAAACTTTTTTTATTGTTTATTTATAGCAACTGCAGCCTCTACTCTACCATGTTAACCAGACCGTGCACATGAACCTTTCTGCAATAAAGGGCCGGCGTGTGGACCTGAAAAGTCAGTCAGAATTACACATTTTGAATTTCACAGTTGCTTAGCATCCTGCATCCGTAACTTTTTCAAGTGCAGAGGCTCACTGATAATAGAGGTCTGTTGATAAAATTGGGGGTGACAAAATGCAATTTTCAAAAAGTGTGAGGGACACCCACTCATGTAAAATGAAACATACGCCCCTGGAAAAAGCTATTACAGACAACAAACATTTTTAAAGCTTAATATATATATATATATATAGATGGATAGATGATAGATAGATAGATAGATAGATAGATAGATAGATAGATAGATAGATAGATAGATAGATAGATAGATAGATAGACAGATAGATAGATAGACATATAGATAGATCTTGATACATAGATATACAGATATATATTTAAATGATATGTCGTCTTGTAGAGATCAAGTCTTTGTCTTTTAAATTATTGATTTCTGTAATGCATATTAACAGGGTCCTCCCCTAAACCCTTGCTGTGTTGGGTGAGATCCTTCAGAGAGAGGCAGGGTCCTCCCCTAAACCCTTGCTGTGTTGGGTGAGATCACTCAGAGAGAGGCAGGGTCCTCCCCTAAACCCTTGCTGTGTTGGGTGAGATCCCTCAGAGAGAGGCAGGGTCCTCCCCTAAACCCTTGCTGTGTTGGGTGAGATCCCTCAGAGAGAGGCAGGGTCCTCCCCTAAACCCTTGCTGTGTTGGGTGAGATCCCTCAGAGAGAGGCAGGGTCCTCCCTTAAACCCTTGCTGTGTTGGGTGAGATCCCTCAGAGGCCCCACTGCAGTCTGAGCCCTTCAAACCCCAAACAACAGAGAGAAGAACGTGGCTGTGTTTCGTCAGGCCTGAGGCCTGAAAAAGGGAGAGCCAATGACAGCCCGGCATGGGAGAGGCATACCCAGCACACAGAGCAGCTCTCTCTCCCCCTGACACAGTCACACTGTGAAACATTATCCAGGTAGAGAAGAAGAATGCAGCCTCTCTATCCTCCCCCACTATGTACAGCCAGCTGCTCTGAATCAGACCCAATCTCCCAGGACTCCTACAGCCATGGGCCACATACAGTATCTAACCCAGGATTATGCATATCTAACACAGGGTTCAACATATCTAACCCAGGGTTCAACATGTCTAAACCAGGCTTTGACATATCTAACCAGGGGTTCAACATATATAACAGCTCACTCCCCAAACCCTTAACCCCCCAATATGCACTCCTTCATCTCCCCCACAGTCCTCCTCCCCATTTACTGGGCCAACAAAATAATCCACCATTTGTGCTTCAAACTTAATTACCAAAGACAGACCTGATTGGGCAGGAAAATATTATAGCTTCCCCTCCCAACCCACAACCTCCACCCAGTCCCAAAAACCATCACGTCACACACTGCATATGCCAGAAAAACCTGAGGTAGAATAAATCAGTTTCTCTCAGCTTCTTCCTTTGTCTTTCTCACTTTCTTATATCTTATCTCTAAACTCTGTTGGCCTAGGGAACTGTTGGTTTCCGTTGTCAAAGCTAGTACAAATTTACAAAGAAACAACAAAGATTGACAAAAAATTACAACAGTGGAATAGAATTGGTATAAATTCCAAGTAAACATTATAATGTCTCAAGTAGGTCAGGTGACACTCGGAGACAATGCCGGAGTGTGGCCGTCTGTCATGGGTAAATCAAGTGATAGGTATTGGGAGCTGTTTTTGTATATACTCATTTGGTATTGTATATACTCATTTGGTACTGTATATACTCATTTGGTATTGTATATACTCATTTGATATTGTACATACTCATTTGGTACTGTACATACTCATTTGGTATTGTGTATACTCATTTGGTACTGCATATACTCATTTGGTATTCTATATACTCATTTGGTATTGTATATACTCATTTGGTACTGTATATACTCATTTGGTACTGTACATACTCATTTGGTATTCTATATACTCATTTGGTATTGTATATACTCATTGGGTATTGTATATACTCATTGTATATATATATATATATATATATATTTGGTACTGTGTATACTCATTTGGTACTGTGTATACACATTTTTGATCCCATATTTCTCTAGAATACAGGCCTGGTCGGACCGAGGCAGTGTGAGGCAGCGAGTAGGATAGGGACCGAGGCAGTGTGACGCAGCGAGTAGGATAGGGACCGAGGCAGTGTGACACAGCGAGTAGGATAGGGACCGAGGCAGTGTGACGCAGCGAGTAGGATAGGGACCGAGGCAGTGTGACGCAGCGAGTAGGATACGGCCGAGGCAGTGTGACGCAACGAGTAGGATACGGCCGAGGCAGTGTGACGCAACGAGTAGGATACGGCCGAGGCAGTGTGACGCAGCGAGTAGGATACGGCCGAGGCAGTGTGACGCAACGAGTAGGATACGGCCGAGGCAGTGTGACGCAACGAGTAGGATACGGCCGAGGCAGTGTGACGCAGCGAGTAGGATACGGCCGAGGCAGTGTGACGCAACGAGTAGGATACGGCCGAGGCAGTGTGGTGGATTACTAAAATCAAACCTTTGGTTTAAATATTAAGGAAGATGCCAGAGCTGTTGAGGATGTTTAGGAAGGGCTAATCTGAGCAGCTACACGTATATTTCCATCATCAACACCACAGGTCTCTTTGTGATGGAGGGATTGTATTTTGTCAGTTAGTTATATAATTATAACTCAGTGTATTCTGGTAGTATCTAAAAGATTATTGAAAGGTTTGGAAATAATTTGTATTTGTTTATTCATGTGTGTCTCTTCCCCTATCTGACTTGTCTCACACAGAATTAGTTCCAGATGACTAAAATGATTATTATAACTTATTTTACTATTATTATTTTGTATGATCAAGACTTTACATAATAGTAATGGCTAAGATGTTTATGTCCAAAGTAGAACTGGAATATATTACCCTTCCCAGACAGCATTACTCATCAAGTGTAAATTGCTGGAAAAACATGCCTAGAGAAACTTGTTGTTGTTTATACTGCTGTTTTTCTACTGTGCTTCATCACATCGTAACTGGGACATGTCCCTCTGGCAGGTAGAGCTGAGGAACTGAATCACTTCAACACTGTGCTTCATGAGCCAGAAGTCTGGAATTAAATATTCTATACAGGCAGAGGGAGGGAGGCGTCTTGGAAAAAATTAACTACTTTTGACCCTATGTAGTGTATTACTTTAGACCATAGGTAGTGTACTACTTCAGACCCTAGGTAGTGTAGTATTTTAGACCCTAGGTAGTGTACTACTTTAGACCCTAGGTAGTGTAGTATTTTAGACCCTAGGTAGTGTACTACTTTAGACCCTAGGTAGTATACTGGGGGATACATTGCTGTTTGGTAGGCAACATGAACTATCTATGAGGAGTGTGTCTGTGTATGTGAAGCCCTCAGTTGTCCTGTGGTGTTTTGTTTTACACCCAGCCTTGAATGGCATGAGTCCCTACAGGCTCTGGCTGGGCCTTTGTCGGACCAGAGGAAAGAACAGCTGTTGCTTTCACACCACAGCAAAAACATGGCTCTCAGTAGAGAACTGTGGAGACATGGCCCTCAGTAGAGAACTGTGGAGACACGGCCCTCAGTAGAGAACTGTGGAGACATGGCCATGTAGACAGAGGTGTCTGGTCCTTCTTCCCGAACCAGAACCCTGACATCCTGTGGAGTTACAAAACCCAGACATCCTGGGGAGTTACAGAACCCAGACATCCTGTGGAGTTACAGAACCCAGACATCCTGGGGAGTTACAGAACCCAGACATCCTGGGGAGTTAGAGAACCCAGACATCCTGGGGAGTTAGAGAACCCTGACGTCCTGGGAGTTATAGAACCCTGACATCCTGTGGAGTTACAGAACCCAGACATCCTGTGGAGTTACAGAACCCAGACATCCTGGGGAGTTACAGAACCCAGACATCCTGTGGAGTTACAGAACCCTGACATCCTGTGGAGTTACAGAACCCAGACATCCTGGGGAGTTAGAGAACCCAGAACCCTCTTTGATGTAGCTGGTGTTTTGTCTATGATGTAGCTGGTGTTTTGTCTATGACGTAGCTGGTGTTTTCTCTATGACATAGCTGGGGTTTTGTCTATGACATAGCTGCCGTTTTCTCTTTGATGTAGCTGGTGTTTTGTCTATGACGTAGTTGGTGTTTTCTCTATAATATAGCTAGCGTTTTGTCTATGATGTAGTTGGTGTTTTCTCTATGTAGTTGGTGTCAGTAAAGAGTGGAGATGTAGATACAAGTGATGAAGCTAATAGGAACTAATTGAATGTGATGAAGAGGTTATAAAACACATCCCTCTGGGAGCAGCAAATCACTTCAAACAAACTAATTACACATGAATCTAGCCAACACTGGTTACCTAATTATAAACACTGTCAAGTGTGGAGATATCATGCTTCCCTCTGTGTGTGTGTGATTAAGCTGTGGGTGAAGCCAAAACCTCAGTTGTATCATTCAAGCATCTTTAGTTGTGCACTGACATGCACAACTAATTTCCAAAAACCCTCACAACACCTCCTAACAACCACTAACAAACCCTCACAACACCTCCTAACAACCACTAACAAACCCTCACAACACCTCCTAACAACCACTAACAAACCCTCACCCCACTTCCTAACAAACCCTCACCACACCTCCTAACAACCATTCACCCCACCTCCTTATAACCACTAACAAACCCTCATAACACCTCCTAACAACCACTAACAAACCCTCACAACACCTCCTAACAACCACTAACAAACCCTCACAACACCTCCTAACAACCACTCACAAACCCTCACCACACCTCCTAACAACCATTCACCCCACCTCCTAACAACCACTAACAAACCCTCACCACACCTCCTAACAACCATTCACCCCACCTCCTAACAACCGTTAACAAACCCTCACCCCACCTCCTAACAAACCCTCACCACACCTCCTAACAACCATTTACCCCACCTCCTTACAACCACTAACAAACTCTCACCAAGCCTCCTAACAACCACTAACATACCCTCACCACACCTCCTAACAACCGTTAACAAACCCTCACCCCACCTCCTAACAAACCCTCACCACACCTCCTAACAACCATTTACCCCACCTCCTTACAACCACTAACAAACTCTCACCACGCCTCCTAACAACCACTAACATACCCTCACCACACCTCCTAACAACCATTCACCCCACCTCCTAACAACCACTAACATACCCTCACCACACCTCCTAACAACCATTCACCCCACCTCCTAATAACCACTAACAAACCATTCACCACACCTCCTAACAACCACTAACAAACCCCCACCCCACCTTCTAACAACCACTAACAAACCCTCACCCCACCTTCTAACAACCACAAACAAACCATCACCCCACCTTCTAACAACCACTAACAAACCCTCAGCACACCTCCTAACAACCATTCACCCCACCTGCTAACAACCACTAACAAACCCTCACCCCACCTTCTAAAAACCACTAACAAACCCTCACCCCACCTTCTAACAACCACTAACATACCCTCACCACACCTCCTAACAACCATTCATCCCACCTCCTAATAACCACTAACAAACCATTCACCACACCTCCTAACAACCACTAACAAACCCCCACCCCACCTTCTAACAACCACTAACAAACCCTCACCCCACCTTCTAACAACCACTAACAAACCCTCAGCACACCTCCTAACAACCATTCACCCCACCTGCTAACAACCACTAACAAACCCTCACCCCACCTTCTAACAACCACTAACAAACCCTAACCCCACCTTCTAACAACCACTAACAAACACTCAGCACACCTCCTAACAACCATTCACCCCACCTGCTAACAACCACTAGCAAACCCTCACCCCACCTTCTAACAACCACTAACAAACCCTCACCCCACCTTCTAACAACCACTAACAAACCCTCAGCACACCTGCTAACAACCACTAACAAACCCTCACCCCACCTCCTAACAACCACTAACAAACCCTCACAACACCTCTTCACAAACCCTCACAACACCTCCTAACAACCATTCATCCCACCTCCTAACAACCACTAACAAACCCTCACCACACCACTTAACAACCATTCACCCCACCCCTTAACAACTCATAACAAATCCTCACCACACCCCCTAACAACCATTCACCCCAAACCCTAACAACCGTAGCTGCCGTTTTCTCTTTGATGTAGCTGGTGTTTTGTCTATGACGTAGTTGGTGTTTTCTCTGTAAACACAGCTGGTGTTTAAAATAGTGCAATACTTATGGAATAGGGTGGTCTAAAGTAGTGAACTATAGGGAATAAGGTGGTCTAAATTAGTGTAATATATATGGCATATGTTGGTCTACAGTAGTGCATTATTCTGGGACTAGGGTGGTCAAAAGTAGTATACTATATATGGAATAGGGTGGTATAAGGCAGTGCACTATTTATGGTATATGATTCTATTTGAGACAAAGGGTTATCTGATTGACTGTGGTCTATTTGCTCCATCCAGGTTTTATTATTATTTACACTCAGAAGCTTTGAGAACAAGGTGTGCATTTGTTTCTATGGCAGATCAGCCAGCTGTCCCGAAAGACAGAGTAGCTCAGTGTTATCTGTCGTTCAGTATTCTCAGTAGTTCAGTATGCTCAGGAGTTCATCCTCAGTCGTTCAGTATTCTCAGTAGTTCAGTATCCTCAGCAGTTCATCCTCAGTCGTTCAGTATTCTCAGTAGTTCAGTATCCTCAGTAGCTCAGTATCCTCAGTAGCTCAGTATCTCCTCAGTAGCTCAGTATTCTCAGTAGGTCAGTATCCTCAGTAGCTCAGTATTCTCAGTAGCTCGGTATTCTCAGTAGTTCAGTATTCTCAGTAGTTCATCCTCAGTAGCTCAGTATTCTCAGTAGCTCGGTATTCTCAGTAGTTCAGTATTCTCAGTAGTTCCTCCTCAGTAGTTCATCCTCAGTAGTTCAGTATCCTCAGTAGTTCATCCTCAGTAGTTCATCCTCAGTAGTTCAGTATTCTCAGTAGTTCAGTATCCTCAGTAGTTCAGTATTCTCCATAGTTCATCTTTAGTAGCTCAGTATTTGCAGTAGTTCAGTATCATCAGTAGTTCAGTATTCTCAGTAGTTCAGTATCATCAGTAGTTCAGTATTCTCAGTAGTTCAGTATCATCAGTAGTTCAGTATTCTCAGTAGTTCAGTATCATCAGTAGTTCAGTATTCTCAGTAGTTCAGTATCATCAGTAGTTCAGTATTCTCAGTAGTTCAGTATCATCAGTAGTTCAGTATCATCAGTAATTCAGTATTCTCAGCAGTTCAGTATCATCAGTAGTTCAGTATTCTCAGTAGTTCAGTATCATCAGTAGTTCAGTATTCTCAGTAGTTCAGTATCATCAGTAGTTCAGTGTTCTCAGTATCCTTAGCAGTTGATAATGGCATCACAAGCATTTTGTCAGCCAGCGTCAAGGCCACCAAGAAATTACACTGACATCCTGAATGCAGGTTACTGTTGAAACACATGACTGGAGGTTATCTGATCTTATTTTGGGTTTGTCTGTTAGAAATGCGGACACCTGGGACTTTGGAGGTGTTAGGGCCCTTTCCTTCTCACAGGCTTGCTAAAGGCCAGCTGTGTTAGCAGTTATCTATGTTGACGGTTATGTTGGGTAGCCATGCTGACCTTTGACTTTTTATGCATTGACTATTGGCTATCTCAGATAGCTATCAGCTATGTGCTTGCTAGTGGCTTTCTGTGTATTAGCTTTTAGCTTGCCATGTTAGCTATTGGTTAGCTATGATGGTTAGGCTATTATTGTAGCTAATGCTCTATTGACTTTTGGCTTCACTACTGTCAAACATGGTTTTCCTCGTCTGATGACAGCTTGGCAGCTCTCAGAAGTACTTTGCAATTATCTAACTGACTATTAATATTCATAAAGCATGTATGAATGAAAACCCCAGTTGTTGGTTTCCCAGTTAGTTTACATTGGCCCGCAGAAAGCAAACCGCCATTCCCATCGCCCTGTTTGCTTTAGCTCAGCTGTGGTGGAGCCACCAGCAACACATCCATATGAATTACTCAAGTTATTCCCAAGAACTCAACCTCAGGAAGGAGTGTGTGAGAGAAGGGACATACAGACAGAAAAGGAGAGGGCGAGATACAAAGAGAGTGAGAAGGGGCTGTGTTAAGAGAGAAGACAAGGAAGGGAAAGAGACGAGTGACAAATCATTGAAAAGTAAGAAAGGAGAAGTGAAACAGATGAAAGAAGAACATGAGAGAGATGGAGAGAGAAAGACAGTGAGAAGAATAAAGAGATGGAGAAAGAGAACTGGAAGCAGCTGAACAAGGCAGACAGAAAAAACCTGACTGTGCAGAGGCCATCTACAAAACTCTCAATCTGTCCAATCATCAGGCAGAATACTACTAGACAGGAAGTGGTTTGAGCTCCAGTCAGGCCCTGTGTCCTCTGGGAGTGATCAATGGTTGGCCAAGCCCAGAGGACCAGATCAGCCGGGTTGCATTCCAAATCACATCCTCTGTAGTGAGCTTCTATTATTTCTGGTTGTTTTGGACACAGACAGCAGCTTGACAAAGAGAGAACATGTTTACTCAGAGAGACAGAGCTGCTTAGTTTGGTTTTGTTCACCCACCCCTCTAATTACACTCTAATTTCCCCCTCCTCTCCACACCGCTCCTCTCCACACCGCTCCTCTCCTCACCGCTCCCCACCGCTCCTCTCCTCACCGCTCCTCTCCTCACCGCTCCTCACCGCTCCTCTCCTCACCGCTCCTCTCCTCACCGCTCCTCACCGCTCCTCACCACTCCTCACCGCTCCTCTCCACACCGCTCCTCTCCACACCGCTCCTCTCCTCACCGCTCCTCTCCTCACCGCTCCTCACCGATCCTCTCCTCACCGCTCCTCACCGATCCTCTCCTCACCGCTCCTCTCCACCCCACTCCTCTCCACAGCGCACCTCTCCTCACTGCTCCTCTCCACACCATTCCTGTCCTCACTGCATCTCTCCTCACCGCTCCTCACCGCTCCTCTCCATACCTCTCCTTTCCTCACTGCTCCTCTCCTCACCACTCCTCTCCATAGCACTGGTCTCACATTTCTCCACACTGCCAGCAGTCGAATCAGACACAACAAGCTGTTGTTCTGTCACAGACTCAAGCCGTTGTTCTGTCACAGACTCAAGCCG